>NC_041387.1:35257594-35402542 GCF_002162155.2 Triticum dicoccoides | reverse complement strand
GCGGGCGGCGTCGAGGGCGAGGGCGACGGCGGGCGGCGTCGAGGGCGAGGGCGACGACGGGCGGCGTCGAGGGCGAGGGCGACGGCGGCAGGCCTTCGGCGCGGCAGAGAAGACGAGAAATGGAGGCGACGGTTCGGGCCCTTGTATTTATAGCCCCCCCCTTTAGTCGCGGTTGGGGAGGCGACCCGCGACTAAAGGGTAACCTTTAGTCGCGGTTGGCCAGACCAACCGCGACTAAAGGGGTTTTTGGCGGGTTTTTGCGTTCCCGCGCGCAACGACCTTTAGTCGCGGTTGGGCAGGCCAACCGCGACTAAAGGTATTTTTCAAAATACTTTTTCTTTTTCAAAATCTTAAAAATACAAATAATATATCAAAAAATTCAGAAAAATAAAACTAATTCAATTCAATATGTTAAAAACACAAATATTATATCAAAAAATTCAGAAAAATAAAACTAACTCAATTCAAAATTCTAAAAATACAAATAATATATCAAAAAATTAAGAAAAATAAAACTAATTCAATTCAAAATGTTAAAAATACAAATAATATATCAAAAAATTCAGAAAAATAAAACTAATTCAATTCAAAATCTTAAAAATACAAATAATATATCAAAAAATTAAGAAAAATAAAACTAATTCAATTCAATATGTTAAAAATACAAATAATATATCAAAAAATTCAGAAAAATAGAACCAATTCAATTCAATATGTTAAAAACACAAATATTATATCAAAAAATTCAGAAAAATAAAACTAATTCAATTCAAAATTCTAAAAATACAAATAATATATCAAAAAATTAAGAAAAATAAAACTAATTCAATTCAAAATAATATACCAGAGGCCGGCCGTCGGCTATGGTGGTACGGCCGGACTCTGCAGAGCGTCATGGACTACATCACGGCCGGCGATATCCCCCGCCGAAGATGGTGTCTTGGCCAACATGTACAGCTGATCTACAACACCATTGTCATTCATTAAATATTTTCTCAACCAACTGCCGAAAGTCTCCATGTGGGCCTTCCTAATCCAGGATTCAGGCTTCCCCGGGTTGTCCGAGCGTAAAATATTCTTGTGTTTCCCAAAGTACGGAGCCACCAAGCTGGAATTGGTCAGTACGGTGTGGTGTGCTTCAGTCAGAGAATGGCCGTCCATACATATCGTTGATTTCCTTCCGATCGTGCCTTTTCCACTTAGTCTCCCCTCGTGCCGCGATCGAGGAAGACCAATCGGCTTAAGGTCAGGAACAAAGTCAACACAAAACTCAATTACCTCCTCATTTCCATAGCCCTTGGCGATGCTTCCTTCTGGCCTAGCACGGTTACGAACATATTTCTTTAATACTCCCATGAACCTCTCGAAGGGGAACATATTGTGTAGAAATACAGGACCGAGAATGAAAATCTCTTCGACTAGGTGAACCAAGAGGTGCGTCATAATATTGAAGAAGGATGGCGGGAACACCAACTCGAAACTGACAAGACATTGGATCACATCATTCTGTAACCGTGGTAGATCTTCTGGATTGATTACCTTCTGAGAGATTGCATTGAGGAATGCACATAGCTTCACAATGGCTACTCAAACATTTTCCGGCAGGAGCCCCCTCAAAGCAATCGGAAGCAATTGCGTCATAATCACGTGGCAGTCGTGAGACTTCAGATTTTGGAACTTTTTCTCCGCCATGTTTATTATTCCCTTTATATTGGACGAGAATCCAGACGGGACCTTCATACTGCTCAGGCATTCAAAAAAGATGACCTTCTCTTCTTTGGTCAGAGCGTAGCTGGCACGACCTTGAAACCATTCCGGATGCCGGTCATCAGGGTCTTTCAAACGTTGCTGGTCCTGCCGTGCTTCCTTTGTATCATTTGTCTTCCCATACACGCCCAAGAAGCTTAGGAGGTTCACGCAAATATTCTTCGTAACGTGCATCACGTCGATTGCAGAGCGGACTTCTAGGACTTTCCAATATTCTAGCTCCCAGAATATAGATTTCTTCTTCCACATGGCTGCGTGCCCGTCAGCTCCCTTCGGAACTGATTGTCCGCCAGGACCCTTTCCAAAGATGACTTTCAAATCCTTGACCATATCAAATACCTCAGCACCAGTGCGTTCCGCAGGCTTCGGCCGGTGATCTGCCTTGCCGTTGTAATGCTTGCCTTTCTTTCTTACTGGATGAATTTTAAGAAATCGACGATGCCCAAGGTACACGTTCTTCTTACAATTTGGCAAATGTACACTTTCAGTCTCATGTAAGCAGTGCGTGCATGCATTGTATCCCTTATTTGACAGTCCCGAAAGGTTACTAAGAGCAGGCCAATCGTTGATGGTTACGAAAAGCAACGCTCGTAGGTTAAATTCCTCTTTTTTGTGCTCATCCCACACACGGACACCAGGTCTGCCCCACAGCTGTAAAAGTTCATCAACTAATGGCCTTAGGTACACATCGATGTCGTTGCCGGGTTGCTTCGGACCTTGGATGAGCACTGGCATCATAATGAACTTCCGCTTCATGCACAACCAAGGAGGAAGGTTGTAGATGCATAGAGTCACGGGCCAGGTGCTATGGCTGGAGCTCTGCTCGCCAAAAGGATTCATGCCATCTGTACTTAGACCAAATCTTATGTTCCTTGCGTCAGCTGCAAAATCTTTGAACTCTCTGTCGATCTTTCTCCATTGTGTTCCATCTGCGGTGTGTCTCAACTCCCCGTCCGACTTACGGTCCTCTTTGTGCCATCGCAACAACTTGGCATGCTCTTTGTTCCTGAACAGACGTTTCAACCGTGGTATTATAGGAGCATACCACATCACCTTGGCGGGAACCCTCTTCCTGGGTTTCTCGCCCTCAACATCGTCACCAGGGTCATCGCCTCTGATCTTATAACGCAATGCAGTGCATACCGGGCATTCATTTAAATTCTCGTATTCACCGCGGTAGAGGATGCAGTCGTTGATGCATGCATGTATCTTCAGAACCTCTAAACCTAGAGGGCAGACAACCTTCTTTGCTTCGTACGTACTGGCGGGCAACTCGTTATTCTTTGGAAACATATTCTTCAACATTTTCAGCAAGTTTTCAAATGCCGAGTCAGCTACACCTGCCTGTGCCTTCCATTTCAGCAAATCCAGTGTGCAGCCCAGCTTTTTCAGACCATCATCGCATCCGGGGTACAACGACTTTCTGTGATCCTCTAACATGCGATCCAAATTCTCCCTCTCCTTTTCAGTTTCGCAGCGTCTCCGTGCATCAGCAATGGTCCGACCAAGATCATCAACGGTCTCATCACGTGCCTCTTCTTCACCTTCACCTTCCCCTTCACCTTCCCCTTCACCTTCAGCATCCTCCATGAAAGTATCACCGAAATGAGCAAGATAGCTTTCATCGATGAAATCATCCCCTTCTTCATCTTCTTCCATTATAACCCCTCTTTCTCCATGCTTGGTCGAACAATTATAGCTTGGCATGAAACCGTGCCGAAGCAGGTGCAGGTGAACTTCTCTTGAGGAAGAGTAACCCTTCTGATTCTTACATTCAACACATGGACAGATAACAAAACCCTTCTGCTTGTTCGCATTAGCCACTACGAGGAAATCTTTCAAACCCGTAGTGAACTCGCGGGAGAGTCGGTTACCGTACATCCATTGCCGATTCATCTGCATTATTATAATATAAAATATATAATTAACCATCATCCATTTGTTAAACTAACTAGCTATAAACAATAGAAATTAAACAATGAACAACACACATGCATATTTTATCAATGACACACATGCATGAAAGGTTCAAGTTGCTAACCGCGATCGAGGAGGAAAAAATAAATGAGGAACCTCAAGTGTGGCTACAACACTTCATATCATGTTTGTTTCACCCTCTTGGGGCATTTCATCAAACACCTTGTGTGCATAAGAGGAACCAAAAGCAAACCTACACCCCCTTGTGAAGCTTGTGAAGAGAAGTGGCACCAAATGGCTAAGTGAGCGTGCTGAACTGGTATATATAGGGGAGGAGTTTTAGTCGCGGTTGGCCTGGCAAACCGCGACTAAAGGCCTTTGGGCACCTTTAGTCGCGGTTGGCCTGGCCAACCGCGACTAAAGCCCATCACGTGCACCAGCTGGCCACCGAGCGCCCTGGGCCCAGGCCTTTGGTCGCGGTTCGTCTGCCGAACCGCGACTAAAGACTTCATTAGTCGCGGTTCCTACAGTTTCCCGACTAATGGGGCTGGACGGAAGCCTCTTTTTCTACCAGTGTGGAGTAATGGGATCTACCACTGTTGCATTTAAGTTGGTTTGTCCCTCATGAAGGGGCACCAAGGTTCCAGCCGACGCAGCCCGCGTTGGGTTGAGGACAGCATCTTTGCTGCTCTGTGTGTTGCCATTTATCCAATTCCGCCAACCTGTGATGGTCCCATAGCAGGCCTAAGTTGAATTACAGTACTGAACATGTGAGTCTAATATGGGCACTAGTACCATCCCTTTAGAATTTGGTGGAATAATTCATTGTATTGCTTGAGCCTTGTGGACATTTATATAGGAATACAATGATAAACTTGAAGTACAAGACAAGCCAGAACAAATCCTAGTCTATCTCGTTTTTCGTAATAATCAATATACTCAACATCCCTCCACGGTCACAATGGTAACGACGCAGACGGTGAGACTTGAGAAGATTTCAAAGGCAAGCCGAGGGACACCCACCCACAGTCTAACGGTCGATGCATCGCGGAAGTCGTGGCTGGAGTGAAAACCGATGAGGTTGCTCAAGCAAGGTGGTAGCCCTTTGTACAGTTTGTCGAGGTAGCCAAGAGCGTGGGTGGTGGAGCCGTGGTCGAGATAGCCGTGTGAAGAATGTCGTGGTCGATGTCGAGTCAGGGTAGCCGGTGTCGAGGAAGTCATCGTGGAGCCGCGCGCGCAAGGAGGCGTCGAGTTAGCATGGGAGCAGTGGTGTTGAAGTAGTGGTGCGCCAAGAAGAAGATGATGTTGATGACACGTCGCGCCGGGTTTGCCAAGCCCGGAGACACGTCGTAGCCGAAGGCACGCGTCGGTGTTGCTAGCACCGGGCATGCGTAGACGGACGAAGTGCCGCTCCCCAGGCCCGGGGACACGTCGTGGACAAAGGCACGCATCGGTGTTGCAAGCACAGGGCATGCGTAGACGAGAGACCTGCACGAGCTATACACCATGTCGGAGAAGTCAGAGGAGCCACCATAAAAGAACTCGACGACGATTGTGGCATTCCATCGGCGCGGGGGTGATGCCACCAACGGTGGTCGGAGCAGACGAACTGGTCGGGGTAGATGATGGCGACGTTGGTGACGGGCTGGTGCTTGGACGAAGACGAAGGGGGTGGACGAGCGGCGGCGGCGGCTACAGAGGTAGCGGCGGCAGCGGCCGAAGAAGAGCGGCTGCGGAGGCAGTGGTTAGGTTAGTAGTGCGGCGACGGTTCTCGAAGTAGGCAAGGAACCCGACAACGTGACAAAGACCGGCCCGGACAATGGTGTTCCCGTGCCAAGGGAGCCAGTGCGGCGCATACCACGAGAGGTCGACGCGCGGGGACGACGGTGGATTGCGGGCCGCAGCATTATGGCCCGAAGGGGCGACGCAGCGACGGCAGCAGGCGGAACGGGGCGACGGAGGGAAGACCTCGGGCGGTAGTAGGGACCGCGGGCTGCGGCGCTACAGCCCGAAGGGGCGGCGCAGCGGCGGAGTGCAGGTTGGTGCAACCGCGGGGACGACCTTGGGGCGGCGGCATGGACCACGTATCGCAGCAGTACGTCCCGAAGGGGTGACGCAGTGGCGACACGCGAGACGATGCAGCCGCGAGGAGAACCATGGGGCGACGCAACGACAGCCCATTGCTCAATCGATGGAGGGGCGCGCTGAACTCGGGGACGATCTTCACGGGACCTGCGGAGGCGCGCGCAACTGACGGCCCAGGTCGATCGCATGGCATAGATGGGGCGGATCGCGGTGACGAGCGGGTGATCAAGCCGATCGCACGCGAGGTCGGGGACGCCGCTCGGTGTAGGTGGGGCATGGCGGTGGAGTCCAAGATGAGGCCGACGATGACGAACGGCGTGGGACATCGTGCGGAAGAGCGCGTCAACACCGGCACCCGGGCTGCCAAAGTAGCACCGGCACCCGGGCTGCCAAAGCAGCGCCCGGGAAGCGAGGCCCGAGCGACCAAGGAAGCAGCGGCGCCCGAGCTCGAGGTAGCCGACGAGCCTGACGCAGCCGGCCCGACGCAGCTGGGGACGTGGCCGGTGAGGCACACCGTAGGGTCACCGTGTAGACGCGGCGATGGTGGGTGGCGATGGACGGCGTGGATCGACGGGCGGGCCGGTGCGCGAACGGCGGTCGTGATGGGCCGCCGCATCGCATGAGGCCGCTGGGTAGGGGCGATGCAGGAGTCCGATTGGAGTAGGGCGGCGATGGCCGGCGCAGGGCGACGGGCGGGCCGACGCGCGGATGCCCGCTGGCCCTGACGGGCCGCCTCGACACGCGTGGTTGCCAGATAGGAGGAGAGGCCGGCCGGTCACGTTGGGGTCGGAGTAGAGGCGCGTTGGTGTCGACGGCAGCGGCGGGTGACGCAAACCGATCAAGCATAGATCGAAAAACCGAAAAGAAAATGCTGATCAAAACGACCGGCGAGAGAGAGAGAAAACCTGAAGCAACTAAAGCAGCCGATCAACACGACAGGCGGACGAACCCTACGTACCGGCGGCGCGGCCCCTGGTGGCGGTCATGGAGGCCGACTGCCCCGGGGGCGGCACGCGGGTGCGGAAGTGGTGGCGGCTAGGGTTTGGATCGGTTAGGCTGATACCATGTTAGAAATGTTAGAAGGGAGAGAGAGATTGTTGCGGAATAGTTCATTTTATTGCTTGAGCCTCGTGGGCATATATATAGAAGTACAATGATCAACATTGAGTACAAGACAAGCCAGAACAAATCGTGATCTATTTCGTCTTTCCTAATAATCAATATACTCAGCAGTTATTTGTCTCTTTTTTCTAGCTCACTCTTATGTGTTTTAAGTTTGCCAGCTTTATTAGCTTACGACATTTATTGTATTTCTGTTTGTGGTCGCACTTTCTCAGTGCTGGTCTTAGGTGTTGCTCTTGCTTTTGTAGTATTCGACCATCGAAGCAGATATTTCTGGGTTGATTAGTAAAATGATTATTTTAAATTGTATATGGAAGATAACCCTAGAATATGTGTGCGTACCTTTTGGTTTAGATCAATAATATACGATGATCATTCAGTCCATTGTCTTGTTGGCTGACCTTTTGACTATTAGCATGCCGTGAGGGGTATGGTTAGCACTTTCCAGAGCTCACTAACATAGTGGAAGACTCCAAAAATACAGCTTTCATGGTAAGTTTAGTGGAAGCCCCATGATTGACTTGAGCATGGCCCACGGCAGCTTTTGTGGAATGCTCATGGTTGACTTGACCAAAGTCCTTGGCCACTTAGTGGAAGCCTCATGACTGACTTGGACACTTGGCGGAAAGCATCATTGAAAGTCCTCCTTGGTGTGCTGGAGAGCTTGTAATCCCTGCCGACTAGCACATACAGTAGTTTTCATGAAAATAGTACCAGCCTTGTATTATACAGAGAGATAGTGGCCCCAATCTAAATTGGGCCACTACTGTCCTAATCTGAATTTGATTGGTCCCAAATGGATCGTAGTGAAAGTTCAGCTCAACAACATGTTCCAGCCTATATATACATCCTCTTCTTCCTATTTCGAATAGCAGAGCAGAGCACGTCCACACTCTTCTCCATGCATCCGCTCTACATATTGTTACTTGGGCTTCTCTTCTTGCCCACATCTTGCTGCTCCACATCTGCACCCGTAGGTGATACTCTCGTGCCGGGCCGAGTGCTCACCGTCGGTGATAAGCTCGTCTCAAGAAACGGCAAGTTCGCGCTCGGATTCTTCCAGCCAGCGGCAAGCACTATTAGTAAGTCGTCCCACAACAACTGGTACCTTGGCATATGGTTCAATAAAATTCCAGTTTTCACTACTGTGTGGGTTGCTAATAGGGAGAAGCCCATTGCCCACGCCAACATTAACTCAACACAGCTCAAGATCTCAAGAAACGACAATCTTGTCATTGTCGTAAACCATGCTATTGCCGGCACTGAATCCCTTGTTTGGTCCACTCACATGGTCAATTGGACACAAAGTAGCAGCATAAACACCACCACCACTAGTGTTGCTGTTCTCTTGAACACTGGAAATCTTGCTGTCAAAGTCACAGATAGCCCATCATCTGACCTACCGTTATGGCAGAGCTTCGACTATCCATTAGATGTCGGGCTTCCTGGCGCCAAGTTGGGCCGGAACAAGGTCACTGGTTTCAGTCGCCAGTTCATATCAAAAAAGAGCCGCATTGATCTGGGTCTTGGCTCATACAGCATGGAACTAGAAGACACCAGCGGGATCGTCCTCAAGCGCCGCAACAACCCCTTGGTAAAGTATCTGGTTTATGCAACCTCGGGATCATCATCTTTGATACCAATGCTCAAGACACTTCTAGATTTAGATCCTCGGACCAAAGGTTTGATTAACCTAACATATGTCAATAACAACCAGGAGGAGTACTACACGTACACTTTACTGGATGAATCATCGTCTTCCATATTTGTCTCACTAGACATCTCTGGTCAGGTTAAGCTGAATATTTGGTCACAAGCCAACCAGTCTTGGCAAATCATATATTCCGAGCCTGCTGATCCCTGCAGCCCGCCTGCTACGTGTGGGCCTTTCACAGTTTGCAACGGCATTGCGCATCCATCATGTATCTGTATGGAGAGCTTCTCCCATAAGTCACGACATGATTGGGAGTTTGAGGATCGAACAGGAGGGTGCATTAGAAACACACCTTTACATTGCAGCACTAGTGGTAACAAGAAAAACATGACAAGTTCAACAGACATGTTCCACCCCATTGCTCATGTTGCATTGCCCTACAACCCACAAATTATAGAAGTTGCTACCACTCAGAGCAAATGTGAAGAAGCATGTCTCGGTTCTTGCTCCTGCACTGCTTATTCCTATAACAACAACAGATGCTCTGTCTGGCATGGGGAACTGCTTAGTGTAAATCTGAATGATGGCATTGAAAATAATTCTGAAGATGTTCTTTACCTTCGCCTTGCTGCCAAAGATTCGCTACCCGGTTCCAGAAAAAAGAAAAGAAAACCAAAGGTCGGAGTTGTTACTATTGTAAGTATTATTGGTTTTGGGTTAATAATGGTCATGTTGTTGTTACTGATTTGGAGGAACAAATTCAAGTGTTGTGGTTTGCCTATGTATGACAATCTAGGTAGTGCTGGTGGAATTGTAGCCTTCAAATACACCGACTTGGTTCGTGCTACTAAAAGCTTCTCAAAAAAGCTCGGAGGAGGTGGTTTTGGTTCTGTATACAAAGGAGTCTTAAATGACTCGACTAGTATAGCAGTGAAAAGGCTTGATGGTGCCTGCCAAGGAGAGAAGCAATTCAGGGCCGAGGTGAGCTCAATTGGACTGATCCAACACATAAACCTAGTCAAATTGATTGGTTTCTGCTGTGAAGGTGATCACAGATTACTTGTGTACGAACACATGTTAAATGGTTCTCTTGATGGTCATCTATTTAAGACGAGCAATGCAAATGTTGTCGTCCTAAATTGGAACATCAGATATCAGATAGCCCTAGGAGTTGCTAGAGGATTGTCCTACTTGCATCAGGGTTGTCGCAAGTGCATCATACACTGCGATATTAAGCCAGAGAACATACTTTTGGATGCATCATTTGTTCCTAAAGTTGCAGACTTTGGGTTGGCAGCATTTGTGGGAAGGGATTTCAGCCGAATTCTTACTTCATTCAGAGGAACTGTGGGTTATCTTGCCCCAGAGTGGCTTACTGGAGTGGCGATCACACCGAAAGTCGACGTTTACGGCTTCGGCATGGTGCTATTTGAAATCATATCAGGAAGGAGGAATTCTTCACCTGAAACATCGTACAACACTAGCAGCAACTACAGTGACCAGAATATTGAATACTTCCCTGTCCAAGCCATCAGCAAGCTTCACGGTGGAGATTTGAAGAGTTTGGTAGATCCGCAGTTACATGGTGTTTTCAATTTGGAAGAGGCTGAAAGGGTTTGCAAAGTTGCATGTTGGTGCATCCAAGATAATGAATTCGATCGGCCAATAATGGGTGAAGTTGTGCGGGTTCTTGAGGGTCAACAGGACATTGATGTTCCTCCAATGCCAAGATTGCTTGCAGCTATAACAGAACAATCTGGTGTCGCAACTTCAATGTAATAATAATCTCCAGCCCAATGTAATATTTGTTAATTTCAGCAATTTTCTTAAAAGTTGTAATGTGGACAGGAAAGAATAAAAGGATGGCAAGCTTGTGGCAGCTAGTTGTCTCTTATTATTTAGTTGCTTTAATGTCAATTATGTATGGTAAGCAGTCATTGCAGCAAGAGATAGAAATATGTGTATGGTTTGTTCAGAGCTAGGCTGGGAACTTTGCAGTGCAGGAATATGTTACTATTAGCATGCCTAGGCAAGATACGAGCAATGGTTTAAATAATTGTTTTCAAACTGTGCCTAATCAAACGGGGGCAGTTTCTACACTTCTACAAGTAGGAAGATGTCAGATCCTAGCTAAGCCAATGATGGCATCTCGATTTCAGTGTTGCGCTTGCCCATTGTGGGGTGCCATCTAAACCAAGAGAACCTTTGGAGACTCTGAAAAGAATGCAAATGCTTTCTTGTGACCTTAGTACAGTCATTTCTTAGAAAAGGAGGAGGACCCCCAGCCTTTGCATCTGGACGATGCATGCAGCCTGATACATCTCCAACGTATCTACTTTTCCAAACACTTTTGCCCTTGTTTTGGACTCTAACTTGCATGATTTGAATGAAACTAACACGGACTGACGCTGTTTTCAGCAGAACTGCCATGATGTTGTTTTATGTGTAGAAAAGAAAAGTTCTCGGAATGTCCTGAAAATCCACGGAGGCACTTTTTGGAATCAATAAGAATTTCTGGGCGAAAGAAATATACCAGGGGGCCCAGGGCCTGTCCACGAGACAGGGGGGTGCCCGCCCTGTAGGGCGCGCCCCCCTATCTCGTGGGCCCCCTGGACCTCCAGCGACCTCAACTCCAACTCCATATATTCACGTTCAGGGAGAAAAAAATCAGAGAGAAAGTTTCATCGCGTTTTACGACACGGAGCCACCGCCAAGCCCTAATCTCTCTCGGGAGGGCTGATCTGGAGTCCGTTCGGGGCTCCGGAGAGGGGGTTTCGTCATCGTCGTCATCATCAACCATCCTCCATCACCAATTTCATGATGCTCACCGCCGTGCGTGAGTAATTCCGTCGTAGGCTTGCTGGACGGTGATGGGTTGGATGAGATTTACCATAATCAAGTTAGTTTTGTTAGGGTTTGATCCCTAGTATCCACTATGTTCTGAGATTGATGTTGCTATGACTTTGCTATGCTTAATGCTTGTCACTAGGGCCCGAGTGCCATGATTTCAGATCTGAACCTATTATGTTTTCATGAATATATGTGTGTTCTTGATCCTATCTTGCAAGTCTATATTCACCTATTATGTGTTATGATCCGACAACCCCGAAGTGACAATAATCGGGATACTATGATGACCGTAGTTTGAGGAGTTCATGTATTCACTATGTGCTAATGCTTTGTTCTGGTCCTCTATTAAAAGGAGGCCTTAATTTCCCTTAGTTTCCGCTAGGACCCCGCTGCCATGGGAGAGTAGGACAAAAGATGTCATGCAAGTTCTTTTCCATAAGCACGTATGACTATTTACGGAATACATGCCTACATTACATTGATGATGGAGATAGTCCTATATCACCCTATGTTATAACTATTACATGAGGAATCGCATCCGGCATAATTATCCATCACTGATCCATTGCCTACGAGCTTTTCATATATTGTTCTTCGCTTATTTACTTTTCCGTTGCTACTGTTACAACTACTACAAAAACCCAAAAATATTTATCTTTACTTTTGCTACCGTTACCTTTATTATCATACCACTTTTGCTACTAAATACTTTGTTGCAGATACTAAGTTATCCAGGTGTGGTTGAATTGACAACTCAACTGCTAATACTCAAGAATATTCTTTGGCTCCCCTTGTGTCGAATCAATAAATTTGGGTTGAATACGTTACCCTCGAAAGCTGTTGCGATCCCCTACACTTGTGGGTTATCAAGACTAATTTCTGGCGCCGTTGCCGGGGAGCATAGCTCTATTCTCTGAGTCACTTGGGATTTTTATCTGTTGATCACTACGAAGAACTTGAAAGACGCTAAAACCAAGATTTTGCCCTCAACTACGAGGGGAGGTAAGGAACTGCCATCTAGCTCTGCACTAGATTCTCCTTCCGTTATTAGTAGGCTTGCGACACCTAAACATGCTACTGCTATGAATTCTGATATGTCGCATGTTACTGATGATGCCACTTCTGCTATGCATGATGAAGCTACTTCTGTGCGTGATACTACTTTGCCATTAGGTGAATTTCTTGATGACAACTTGCTAGAGTTAGGGGGAATGAAATTACTGAAGATCCTGTTACTGATGATAGTGATGATGAAGGTTCTCCCAATGATTATGTATTACTTGTTGTTCCTAAGGGTTATGTTATGAATGAAGAAGCTGCTAGGGAAATCTTCGCTTGCAATGATAGATATGATCTTAAGAAATTATTAGCTAAATGGAAGCAGCAGTCTCTTAATGCTAGAATGAAACCCGATCCTGCTTTTGCTACTTCACCTATCTGTGTTACTAATAAGGATTATGAATTCTCTGTTGATCCTGAAATTATTACTTTAGTTGAATCTGATCCTTTTTATGGCCTTGAATCTGAAATTGTTGTGGCACATCTTACCAAGTTAAATGATATAGCTACCCTATTTACTAATGATGAGAAGTCTCGCTATTTTTATATACTTAAAATATTTCCATTCTCATTAAAGGGTGATGCTAAGACTTGGTATAATTCCCTTGCTCCTGGTTGTGTGCGTAGTCCCCATGATATGATTTATTACTTCTCTGCTAAATATTTCCCTGCTCATAAGAAACAAGCTGCCTTGCGGGAAATATATAATTTTGTGCAAAACAAAGAAAAGAGTCTCCCACAAGCTTGGGTGAGGCTTCTCCGGTTACTTAATGCTTTGCCTGATCATCCTGTCAAGAAAAATGAAATACTTGATATCTTTTATAATGGACTAACCGATGCTTCCAAGGACTACTTGGGTTGTGCTGGTTGTGTTTTCAGGGAAAGAACTGTCGACGAAGCTGAAATATTATTGAATAATATGTTGACTAATGAAAATAATTGGACTCTTCCTGAGCCAATTCCTGAAGTAATTCCTGAACCAATTGAGCCAACTCCTGAGCCTATTCCTAAACCCACTCCGAAGAAGAGAGGTGTTTTATTTATCAGTCCTGAAGATATGCAAGAGGCAAAGAAATCAATGAAAGAAAAAGGTATTAAAGCTGAAGATGTTAAGAATTTACCTCCTATTGAAGAAATACATGGTCTTAATATACCGCCTGTTGAAGAACCACATTGTCTTGATAACAAGACACAGGTAGTAAAGGTAAATTCTCTCTATAGATATGATAAAGTTGAAATTCCCTCTACTAAATTTCATAGCCCATGCTTGGATGAATTTTATGAATATATGGCTAGACAAGAAAGTTTTAATGCTTATGTTGGTAGAGAGTTAAAGAATAATGCTTTTGAGATAATACGTGTAAGCGATAATCTGGCTAGAGTTAAAGATGAACTCAAACTCGTTAGCAAATATGCTTCTAAGGTTGCTACTCAACCTGAGCAAATACTTAAAGCTCAAAATGATTTGCTTGATGAATTAAATAATAAAAATGACTTTGCTGTTAGAGTGGCTACTAGAACTGGTAAAATGACTCAGGAACCTTTGTATCCTGAAGGCCACCCTAAGAGAATCAAGCAAGATTCTCAGAGAAATAATTTAGAGGCACCTAGTTCTTCTAAAAATAAGAAAAATAAAGACGATAGAACTTTGCATGCTTCTAGTGAACCTACTGTAGACACACCTGAGAATCCTAATGATATTTCTATTTTTGATGCTGAAACTCAATCAGGTGATGAACATGAACCTAGTGATAATGTTAATGATAATGTTCATGTTGATGCTCAACCTAGCAAAAACAATGATGTAGAGATTGAACCTGCTGTTGATCTTGATAACCCACAATCAAAGAATCAACATTATGATAAGAGAGATTTTGTTGCTAGGAAGCACGGTAGAGAAAGAGAACCATGGGTTCAGAAACCCATGCCCTTTCCTCCTAAACCATCCAAGTCAAAGGATGATGAGAATTTTGAGCGCTTTGCTGAAATGATTAGACCTATTTTCTTACGTATGCACTTAACTGATATGCTGAAAGTAAATCCTTATGCCAAATATATGAAGGATATCATTACAAATAAAAGAAAGATACTGGAAACTGAAATTTTCACCATGCTTGCTAATTACACTTTTAAGGGTGGAATACCAAAGAAACTTGGAGATCCGGGTATACCAACTATACCATGCTCCATTAAAAGAAATTATGTTAGAACTGCTTTATGTGATCTTGGAGCCGGTGTTAGTGTTATGCCTCTCTCTTTATATCGTAGACTTGAATTGAATAAGTTGACACCTACTGAAATATCTTTGCAAATGGCTGATAAATCAACTGCCATACCTGTCGGTATTTGTGAGGATGTGCCTGTTGTGGTTGCAAATGTCACTATCTTAACGGACTTTGTTATTCTTGATATTCCCGAGGACGATAGTATGTCTATTATCCTTGGTAGACCTTTTCTTAGTACTGCAGGGGATGTTATTGATTGCAACAAAGGCAATGTCACTTTTCATGTTAATGGTAATGAGCATACGGTACACTTTCCGAGGAAACAATCTCAAGTTCATAGCATCAATTCTATTGAAAAAGTTCCAACTATCATTTTTGGAGGTTTTGATTTTCTCTTCCTACTGTCAAGAAAAAGTATGATATTCTTATTGTTGGGGATTTTCATATCCCCGTTGAGGTAACTTAGTGTTATTCGAAATTTCTCCGATTCCGTGTTATTCGGAATGAGTTTGTTAACAAGACTTGATCAACCTTGTTAGTGGATTCATTTTGATGATCACGAGATGGATGAAACTAGAAGGCACAACCTTCTGTACCCTCTTTTTTACTTTCTGTTATTTAGATTAAATAAAGCAAAAATAGTACTATCCGTCTGTTTTCTGAATTATCCGTGCATTAAAAAATATTCCAAAAATAAAAGTGCTCCAAATGCCCTGCAAATTTAGTATGATTTTTTCTGGAATATTTGAGGATTTTAGGCACTGAAATCACTGCAGGAGGGGCAAGCACCAGGCCACGAGAGTGGAGAGCTTGCCCCCCTATAAGGCGCGCCCCCTGTCTCGTGGGCCCCTAGTGGTCCCCCTCCACTTATGCCAGCACCCACACACTTCATCTTTTACCCAAAAAAATCCCCATCCAGCTCAAGCACGAGTTCTAGCTCATTTTGCTGCGATTTTCGATCTCATTGCTCAAAGCTCCGTTCACAAAACTGCTTTGGGAGATTGTTGCTTGGTATGTGACTCCTCCATTGGTCCAATTAGTTTTTGTTCTAGTGCTTTATTCATTGCAAATTTTTTCTGCATAGGTGACCATGTTCTTCAGCTTGCATGTTAAATTTTTGAGGTTCCAAGCAATTCCAATGCATGATATAGGCTCTAGGCACTTGTAGGAGTAGTTGCTATCAATCTTGTTTAGTTTTATTCACTTTTATTTTGAAGTTACTAAAATTTCAGAAATTTTCAGAAAACGAATTATGCTTAGAAGAATGTACCAAGGTGGTTCCTCGGCAAAGAAAGGGCCAAGGATTGCTATACGTGAGCAAGACGTTGAATTGCTGAGGGACGCAAATGTACGGGCTTGTGAGTGGCCATCCAATGATTTTATGGTCGAAGCAGGCTTCAAGGAGGAATTTGACGCGTATGTGCATAATGCCGAGCTGGAGGACTTCTTACAAGATAAGTGTCCTCAGTACTATCAATTGACTGATTCCTTTGTGCAGAGGTTCCAATATAATTGTACGCGTAATTCTCCTAGTGTTATGTTTGATATTTATGATACATCTTATACCATGGATTTAGAGGATTTCACAACTGCTTGCAAACTCCCGCAGTGGGGTAATATTAATGATCCTGGCAAATCTGAATTTAGAGATTTTCTTGCTAGTATTACTGTGGGAGAGTCTAGGGACATAGCACAAGCTACCATAGGGAGCATTCATTTTCCTGCTATACATTATTTTGCTCTCTTTATTGGTAGATGCATTAACGGTAAAGACGAAGCTTGTCACATGTGTGTCCCTGATCTGTGTGTCCTCAAGAGTGCTGTTTCAGGTTATAAAGGTTATAACTTGGGGGCAATAGTTGCACGTAGGTTGCAGAATAATAGTAGAAAGGGAGATTTATTTGGAGGAATTTATGCAACCCGTGTGGCTAATTATCTTAATATAGCCCTACGAGAGGGGGGGGTATGATTTTACCTCCTATTTATTTGGATAAAGAAGCTATGTTCAATCATCATTTTCTTGAGAGAAATGAACAATTCCTCCATTATCGACTAATCTATGACAGACGCAACGTCTTCCCTATTACTCTTCCTGCTCCCTACCTTTTTTATTATCAGGCAAAAGGAAGATATGTTGTCACCAGGGAGGAAGCAGCTGAATATGAGAGGGGAGTGGAGGCAGCTCGCCAACACGCTGCAGCTCAGGAGGCGGTTGCCGCTGCATCTCAGTACAACCCCGGTTTCACTTATGGATATCAGCCAGGTAATCCTTGGTACTAGACCAACTTAGGCCAAAAGCCTAAGCTTGGGGGAGTACGTACTTCTCACCAACTTTACATTCATGTTCACACACTAGTCGTCGGTGCTCATACTCTTTCATTGTATTATCCATGCTAGTTTAAATTTCTTTTTCTAGTTTTCTTCTTGTGTGTTTGATAAAGCTTAAGAAAAACCAAAAAAATAGTTTAGTTAGTTTAATTTCCATGCTTGTAGTAGAAATTAAAATGAAAACCCCAAAAGATTTCTAATTCTTCTTCTTACTTGTTGGGAGCTTTCCCGTGTAAATAGTTTTATTTTCTTTTCTTTCCTTTGGGGGTCGAGAAGACCATATTGAAAATGCTTAGTGGCTCTTATATGCATAATTGTTTATTTAATTTAGAGCCCACATTACCCTGTCTTCTCTCTTGAGTTGAATGCTTGCAGATTCCAGCTTAGTCCAATGCACGTGCACTCTTATTATTATACACATCGTTTGGTCGTGCAAGTGAAAGGCAATAATGACGATATATGATGGACTTATTGGAATGAGAAAAGCTGGTATAAACTCGACCTCTCTTGTTTTTGTAAATATGATGAGTTCATCGTTTCTGAGTCAGCTATTATGAAGTAAACATATTTGCAATGACATTTAGAGATTATAGTTGCTTGTGCCATGCTTGATTAGCTATGAGTTATAATGGTTTACCTTGCGTGCCAACATGCTATTAGAATGATTATGATGTGGTATGATAGGATGGTATCCTCCTTTAAATGAATTGAGTGACTCGACTTGGCACATGTTCACGCATGTAGTTGAAACAAATCAACATAGCCTTCACGATATTTATGTTCATGGTTGATTATATCCTACTCATGCTTGTATTCGGTGTAAATTAATTTTAATGCATGTTTACGACTGTTGTCGCTCTCAGTTGGTCGCTTCCCAGTCTTTTGCTAGCCTTCACCGGTACTAAGTAGGAATACTGCTTGTGCACCCAAACTCCTTAAACCCCAAAGTTGTTCCATATGAGTCCACCATACCTACCTATATGCGGTATTTACCTGCCGTTCCAAGTAAATTTGTATGTGCCAAACTCCAAACCTTCAAATGAAATTCTGTTTTGTATGCTCAAGCAGCTCATGTTACAACTAGGGCTGCCTTTATCTTCCATGCTAGGTGGGTTATTCTCATGAGGAGTGGACTCCGGTCCTCATTCACGAGAAAGGGCCGGTAACCGGGATGCTCACTCCCATGATCCAAAAAGATCAAAGCAAATCAAAATAATTAAACAAAACTCCCCCAGGGTTGTTGTTAGTTGGAGGCACTCGTTGTTTCGAGCAATCCATGGATTGATGCTTGTTGGTGGTTGGGGGAGTATAAACCTTTACCATTCTGTTTGGGAACTGCCTATAATGCATGTAGTATGGAAGATATAGCCATCTCATAGTTGTTGCGTTGACAGCGAAAGTATGCCGCTCAAAATGTTATTCAATCTCTATTTTAAAATCGAGCTCTGGCACCTCTACAAATCCCTGCTTCCTTCTGCGAAGGGCCTATCTATTTGCTTTTATGTTGAGTCATCACCCTTCTTATTAAAAGCACCCACTGGAGAGCACACTGTCATTTGCATTCATTATTATTGGTTTATATTGGGTATGACTTGACTGGATCTTTTTTACCATGAATTACAATGTTTAGTCAGCCTTGATATTTAAAGGTGCTCTGCATTTATGTTTTGCGGTCTCAAAAAGGGCTAGGGAGATACCATTTTGTTATATCATGTTATAATTATTTTGAGACAGTGTTGTCATCCGAGTTTTATTATTATGGATCGCTAGCTGATTATGTTATTGATATGAGTAATTGTAAGAGCTAAGTGTTATTGTGAGTATGGTTAGTTCATAATATTTGCTGAAACTTGAATGCTGGCTTTTCATGTTTACAACAAAAAGAGCAAATAGAGTTTGTAAAAGTTTTTCTTTATCACTTTCAGTTTATCAACTGAATTGCTTGAGGACAGCAAAGATTTAAGCTTGGGGGAGTTGATACGTCTCCAACGTATCTACTTTTCCAAACACTTTTGCCCTTGTTTTGGACTCTAACTTGCATGATTTGAATGAAACTAACCCGGACTGACGCTGTTTTCAGTAGAACTGCCATGATGTTGTTTTATGTGTAGAAAAGAAAAGTTCTCGGAATGTCCTGAAAATCCACGGAGGTACTTTTTGGAATTAATAAGAATTTCGGGGCGAAAGAAATATACCAGGGGGCCTAGGGCCTATCCACGAGACAGGGCGGTGCCCCCCTGTAGGGCGCGCCCCCCCTATCTCGTGGGCCCCCTGGACCTCCAGCGACCTCAACTCCAACTCCATATATTCACGTTCGGGGAGAAAAAAATCAGAGAGAAAGTTTCATCATGTTTTATGACACGGAGCCGCCACCAAGCCCTAATCTCTCTCGGGAGGGCTGATCTGGAGTCCGTTCGGGGCTCCGGAGAGGGGGATTCGTCGTCGTCGTCATCATCAACCATCCTCCGTCACCAATTTCATGATGTTCACCGCCGTGCGTGAGTAATTCCATCGTAGGCTTGCTGGACGGTGATGGGTTGGATGAGATTTACCATGTAATCAAGTTAGTTTTGTTAGGGTTTGATCCCTAGTATCCACTATGTTCTGAGATTGATGTTGCTATGACTTTTCTATGCTTAATGCTTGCCACTAGGGCCCGAGTGCCATGATTTCAGATCTGAACCTATTATGTTTTCATGAATATATGTGTGTTCTTGATCCTATCTTGCAAGTCTATAGTCACCTATTATGTGTTATGATCCGACAACCCCGAAGTGACAATAATCGGGATACTTCTCGGTGATGACCGTAGTTTGAGGAGTTCATGCATTCACTATGTGCTAATGCTTTGTTCCGGTTCTCTATTAAAAGGAGGCCTTAATATCCCTTAGTTTGCGCTAGGACCCCGCTGCCACAGGAGGGTAGGACAAAAGATGTCATGCAAGTTCTTTTCCATAAGCACGTATGACTATTTACGGAATACATGCCTACATTACATTGATGAATTGGAGTTAGTTCTATATCACCCTATGTTATAACTATTACATGAGGAATCACATCCGGCATAATTATCCATCACTGATCCATTGCCTACGAGCTTTTCATGTATTGTTCTTCGCTTATTTACTTTTCCGTTGCTACTGTTACAACTACTACAAAAACCCAAAAACATTTATCTTTACTTTTGCTACTGTTACCTTTATTATCATACCACTTTTGCTATTAAATACTTTGCTGCAGATACTAAGTTATCCAGGTGTGGTTGAATTGACAACTCAACTGTTAATACTCAAGAATATTCTTTGGCTTCCCTTGTGTCGTATCAATAAATTTGGGTTGAATACTTTACCCTCGAAAGCTGTTGCGATCCCCTACACTTATGTGTTATCACAACCACACCTTAGTATAGTCATGATCATAAACAACTTAACAATCTTCATTGCAGCATGTATGTTTGTGCAGTTTCTTGGGTTTCTTCAGCACATGTGGCGAGTGGGAATCATGACTGAAATGACACCGGTAGGATATGTAGGTGTTTTCCCCTATGCAGCCAATTCTCGTCTATGTGAATATAGTGTGTGCCACATTATTCATATAGAACATTTTTTTCGAAAAGGAGGTTATCCCCTGGCCTCTGCATCAGACAGATGCATGCGACCGTCTTATTAAAAAGCAAATAGTCTGACAAAGTCATCAGGTCCCGAATTACAAAAAGGCTCACAAAGAGCTAACTGCAAGAATGCAGAATAGCCACAATCGGCGGAATAAAGAATGATAGGAAACTAAAAGCCTATCCAATTACATGACCTCCATCCAAATTATAGCCCGTGCTACCGTCTTCCAACGGATAGATCCAGTAACCATACACTCCCTGGCATCCGTCGGAGTGAGTAGCGACCACATACGGAGCAGTGTAGTGGCCTGAAAAATAACCTGCAAGAAATGAATATGTGTTGTTCTGTTAAAAACCAAATCGTTCATGCAATTCCATATAGCCCATAATAAAGCACACACTCCTACACGAAACAGTTTCGCGGTTTCTGATTGTACTCCATCCAGCCACGTACGGATGGTATTCGGAGGAGTAATGTTAAAAGCTATGTGCATGAACCGCCATAATTTTTTTGCCATTGGGCAATCAAGAAATAGGTGTTTGATAGACTCATCATGATCGCAGAAACTGCATCTCCACGATCCTGTCCAGTTACGCTTAGCCAAATTGTCCTTAGTTAGAATGACTTGCTTGTGAACAAACCACATAAACACTTTAATTTTTAAGGGCACTTTGACTTTCTAGATATGCAAAGATCGAGGGATAATGCCAGAATTAATAATATCAGCATACATGGATTTTACCGAAAATACTCCATTCTGAGTAACTTTCCAGCGCAACTGGTCTGGCTGTTGAGAGAGGTTTACATCCATCAATCTTCTCACAAGATGGGGCCAAGCTTCGCAATGGTTTCCCACTAAAGTCCCCCTAAATTAAATATTGAGGGGAGTGGACTATAGTACTATTGCAACGTAAGCATCTCTACGCTAAACAATATTATAGAGAGAATGGTATTGGATAGCTAGAGGCGTCTCCCCTAACCATGTATCCTCCCAAAATCTCGTGGAAGTACCATTACCAATAATGAATTTTTCCCTATGGAAAAATGCTGATCCAACTCTCATCAGTCCTTTCCAAAACAGTGAGTTAGTCGGTCTGATCGACACTAAGACAAGGTTTTAGAATGAAGGTACTTATTACGCAGAATCTGGGCCCAAGTGGCCTCGATGTCTACAGATAGCTTGTACAGCCATTTGCTGAGAAGACATCTGTTCTTCACCTCTAAATTTTCAATTCCAAGCCCACATTGGTCTTTTGGGCTACAAATAATATCCCATTTAGCAAGTCTGTACTTTCTCTTTAACTCATCACTCTGCCATAAAAAAATGACATCGATAAAAGTCCAATCTTTTCTGAACCCCGACTAGGACTTTGAAGAAGGATAAAAGAAACATTGGCATACTCGTGAGCTTCAAATTAATGAGAATTAGTCGGCCTCCATATGACATTAGTTTTCCCTTCTAGCAACACTAGTAGAAAAAGGATCTATGTGAAACTCATTAGTCCCGGTTTACAATTGAACCGGCACTAATGTGACCATTAGTGCCGGTTCCAATGACCAGGCGGGCGGCGCTCATTAGTACCGGTTCGTGGCAAACCTTTAGTACTGGTTCGTGCCACGAACCGGTACTAAAGAGGTGGTGGCCTTTAGTATGGGTTGGTGGCTCCAACCGGTACTAAAGGGGGGGTCTTTAGTACCGGTTGGAGCCACCAACCGGTACTAAAGATGGTGGACTTTAGTACGGGTTGGTGGCTCCAACCGGTATTAAAGACCCCCCCTTTAGTACCGGTTGGAGCCACCAACCGGTACTAAAGGTGGTGCGCTGCCACCCGCAGTGCACAATGTTTAGTCCCACCTCGCTAGTTGAGAGGAGCTCACACCGGTTTATAAGCCCCGCCGTGGCTACCATGTCAAGCTCCTCTCTAAGCAGGCCTTTGTGGGCATATTGCAAGTCTTCTGCCCTGTGGGGCCTACTGGGCCGTACGGGCCTACATCCTGGCCCAACTAGAGATTGGGTTAGTCGTATGCAGGTCGTGCCGGTCTAGTAGGCGGGTTGTTTTTGCTTTATTTCAAAAAAAAAACCCTTACCAACCGGGACTAAAGGTCCCCCAGACCACGGTGCGTCTCGTGCCACGTGGTGGGCCTTTGGTCCCGGTTCGTGTTGAACCGGGACTAAAGGGGGGGGGACCTTTAGTCCCCACTCTTTAGTACCGATTCCAGAACCGGTATTAAAGGTCCTTACGAACTGGTACTAAAAGTCGTGTTTCTACTAGTGCAACTAAGCTTCTTTTCAAGTCGATCCTCAATACACTTCCATTCGTTGTTGAAAAGCTTGAGATGGTGAATCGGTATGCCTAGATATGTAAACAGCATCGAGCTCAGTTCACATCCAAACAGTTGTTTATAAGCTTCTTGTTCGTCTTTAGCTCTCCCAAAGCGGAACAATTCACTCTTATGGAAGTTAATCTTTAGTCCCGACAACTGCTCAAACAGGCATAGCAGAAGCTTCATGTTTCTTGCTTTCGCCAGATCCTGCTTCATAAAGATGATAGTATCATCAACATATTGTAGGATGGAAACTACTCTGTCCACTAAATGCGGAATGAGTCCACCTACATGGCCATTATCTTTAGCTCTCCCTATTAATATCCTCAACATATCCACTACAATGTTGAACAAGACAGGTGACATCGGGTCTCCCTGTCTCAAACCCTTATGTGTCTGGAAATAATGACCTATGTCATCATTTACTGTGATTCCGACACTGCCTTTTTGCGTAAAGGAGTCTACCTACTTTCTCCAGGACTGATCAAATCCTTTCATCCGCAAGGCTTGCTGAAGAAATGGCCATTGAACTTTATCGTACGCTTTCTCAAAGTCCACCTTAAAAAACTACTCCATCTAGTTTTTTCGTGTGGATATCATGGAGCGTTTCATGAAGGACCACGACCCCTTCTAGGATGTTTCTGTCCGGCATGAAGGCTGTTTGAGATGGCTATACACTACTAGGAAAAAGGCTAGCAGCAACGCGGGTTTTAGGTGTATCAGTAGCGCGGGCAGGCGCGCTACTAATAAGGCGCTACAGCTACTGCTTAGCAGTAGCGCGGGCCTGCACACGCTACTGCTAGGACAAATAGCTGCAACGTTTGTTCAAGACCATGCTACTGCTAATGTAACTACTGGCAGCGTGTTTTCCGTCCATCGCTACTAGTATTCTTTTTTTATTTTTTTATTTTTAGTGTGTTTATGCGCCATCGTACAAATATTGGTACAATACCAGTTATGAGGTTTACATCATTATGTCCATAACAATGTGTCAAATGAAGATGGATTAGGTTCAAGTGGAGGCAATATGTGGTGCATGTCAAAAGTATACTGCTAATCCAAACTTGATCTAGTTTGGACTAGTAGTACTTTCGATGTGCACCACATGTTGCCTCCACTTGAATCTAATCCGCCAACATAAGCTATTTAATCATCATCATAGTCATTACCACCAACAATATTTATTTAATCACCACTAACACTAGCTAATAATCATCATCATAGTCATTACCACCAACACTAGCTATTTTATCATCATAGTAATAGTGTAGCACATCATCATCCTCAAACTCATTTCTAGCTAGCTAATCACTCCTGCTGCTCTCTCTTAGGTAAAATAACATAAAACATGTATAGCTCTCCTCCTTGATCAAGTTGGAGCATGCAGATGAACCTGTCTCCTAATCATGGGTAGCGCATCTGTTTGCTGCCCCCTAGTACTTCTCTGCGCTCCCCCATCACATATTTGGTCCAGTCTTGCACTATTAAGCATCCATCGCTAATCTTGAATGCACTAAAGTAATCTGTAGGATATCTTGGCCGTAAGCTGATAATACTCATGGTACCTTTAGTCTCGATCCCATAAGGCACAACATTCATCAGGAGTCCTTGTTGAAGAACATCGTATGATAACAAACTTAGCAATGAAGTTTAGCTTCAAAAGTAATGTATGGAAAAGATGCACTGAGGATAAATAGTAAGAATGTTACCATCCTTCCTAAATAGATGTGACCGTAGTTCAATACGAACACTATTGGTCGCACATTTTCAGTACTAACATTTCTAAATGCAGGAAGAAAATTTGTCTTGACAGTATCAAGATCCTCAAGCCATGAAACATAATGACTGAGCTCCTCGCAGTTGAGTTCAGCCCCAGGACAGTATACGGTCCTATCTACCAAGCGCTGGATATAATTGCTTGCACTGAAATAAGCTGATAATACAAATTAGTTGTCAACTATTTTTGAATAAACAACATCAAAGACATAAATATGGTTGAGAAACTTACATAATGGTATAACTGGAGGCGTCTGCACATCGACCTAGATGTCGGTATTACCTTCAATATCATTTTCCGGACGAATATCAAAGGTGATAACCATATCAGGCTCAAATGCATAAGTCTTGCATAGTGCTTGCCATGTTTTGCATCCAAAATAGGTGTAGTCGTCTGAATTGTATAATTTTGCATGGAAAATATAAACATGCTCGGTCTTCAGGTAAACTTTCTTTTCCTCCCTAGTATGACTGAAACCTATCTTATCCAATACAAAAACTCTTGCATGGCAGGGGATACAATAGTAGAATAGTAAAAAAAAATATAAGTTGAAGCAAATGAAGCAGATGTCATGCTTAATTACGAAAAAATACTTGTCGTTGTGACTTACTGTATCCATTTCGAAGTTCTCGTCCAGATTGATGCTGAAGCGCCTATCATCATCTAGGAAGATTCCATCGTACAGGCTGCGCTTGTCTTCACAGTATTTGCAAATACCGAAATCCTTTTCATCGTCAGACATTTCCTATGTTCATAGTTAAAATATTAATTGAAAATCGATCGAAGACAACTACAGGATACTCAACACACAAATCCGGGGCACTCGATATTTCCTACATATTCTGGCACAAGTCATGCCAAAATTCACGGAAAAATCCGGCATGACCTTTGCTAAAATAGGACATATCGAGCGCCTGAAATTTGCCGGAACAGAAATGAATCAACACTCTGGCAAAACATAGGCCACTCGGAGGTGTAACCTGCAAACATGACCGGCCACTTAGATATTGAGCAACACAAGATATACATTTCAAAATATCTTATAGGACTCAAATTAGCATGCATTCAATAAGCAAAAGTAAATCATCTCATGCATCCGTACATCGTCGAATATTATCACTAATACATCACGAATAGTGTCATACATATAACATCACTAATACAACTAAAACCCTAGCACACGACGGGTATCGGCACGGGCGGTGGACACCCACAGAGAAGAAACCATCACGGGATCATAGCTCCAGTGAGATCCCTGGAGAACCTGCCAGGTATTGGAGAACGACCTGTGCTCCAATGCAAACAAGTAGCAACGGATGTGCGCGTCCTCCTCACTGACACAGTGACGCACCACCTCCGCGGAGTCCTCGAGCCTCTGGACCGTCACTGGCCCACGGGACCGCCACCAAAAAAGGTTTGGGTCAACGACAGGCTGGCTCCTCACCAACCTGCGCCCCCCGGTAGGTAGCGCCTCCCAGTACCACCCCGGCGGAGCCCAGTCCCGGACATGGCCGATCTGGTCAAGCAGGTGTCGTCCTCCGCCAACTCGACGACGAGGATGCGGGATAGGCATCGTCCACGTCGAGGCGGGAAAAATTGCTTTAACTAAAAAATAGCAACAAGTTCTTACTAACTAGTTTTATTAATTCAACTAGTTCTCACTAAAAATAAACTTACTATAAATAAAAATATTCTAAATAAAAATATTCTAGTACCTAGTTCTTACTAACTACTCTCTCCGTTCCGATTTACTCGTCGTGGTTTTAGTTCAAATTTGAACTAAAACCATGACGAGTAAATCGGAACGGAGGGAGTAATTAGTACCTAGGAACTACTGCCCTAATTACCATATAAGTATCCATTTTTAACTAGGGTTCGTACTACCTAATTAAATAGGGTTAATACTAATTGTAATTAACTAACTAGCACTAAAAATAGCCTAGGGTTCATACTAACTAGCACTAAATAGCTAGGGTTCATAGTAAGCAAACAAGACGGCGGCGAGAGATGGGGTCCGGGTAGACGGCGACACCCAGGCGCGGCGAGGCGGGGTCAGGGGAGACGGCGGCGAGGCAGGGTCGGGGAAGACGGCGGCGAGGCGGGGTCGGGGGAAACGGCGGCGAGGCGGGGTCGGGGGAGACGGCAGCGAGGCGGGGTCGGGGGAGACGGCGGCGAGACGCCAGCGAGGCGGAGGCGACGAGGGGGAGAAGAGAGAGTTGGGAATTGGGGGAGGAGGCAGATCAGGAGAGGGAATCAGGCCGCGCGGGGGGTTAGGTGAAAATAGCTATAACAGTAGTGTGGGGTCTCAAAACGCGCTGCTGCTAAAATCCATAGTAGTAGCGCTGTTTCTACAAAGGCGCTACTACTATACCTGGCACGTCGGGAACGGTGTGGCAATTATAGTAGTAGCGCGTTCTGCCCCTGCCGCGCTACTGCTAAGCGTGTAACAAGTAGCCGTTTTACCAAACGCGCTACTGCTAAGTAGCAGTAGCGCCTCATTTTAACAAACGCTACTGGTAAGATTCTGTGTATAATGTTTTCCCTAGTAGTGGTACCACACTATGTGCAATTTGTGTTAGCCTATTCATCCCCACCTTGGTAATTCCGCTATTTCGGAACGGTTATTCACATAGAACATGGAAGACGATATACATTTGCCCAGGAATTGATGACTTGAAATATGGAACTATCAATAAATCTCCTCTACTTCATGAAGTTGCAAGGTTATGTGTTTTCTTTCTCATAGAATAGGAATTTCTTGTGCAGATCATCTTTGGGAGGGGCTTTTATATATTCATTCACTCTACCGTTTTCTTATTTCAGGCACATATGGTGCACTCTGACCGTGATGTCAACTTTTTTGCTGTTCGTAAGTAGGTTTATTTAGGTCCTATGGATTCAGTTGAATGACGAAGCTGCTACCTTGGACTGTACAAAGTCCGAGGGCACAAAATATTGATTCCCATGCCTGTGGATGTGTCACAAAGAGCCTGATCCTGGTGATGGTGCCACTGATCTGGAAACAAGATGGAACTGAAGACAGGACTGTGGCCATGTGCTTCTGTATGTTAAGGTACTGCTTTGTACCCCTACTCTTTCCAGGAACTTCTTTCTTTTCTGCTCATCTATTATGATTGTAATGGCCGTTTTGCGTTTTTATGCACACTATATATTTTATTATAAGCACCATAGAATGCAATAAGAAGCAAAAAGAAAGTCACAGGACAGTTTGTACCACCACAGCGTGAGTGCGGTGTGGCGCTGTGAAAGGCCATCTAGTAAAGAAAATGCTACACTACATTCTCCAACATAGAAGCCACTTGCCAACATCACATCAGAGAACCCATTTCCTTTCTATAATCAATTACAAGGCAGACACAAGATAAGAAGTGACTACATTTCTTCAGGTTGTTCTTTCCATGACGAAGACCCAAAAATTAACCCCTAGCATTCCTTCTCCCAGAACCAATCCCTGAACTGTGTTAAGCAGTCCATTGCCCTGGTTGGATTTGCGGCTCTCGAGCATGAAGCTTAACCGGCAGAGTCCAGTGGATCTAAGAAGGGCTTCCCTGATGTTACAGCCATCGAGCTCGCCTTTGAAACCGTCCGCCCTGAACAATTTGGCGATGTACGCCATCAGTTTTGTCAGCATCTAAATACCACCGTGGCACTCGGCAACATGCCAGCTACAGCTCTCGAGTGTCTGTTCGTCGCACGAAATCAGAGGAAGACAACGAAAAGGAGAGCAAGTGTGAGATGGCAGTTCAGGTGTATGAGGCTAACCTTCGTCAGATTCTCCAGTGCCTCCTTTTGTTCCTGGATGAGACCACAGAAATGCTTACCCCTCTTCTTCTTCGGAACCAACAGCTTTCTGTAAGTGCATTTCAAAGTGCGATGTGGTCGACTCGAGCTTGTGAAAACATCCTCCTTTTCGAAGAAAAACATGGATCATTCAGGTGATTTCCGTGAGGAGGGTCGGTGAGTGGTCCGGTGAGCACTTCCCAAAGCTCACTGAAATACTGAAAAGATCTAATATACTTTCCCTCCCTGCAGGTAGCCTGGGTGGAAGACTCGGTGATTGACTTGACCATGGTCCACCACTTCAATTCTTCAGAGTCCTCCTCGTGTGCTTTGGATCTCATATACCATTGCATGATCCTGCTAGCACATACTCCCTCCGGTCTAAGATAAATGTCACAGTTTCGAACACTTATTTTGGATTAGAGGGAGTAACCCAAATCTGAATTTAATTAATCCAAGTGGATAGTAACGCCTTCCCCGTCAGTGGATTCAACCTCACTCTTCCATTCTCTATATGCCAAGGCCGACGATGATTCAAGTGGTCCGTGTCTGTCTCTGTCTACAGGAGGTCGATATGCCCCCTATACCAAGACTCCTTGCAGCTCTTACATCAACTTTAATAAATTATGGATGTGTGCATCCAAGTATGCAGATGCCCCGAAGGTTTATCTTTCCATTGCTAAAAAGTTACCATTGCCAATCTCTTATCTCTTAATTAGTAAACGCCGGCGACACTATATATCGTGCACTTTTCCTAAACATCTTACGAGTGTCAAAATATATCGGCCACATTTTCTCAGCAGTTTAGATTTTCTTTAAACTGGTTGGTTTGACCATGAAACTCAATCGAGAGAAAAAAACTATTATAAATGCAGTAGGCGATTGAGAAAATATTGGCCAAACAGACCTTATGGCATCCTTTCCGCTTCTGCATTTTATTTTATTTTATTTTCATGTTATGTTAGCAATGCAAAGAACTAAACAAGTTCCAGTTGCAAAAAGGAAAAATGAATAAGGAACTAAGCAAGTTCCTCTGCGTTGAGGAAGTAGCACAGAGAGAGCATGTTCACTAGCAATAATGCAAAGAAGTTCCTCTCCGTTAAGCAAGTGAGTCAACAAAAAAAAAGACATTGTTCGTATAATTTTCCTTTCAGCCCTTTTCTCGGTGGGTGGGGGGTGGATTTGTCCCTCTACTTTTCAGTGTGCTAGCTTTTCGATCGAATAAAAATCCTTTCTGGATCGCATTACTCCCCTAGCTCAGATAAGGGCCGCACAGTCCCATATGGATAGACTCCACCTCTCGCACATCACCCCGCTTTCGCTTTCGCTAGCTATAAGTTATAACTAGAGGCCAAATTGTGCTTTGCTTTATGATACACGTCTACCCAGCGCACGGCCGCCTGGGATGCTTAGCCAGCGGACTGTCACTTTATGTAATTTTTCGTTTTCCCTTCTAATTATTCTAATTAGAATAGTCATCAAGTAGTCTTTTTTCTTGCTACGTATTAAATGCCAGCATATGCACCTCCTCCCGTGCATGCATATGCATGTTCATGTGTTTGTTCATATTTATTTTGTGATTTTAAAATTTTAAAAAGACATAACTTTCAATACGTTTGTCAAAATTCAGACCCGTTTTCACAGTTAAAACTCTCGCGACGTGCTCTTTAAAAGTAGATTTCACATGAGGATGTTTCGACGAACTAGTCTTCCTGCCAACTAAACAACAATATGTGTGCAACTCGACTACATGCCGTGCCAACTGAGCATATGTGTGTGCCAATAGTCCTGTCAACCAAACATCAATGTGTGTGCAACTAGACTAAATTACAAGGCAATTGAGCATATGTGTGTGCAACTAGTTTTCCTGCCAACTAAATATCAATGTATGTGCAACTAGACTACATTACATGCCAACTAAACATCAATGTGTATGCAACTAGACTAGGGACAAGGCTTGCAATTCACTAATCCACTACTAGATAGTTGGTCGGGGTAGTAGACTAGTTGCACATCAAGTTGTTATGGTTGGTACGTTGCAACCTCATATGAAGTTAGATCATGTAATTCCAAAGTTGGTTTTAAAAAAGGTTGCACCATGTAGTAATAAAGTTGCACAATACAGTACCTTAGTTGCACTATATAGCATCCAAATTGGCATCAAAAAATTTTGTCGAAACATATCCATGTGGGATCTAGTTTCGAAGATCTCGTCGCGATGAATCCAAGGATGAAAACGGATCTGAATTCCGATGTGTGGTTTAAAAGATATGACTTTTAAAAAATTTAAGAGGCCAAAATAAATGTGCGTGAATCTGTTTTCCAGACCAGTCTGTAAGCATTTAATGCTAACAAAAACATACACTAACTGACAAAAAAAAGATACACAAACAAGCCGGCCGCCCGTTCCTACAAAAAAGTGCGCGTGTACTCTTAAGATTTTAGGTATATAATATCAGGCGGAGAAACCCATTTTCGTCAAATCACGCTTTGCCGCGCGGGAATAAACTTATTTTTTCTCTAGCAACTTATTTCCGTATGTTGTTTTGTTTTAGTTTTATCTATCTTGGCTTGGATTCTAATTATGTTTTGGCTTTTCTTTCATGTGTGTACCAACCACATCGGAACCACCCATGTTTCGCCCCACCAAAGCCGCTGGCCTGGACCAGTGGGAGACCACCAGCAGTCGCCCTCGCCGAAGAGGAGGGGACAAAACATCCACCACCAAAGCCAAGGATGGCCGCAAGGGACGACCTCCCGCGCCGTGCGTCGCGATCAGTCGGTGTACAAAAATATGGATACTTTTGTACCTCTTACTTGTGCACGAACGGTCGCAGCCACCCCTGCAGCAAGGCTTGGCGAGGCAGAGGAAGACAACAGAAGGCAAAACAGGTACAAAGAATATCAAGACAGCTGCCCAGAGTAGCAAGCAGCAAGAGGCAAGCAGGGCCACGCCCGGCAACAAGCCTTGCCGAGGCAACCTGCACGACCCCCGGCGAGCCCCTTGCCGGGGCAGCTTGCGAAGAGACCAGCAAGGCCACCACCCTTGGGCTTGAGAGCTCTGGTACCATCAACAATGTTAAAGACCAAGATTTGAAGAGCACATGCCTGGTAGCATGCGGCTCCTCATGAAGATCGACAACCCACAAGTCCATGTGGGATCAAATGATGAAGACCCCTGGCAAGACCCTTGCCGGGGACGACTCGATCGCTGGGCCGTAGCCAGGCCCGTGCTCGGTAGGTTTCCGCCACCTCGCCACCACTCCAACGCAGCGATAAGCATGCCAGCGAAGCAGGCGCCTGCGTGGCGGCATGCGGATCTTCGTGGAAGCCTATCACATTGCCAACACAGCAGCTGGTTGGCCAACGTGGCGCTGCATGCCTCGTCGGCCCAGATGCTTGGCAAGGCGAGGGGAAGCGGCGAAGGACGGGATGGCCTCTGTTGCCATCCCTAATAAAGTGATAGGACACGTAGGCGTCGCATTAAATGTGCTAGTCCTACGCTGATCAAGCGATAAACTCGTATCACTGTAGCTTGCCACCTCCTGGGTGCCACTTTGGCAACCCCTTTGTGTACAAAAGGAGGCCCGAGGCGTACAGAGAGAGGATTCAGACTTTTGAACAAGGTACACACTATAGCTAGTTTGAAAGCTCAAGAACACTCAGATAACTAGATAAAGCAGGACTAGGGTATTACACATCTCTGCGCCCCGAACCTGGATAAAAACCTTCTTTGTGCTAACAACTCGACTTGCTCTTCGTGCAACTAATCCCCCGCCAAACATAGAAGGGATCCTAGTTACCCCATAGGTGATCGGTTTCCCCGACATCTTTGGCGCGCCAGGTAGGGGGTGGATTTAGTTGTGAGAATCTGGTCTATAGTTAGTACAGTAGCACCTTCATCGCTATGGCTCCAAAGAAGAAGACTTCCGCGGCGGTCGGCCCGTCCAGGGCCGCTCCGCCCGCACCTGCATGAGCAGGCGACGGGCGGGCGCCAGCGGTGGAGGAGATCTAGATCGTCTGCATCATCCGAATACTAGAAGTCGGGCCGCCGATGCCCTCCACAACGGCGACGGAGGTCGGCGCGCCATCGTGCCCAAGGGTGGAGCTGCGCCACCTGCGGGTGGTTCAGGGATATCTAAAGGGCAGAAGATTGACCTCGCCAACGCGCGTGCCGCGGTCTCCTCAGCTTGTGTACGACGAACCGTGCCACAATGTTGAGGACCCCAGGCATCGCCCCGGTAAGTGCCCTGAACGTCACTCTCAAGATATGCAGGGCCGGCATGCACGCCATGATGTAGGAGAAAAGAGCGCGCGGCCGCGGAATTGAGGTGGGACTCCTTCTAACGTTGTTAGAAGTCTGAGTTCCTCTGATTCCTCGCGCCTGTCGCTGCCACTCACGCAAGCAGAAGCACTATCGCGAGCACAGACTCCTCGACTTTCCTCCTCCTTGGAGAAGCAAGAAGAGTGGAGGGCTGCTATACAAAGCCCCATTGGCCATGCCAACAGAGATGGCCACCGGGGAGCAAGCCCCTCACGGCGCCAAAATGACAAGCCGACGCGTGCAGGCAGTGGAAGGGTCGAGGGCACTGCAACCATGATCCACTCCCGTTCGCAACGGTCGGCCCGTTGGGGCGACACCCATGACAACGTGTCCACGGCGTCATCAGACCCACGGACGTGCCGTGACCATTCAAGAGCGCCTCAAGGAGGACGCTTGGACTACTATCGAATGGCGACGGGAAGCACGTCACCAGTCCGATAGGCGTGCTGGGCCTGCTGAGTACAGGCCTGTGCCGGGGGGTGCTGGTGACTTGCCATATGCAATCACTTTTCCAGCATTCACCTGCAAGCTGCGGCAATTCCAGTGGCCCGACACCCGTACGTTCAAACCAGAGGTCCCGGAGAAGTACGACGGCAAGACTCACCCGTCTGAGTTCTTGAGCGTTTACACTATTGCAATGCAAGCTGCCGGGGCACAAGACGACAAGATACTTGCCAACTATTTCCCGTTGGCACTCAAGCCCAACGTCAGGTCATGGTTGATGCATCTGCCGATGAATTCCATTGCCTCTTGGTCCGACCTATGCCACGATTTTGTTGGTGCCTTCACAGGCGGCCATGTAGCTCCTGGGCAGGCAAGTTACTTGCACGTGATCCCTCAGAGAGACGGCGAATCATTGCGCAAGTACATACAGAGGTTTAGCCATGTGTAGTACAACATCCTCAATGTTCATCCCGCCGCTGTCATCAGCGCGTTTCACCAGAACATGCGCAATCAAAAGATGCGTGAAGAGTTGGCCATGAACAAGGTCGCGGATGTTGCCAAGCTGTATGTTCTGGCTGACAGATGTGCCCGAGTGGAGGATGGAAGGAAGTACCCCGGTGAAGACGCTGGCGTGGGAAGAGACTCAGAAGACGAAGACATCGTCGCCCCAGCGAAGAAAAGTTGGCGGCGTAACAAGAAGCGCAAGGGCAAGACCGTTCTTGCCGTTGAGGAATTCGGCGACCCCGACACCGCCAAGAAGGCCAAGGTCGACGACCTCAGCAAGGAGGTTGCCCGGTGTGATGCCTGCAGGGCCTTGGCGGCTGCCGGCAAGTTAGAGGGCTCCGACAAGCAGTACTGCAAGATTCACCGTACGAAGGGCCACGACATCAAGAACTGCCAACAAGTGGAGCTGCTGATGGAGAAGCAAAGGGCTGAGTACGAGAGACGGGATAAGGAGGAGGGCCAAGGAGGTGCTGAAGGGTTCGACAAGAAGTGTGGCGGCCAAGGAGGATGCAACAACAATGAAAAGCAACAAGAGAGGCTTGCTCGAGGCTGCAACAAGAAAGAGGAGGATGACGATCGTGATGATGACGACGAATCCATCGAGCATGACTTCCAGAAGGCGACAAAAGTCATCTGTGTCGATGGAGGTTCTTCGCTGCATTCTTCCCACTGCTAACTGAAACAGTGGGCGCGTATGATTAGTGCAACGGAACCAATGGTCGATGCCCAGAAGCCATTGAGGTGGTCTCACACGCCTATCGTTTTTGACGCTGAGGATCACCCTGATCGCATCATCGCGGTCGGGTGTTTGCCGTTGTTGGTATCCCCAACAATACGCAACCTCAAGGTGACGAAGATGTTAGTTGACAGTGGGGCCGGCCTTAACTTGATCTCGCCCAACATGGTCAAGAGGCTGCAGATCCCTGATGAAGATCTCGAGGAGACGGTCACGTTCGAAGGGATCAACCCGGGAGGAGTCAGCCCAAGGGAAAGGTCATGCTACCAGTTACATTTGGTGGCGACCTCAATTACATGAAAAAGAGGATCATTTTTTATGTTGCAGAGATCCCATTGCCATACAACGGGATCCTTGGCCGCCCCGCGCTGGCCAAGTTCATGGCGGCGTCGCACTACGCCTACAACAAGCTGAAGATGCCTGGCCCGATGAGCATCATCACTATCGGCTGTGATAGGAAGGACACGCTCATTTGCGCCGATCAGCTTTACCGAGAAGCAGTTTCAGCATCTGCCGCCAAGGCACCCGCTCCTTCCACCGAGAAGAGGACCAGTAAGGCTTCGGCCGCCGACAAGACTCCTTGCTCCGGCAAGGGCTCCTATACCCTTTCCGGCAAACGCGCCTCCTTGGAGTGCCGTGTTTCTGCTGGAGATGTACTAGAGAGCTCTACCGGCAAGAGCAAAAAGTCCAAGGCGGCCCCGCCGGAAACCAAGAAGGTGTCTGTCAAGGAGGATGGCACGGCGGAGCTTTCGTCATAAGCTCCACCCTTGACAGCAAATAGGAAAGCGCGCTTGTTGCCTTCCTGCGGGCAAATGTCGACGTGTTTGCATGGCAAGCATCCGACATCCCCGGCATTCCCAGGGAGGTGATTGAGCACCATATTGCTGTCTACCCTCATGCATGGCCTGTCAAGCAGAAGGTCAGAAAGCGAGCTTTGGAGCGACAAGAGTTCATCATCGAGGAGATCAGGAAGTTGGAGGCGGCATGTTTGGTCAGGGGAGTTCTCCACCGACGTGGTTGGCCAATCCGGTCATAGTACGTAAGGCAAATGGGAAGTGGAGGCTATGTATCGACTATACAGATATCAATAAAACCTGCCCAAAGGATCCTTTCCCATTACCGCGTATCGATCAGATAGTGGACTCCACTACTGGGTGCGACCTGCTATCGTTCCTTGATGCTTACTCGGGGTACCATTAGATCTTCATGACGAAGGAAGATGAAGAGAAAACCGCGTTCATCACCCCATGTGGTATGCACTGTTTTGTATGGATGCCTTTCGGGTTGAAGAGCGCTGGTTCAACATTCGCCCGAGTGGTCCAAATTGGTTTTGAGCCCCAGATCCATAGAAATATGGAGGCTTACATGGATGACATAGTGGTCAAAACCAAAGACAAGGCTACGCTCGTGCAGGACTTGGAAGAAACCTTCACAAACTTGTGCAGGATCAACCTCAAGCTCAACCCAGAGAAGGGCGTGTTCGGCGTTCCGTCTGGCAAGATTCTTGGGTTATTTGTGTCTCAATGCGGGATCGAAGCAAATCTTGACAAGATCAAAGCAATCGAGCAAATTGAGGTGCCAAGACGGGTCAAGGATGTCCGGAGGCTCGCCGGCTGCGTCGCCGCCCCGAGCAGGTTCATCTCTAAATCTGCTGAGTGCGCCCTCCCCTTTTTCAAGATTTTGAAAAAGGCCGGTCCAATGAAATGGACCTCGGAGGTAGAGGCAGCACTGGAGGATTTGAAGAGATACCTCTCCTCTACACCAATACTTGTCGCACCCAAACCACAAGAGTCGTTGCTGCTATACCTGGCAGCGATAAATCAAGTGGTCAGTGCTGCGCTAGTGGCGCATAGGGAGGTTGAGGAGGAGGCGACAACAATGGCAAGGCCCTTAGGAGAAGAGCTGGACCCGGCAGGATCCGATCCCGGCAAGGGAGAATCCCTCGCAGGATCCGATCCCGGCAAAACAGCGTATGTGCAAGCAGGCGAGGTAAAGCATAAGAAGAAGAAGATGGTGCAGCACCTAGTCTACTTTGTCAGCTTGCTTTTGCAGGGGGCAAGGTCAACTCTGGGATGCAGAAGTTGCTTTTCAGCCTCCTTATGGCCTCGAGAAAGCTGTGTCATTATTTTCAAGTGCACGGGATCACCGTCGTCACTCGCCTCCTGTTGCAACATATTTTGCACAATCCAGATGCGACGGGGAGGATTGTGGAATGGGCAGTGGAGTTGTCAAGCTTTGGGCTCAGATTTGAAAGTAACTCGATGATCAAGAGCAGAGCATTGGCAGAATTCATAGCAGAATGGACATCCACACCCGACGAAGAAGTTCAAGAAACAAACCTTCCCGGCAAAGAGGTAAGTAGTCATTGGATTATGTACTTTGATGGAGCCGTCTCGTTACAAGGTGTAGGTGCCGGCGTGTTGCTCGTCGCACCCACTGGAGAATGCCTCAAGTACGTGATCCAGATGCACTTCCCCCGGAAGAGGTCGACAAACAACACCGCTGAATACGAGGGGCTGCTCACCGGTCTCAAGATCGCGGCTGACCTCGGGATTAGGAAGCTTATTATCAGAGGAGATTCACAACTTGTCGTTAGGCAAGTTAATAAGGATTATCAGAGTCCGCTGATGGAGGCTTATGTGGATGAAGTGAGGAAGTTGAAAGAGCGCTTTGACGGTCTACAAGTAGAGCATGTTCCTCGAGCAGAGAACAACATTACCGATGACCTGTCGAAACGCACTGCCCTCAAGCTACCTGTGGAACAAGGTACCTTTGTACTTCAATTAACTCAGCCATCCGTCGAACCATCAGTGGAACATAGCAAGCGAAGGAAAGCAGGTCCCAGCAAGTACTTTCCCGCAGAGCTCCCAAGAGCCACCGACAAAGAAGTTGCCGGGTACCCCAAGCTTGCTGAAGAACAGCAGCCCCCGGCAGGGGCCCAAGCCTTTGCCGTCGAGGTAGCCGCCCCCACAGCAGAAAGCATGCCTTTGGTCCTTGCCATGGAGCCCCAGGCTCCGGCATGGGCATAGCATACAGTCCGTTTCCTCCAAACAGGGGAGCTCCCCAAGGAGCAGGAAGAACCAGAGAAAGTAGCCCGCCAGTCTAGCATGTACTAGTTTGTGGATGATGCTCTTTACAGAAGAAGGCCAAACAGCGTGAAATTGAATTGTATTCCTGGGAGGACGGACTGGAGTTTTTGGCAGAGATACACGGAGGCATATGTGGCTCCCACATAGGGTCAAGAGCCCTTGCCGGCAAAGCATTCTGAGAAGGTTTCTTCTGGCCCACTGCCCTCAAGGATGCAACGACACTAGTAACCAAGTGCGAAGCGTGCTAGTTTCATTCAAAGAAGATTCATTAACTAGCTCAAGCCCTTCAGACAATCCCTCTCTCCTGGCCATTTTCAGTCTGGGGGCTCGACATACTGGGCCCCTTTCCCCGCGCTGTCGGGGGCTTTGAGTACTTGTACGTTGTGATTGACAAGTTCACAAAGTGGCTGGAAGTGGAGCCAGTGAGGAAGGTGATAGCACAATCAGCCGTCAAGTTCTTTAAGGGACTCGTATGCCGTTTGGGTGTGCCAAACAGAGTCATCACCGACAACGACACACAGTTCACGAGCCGCACCTTCATGCAGTATATCCAGGACCTTGGCACCAAGGTATGTTTTGTTTCTATTGCTCATCCAAGGAGCAACGGCCAAGTAGAAAGGGCAAATGCTGAAGTGTTGCGAGGCCTGAAAACAAGGACTTTCAACAAGCTGCACAAGTGTGGAAGGCGCTGGATTGATGAGTTGCCAAGGGTTCTTTGGTCAATCATAACAACACCAAATCGAGCCATTGGCCAGATACCCTTTTCCCTGGTCTACGGGGCAGAAGCAGTTCTCCCCACTGAACTCATATACGGGTCACCTCGAGTGCTTGCTTATGATGAGCTTGAGCAAGGGTAGTTGCGCCAAGATGATGCAACACTCCTTGAGGAAGATCGTCTTTGAGTTGCTGTGCGATTCGCTCGCTACCAGCAAGCCTTGCACCGCTATCATAGCCGCAAGGTTCATGCCCGAAGCCTTGAGGAAGGCAACCTTGTTCTTCGACGCATTCAGTCCGCCAAGAATTCAAACAAGTTGACGCGAAAGTGGGAAGGCCCCTATCGGGTAATACGAGTCACCAGGCCCGACGTAGTCTGCCTGGAGAGCAACTCCTGGAACATCGAAAATCTTCACAAGTTTTACCCATAGGGCGCGGTTGCCGGGAGCTCCGGCAACCCCCTTTTGTACTAGCCTTGCAAGCAAGGCATGTAACCCTATGTACATAGCCAGGCATAGACCCTACATGCAGCGAGTTAGTGTTTAGCTTGTATAATTTCCTGCTAGTTTCCATGTTTATATATGTATGCATGCGTACTTGTCCAGGATACTATGCTACCTTAGATTCTAACAGGTGTTAGGAAACCGCCAAGATTCCATGTCCCTGCCATCTCTTCCCTCCGTCCGCAATGGAAACACCCCGGCAAGAGATTGAGAAGACTACTTGGCGTGGCGTCTCCGTCAACAACCTAATCAGATAAATTTCCTCCCCTGCCCATTCATTATCGTAATTTGTGACTAGCGCATTAGAAAACCTTGCCACTCTATCTAGACTTGGGTGCTCCCATCCCCGACTCAAGCGCTGCTTCGGTCGAGGTAATGGCAGTAACCATGGGAAAAAGAAGAGTTTCGCAGGGGGCTGGACCCTGCGCCTATAACCCGGCAGATGTGATTCTCCAGCAGGCACAGGAGCCCCGGCAAGGTAGCTTACCGAGGGGATTCATTTATTTTTCATTAAAGGGGCATTTTGCCTCTGCACGAGCATACGCGTGCATGAGTTCCGGGTGAAAGCTGATCTTTTTCATTGATTTGCTGATGCAAGTACAGATATTACAGAACATAAGCATGGGCTCGGTAGAATACATTTCCTAGAAAGTTAAGATTTGGCAAGTGCCTACAAATTGAGAAAAAGATAAGTGTCCCATAATCCCCGTTCTTGCCCCCATTACTCTCCAGGCACGGCAGGACGCACAAGGTGACGGGCATGGGGAACTGGGTGATGGAGAGCTCGACGAGGAATCCCGCCAACCACTGTCGCTAGGGACAGCAGGACGAGGCCCCCGCCAAGGTGTGTTGCCGGGGGAGGGAGCGGGCCAGACGATGGTGTGGCCACTGGCGGTCAGCCGGAGCTAGAGTCGTCATCCTCCCACCCGCTGTCGTCGTTGTTGCTGGCGTTGTCCTCCTCGCCACTTTCGCTCGAGGAGGAGCTTTCATCGTTAGTGGCGCCCTCCACGAAGTACCCTAGGAGAATTCTGGAGTTCCCAAAGACCTTGACGGAGAGGAGGCCACTCTCCATTAACTTAAAATAGAGAACATGCCCCTCCGTCAAGCTGTGAGTACACGCGAAAGTCTTCCACCCCTGTCGAAGATACATGACGTGAGGGCGGGGAAAGTCGACGTCAGCCCACACGCTGCCGTTCCCACAGTCCCTCATGTGAAGCCTCAAGGCCTGCGGGGCCTCCTCCTACATCACCCGAGTGAACGGAGTCGGAAGCCGGAGGCGATTGCGCACATGCTTATGTAGCCTGATGAAGAACTCATAGGGTTGGTACCCGATGTGGCTGCTCATCAGAGGAGGGGCTGCCGGCGGGAGCGCAACGGATACGCTGCCCCGACCGCCTCCTCCTCGAACACCGCGATGAGCTCTACCCCGTCCCCTTCCTCTCCCCATCACAGTGGGTTCTGCCGCCGGAGGCTCCGAGGAAGGAAGGACACATTGTCGAGCAGGAGTCTTCATCGCTGCTGTCGAGGCGCTAGAGCGCCCTCTCACCATGGAGGGTCAAAAGAAGATGGCGAGCAAGAGGGAGGAAAGGAGGGCGAGTGTGGAGAAGCACCGTCCCTCTCCCCCATTTATAGAGGACTAAGGCCGGGGCCTGGCCACCCATCCCAAGGGGCGGCCGCCCCATACGACCAATGCGGCCTCTTGAAGCATGGGGAATCATACCCGACCCGCTCCCCCAATCCACAAGTGCATAATTCTCCGTCTCAACATTAATGCCTACATTCTTCGCGCCAGCCGCCTGCCCTTCCCAACACATGGAGAGTACGTGGCAAAGCAAAAGGAGGCGTGGGGACGGGTGGGACAACCAATTACCACCCCGTGATCGCGGGGAGCGGCGCCATGTAGGCTGCAACCTGAGTCCACTTAGTAAATGAGTAGCGCCCCTGCAGATCCTTCCTTTTTAATAAGGGCAGCACGGGCCGCCTCTTTGATATCAGTTGCGAGATGATGCGAGCATGCTGAGGCCATCCCACGCACGACCCTGATACGTCTCCAATGTATCTATAATTTATGAAGCATTCATGCTATTATATTACCTGTTTTGGATGATTACGGACTTTATTATACACTTCTATATTATTTTTGGGACTAACCTACTAACCGGAGGCCCAACCCATATTGTTGTTTTCTTGCCTATTTCAGTGTTTCGAAGTAAAGGAATATCAAATGAAGTTCAAACGGAATGAAACCTTTGGGAGAGTGATTTTTGGAACGAACATGATCCGGGAGACTTGGAGTTCACATCAGAGGAGCTTCGAGGAAGCCACGAGGGTGCCCCCCTACTAGGCTCGCCCCCTATCTTGTGGGTCCCTCGAGCATCCCCCGACCGACCTCTTTCACCTATATATTCCCATATACCCTAAAACATTTAACGGAGAAAATAGATCGGGAGTTCCGCCGCCGCAAGCCTCTGTAGCCACCAAAACCCAATCGGGACCCTGTTCCGGCACCCTGCCGGAGGGGGGATCCCTCACCGGTGGCCATCTTCATCATCCCGGAACTCTCCATGACGAGGAGGGAGTAGTTCACCCTCGGGGCTAAGGGTATGTACCAGTAGCTATGTGTTTGATCTCTCTCTCTCTCTCTCTCTCTCTCTCTCTCTCTCTCTCTCGTGTTCTTGATTTAGCATGATCTTGATGTATGGCGAGCTTTGCTACTATAGTTGGATCTTATGATGTTTCTCCCCCTCTACTCTCTTGTAATGGATTCAGTTCTCCCTTTGAAGTTATCTTATCGGATTGAGTCTTTAATGATTTGAGAACGCTTGATGTATGTCTTGCCGTGCTTATCTGTGGTGACAATGGGATATCACATGATCCACTTGATGTATGTTTTGCTGATCAACTTGCGGGTTCTGCCCATGAACCTATGCATAGGGGTTGGCACACGTTTTCGTCTTGAATCTCCGATAGAAACTTTGGGGCACTCTTTGAAGTACTTTGTGTTGGTTGAATAGATGAATCTGAGATTGTTTGATGCATATCGTATAGTCATGCCCACGGATACTTGAGGTGACAATGGAGTATCTAGGTGACATTAGGGTTTTGGTTGATTTGTGTCTTAAGGTGTTATTCTAGTATGAACTCTATGATAGATCGAACGGAAAGAATAGCTTCATGTTATTTTACTACGGACTCTTGAGTAGATAGAATAGAAAGGATAACTTTGAGGTGGTTTCTGCTACGTCTCGAGCTTGCGTTGGATTTCCCCAAAGAGGAGAGGATTATGCAGCACAGTAGCGTAAGTATTTCCCTCAGTTTTTGAGAACCAAGGTATCAATCCAGTAGGAGACCAAGCGCAAGTCCCTCGTACCTGCACAAAACGATAGCTACTCGCAACCAACGCTTAGGGGTTGTCAATCCCTTCACGGTCACTTACGAGGGTGAGATCTGATAGAGATAATATTTTTGGTATTTTTGGTATAAAGATGCAAAGTAAAAAGTGAAAGCAAAAGAAAGTAAATAAAGTGATGGAGATTGATATGATGAGAATAGACCCGGGGGCCATAGGTTTAACTAGTGGCTTCTCTCAAGAGCATAAGTATTCTACGGTGAGTGAACAAATTACTGTTGAGCAATTGACAGAATTGAGCATAGTTATGAGGTTATCTAGGCAATGATCATGTATATAGGCATCACATCCGTGACAAGTAGACCAAAACGATTCTGCATCTACTACTATTACTCCACTCATCGACCGCTATCCAGCATGCATCTCGAGTATTAAGTTAAAAACAGAGTAACGCCTTAAGCAAGATGACATGATGTAGAGGAATAAATTCATGCAATATGATAAATACCCCATCTTGTTATCCTCGATGGCAACAATACAATACGTGCCTTGCAACCCTTTCTGTCACTGGGTAAGGTCACCGCAAGATTGAACCCAAAGCTAAGCACTTCTCCCATTGCAAGAACTACCAATCTAGTTGGCCAAACCAAACGGATAATTCGAAGAGACTTGCAAAGATAACTTAATCATACATAAAAGAATTCAGAGAAGAATCAAATATTTTCCATAGATAAGATGGATCATAAACCCACAATTCATCGGTCTCAACAAACACACCGCAAAAAGAAGATTACATCGAATAGATCTCCACGAGAGAGGGGGAGAACATTGTATTGAGATCCAAAAAGAGAGAAGAAGCCATCTAGCTACTAACTATGGACCTGAAGGTCTGAAGTAAACTACTCACACTTCATCGGAGGGGCTATGGTGATGATGTAGAAGCCCTCCGTGGTAGATGCCCCCTCCGGCGGAGCTCCAGAACAGGCCCCAAGATGGGATCTCGTGGATACAGAAAGTTGCGGTGGTGGAATTAGGTTTTTGGCTCCGTCCCCGATCTGTTGGGGGTATGTAGGTATATATAGGAGGAAGGAGTACGTCGGTGGAGCGTCAGGGGGCCCAGGAGGCAGGGGGGCGCACCCAGGGGGGAGGGCGCGCCCCCACCCTCGTGACCGCCTCTGGCACTTCTCGGAGTAGGGTCCAAGTCTCCTGGATCACGTTCGGTGAGAAGATCACGTTTTCGAAGGTTTCATTCCGTTTGGACTCCGTTTGATATTCCGTTTCTTCGAAACACTGAAATAGGCAAAAAACAGCAATTTTGGGTTGGGCCTCCGGTTAATAGGTTAGTCCCAAAAATAATATAAAAGTGGAAAATAAAGCCCATTATAGTCCAAAACAATAGATAAAGTAGCATGGAGCAATCAAAAATTATAGATACATTGGAGACGTATCAGTTTCATACCCTACCATAATCTCTTTGTTTGTTCTCCGCTATTAGTGTCTTTGGAGTGACTCTTTGTTGAATGTTGAGGGATAATTATATGATCCAATTATGTTATTATTGTTGAGAGAACTTGCACTAGTGATAGTATGAACCTTAGGCCTTGTTTCCTACCATTGCAATACCGTTTACGCTCACTTTACCACTTGTTACCTTGCTGTTTTTATAATTTCATATTACAAATACCTTTATCTACCATCCATATTTCACTTGGATCACCATCTCTTCGCCAAACTATTGCACCTATAAAATTTACCATTGTGTTGGGTGTGTTGGGGACACAAGAGATTCTTCGCTATTTGGTTGCAGGGTTGTTTGAGAGAGACCATCTTCATCCTACGCCTCCCACGGATTGATAAACCTTAGGTCATCCACTTGAGGGAAATTTGCTACTGTCCTACAAACCTCTGCACTTGGAGGCCCAACAACGTGTACAAGAAGAAGGTCTTGTAGTAGACATCAAGCTCTTTTCTGGCGCCGTCGCCGGGGAGGTGAGTGCTTGAAGGTATATCTTTAGATCTTGCAATCGAATATTTTTGTTTCTTGTTTTATCACTAGTATAGTTTATAAAAGAAAACTATAAATAAAATGGATTTGAGTTTGTCTCATACGCTTCATCTTTTTAATATCTTTCGTGAGAATGATGGGAAGGAAAATTGTGCTCAAGTGCTAGAAGAAGAATGCATTAAAATGCTTGGTACTAAATCTTTGAATGATGAGCATATTTGCAATGTTGTTAGTATGAACTCTTTGAATATCCATAGTACTAATGATGATTGCACTAGTTATGATGAAAATATCTCTTATAAGCATGTTGATTTTTGTGGAGTTGATTGGGTTTGCAAGTACACACCAAATAGGGAAAATAGATATTGCAAGAGGCATAAGTATCTAGAAATTAAAGGGTTGCAAGAAATGCTTAATGTTAGTGCTGAAAATTTAAGATATTTTTACCGTACTTGTGAACTCTGCAATGAACATGGTCATTTAAATCTTTGATGCAAATTGTTTCATGATCGAATCGTGTCCAAAAATTGTGATGAATTGATTTCCCTTGCGCATCATAATGAACTTAGTTTTCTTTTGGGTTATGAAGAATTGAAACATGTAACTAAGCTTGTTCCAGAATTTAATCTTGAGAATTTTCTTGATATTGATCTAGAGAAAATTTATTTGTATTGTGCGGTGAATTGCATTGAAAATCCTTATATTGACAATTACCTAAAGAAAAGAAAACAAATAGAAGATGAAGACAATACTAACGAAAAGGAAGAGACTTCCCATTATCCTCCTATTATTTCTTATGATGAATCAGGTATCGAGGAGGAGCCTTCTATTCAACCAATCTCATAAATAAGGAGCTAAAAGAAGAGGGTTGAACACACACATGATGTGAGGAAGAAAAATAAAAAAGGGAGAAGCAAAGGTAAAAACGTATCCCTCCCAAATGATGTTGCTCCTACTACTCATTGTGATGATGATAATTGCTATACTATTGGTCCTATCCATACTATTAATGATGAGAGTGATTATGCTTATGATATGAAAAGGCCCAAGCTTGGGGATGATATGTTTGATGAGGATGAAATATTTGAGAATATATTTGCTGAAATTAATGTTTTTCCCAAGCTTGGGGATGCTACGTTTAATGAAGATGATATTTTTAGCCCCTCAAGTTTTGATATGCAAAGTTGTTATGATGATAGCATGCCTCTTACCTATGATGATTATAGTGATGAAAGTGGGTTTGTAAGAGTGTCAACTTTAGGAAGTAATGATCCCACTATTTTGGAGGATGTTGAATCTTATTGTGATGAATATGAAAGTGGATTTGGAAGAGTGTCAACTTTATTTAGTGATGATTCCACTATCTTGGAAGAGGTTTCAATCGATTATGATGAGAACAAAGTTGCTACTTATGATGATTATTGTGATAAAACTTATGCTATAAAAAGTAGTGATGATTATATTTATAAAACTTGTCATGATTATGATTACCCTTTTTCTGAACATTACACCTTTAATGTGGAAACAATTTATAGTATTCAAGTCTCTTATGATACTCCCACCATTCCGAATGAGAAGAATTTTGCTTATGTGGAGAGTAGTAAATTTTCTATGCTTGTAGCTCATGAAAATAATGCTTTAGGTGCTGGTTATATTGTTGAATTCATTCATGATGCTACTGATTATAATGAGGGAGGAACATATGCTTGTAGGAATTGCAATAATATCAAGTTTCCTCTCTATGTGCTTAAAATCTTGAAGTTGTGCTTGTTTTGCCTTCCTATGCTAGTTGATTATTGTTCCGATAAGTTGTTTGCTCATAAAATCCCTAGGCATAGGAAGTGGGTTAGACTTAAGTGTGCTAGTCATATTCTTCATGATGCTCCCTTTATGTTTCAATTCTTATCTTTTATGTGAGCATCATTGAAATCATCATGCCTAGCTAGAAAGGCATTAAAGAAAAGCGCTTGTTGGGAGACAACCCAATATTTACCCTTACTTTTTGTGTGTGTCCACATGATTATGATACTGCAGTAATCATGTTTTATAGCTTTTGTTTCAATAAAGTGCAAAGTAGATCCTTTGGGAAGACTTGGGTCAAGTCTATATGATCTTGCTGTAAGAAACAGAACTTTAGCGCTCATGATATTAGCTGCCATTTTTTTTACAGAAGAGTGCTTTTAGCTTGATTCTTTTTGAAGATGATTAATAGACAAATTACCCAGGTCCACCCATTTATTTCAGAATTTTTGGAGTTCCAGAAGTATACGTTTGATACAGATTACTACAGACTGTTCTGTTTTTAACAGATTCTGTTTTCTGTGTGTTGTTTGCTTATTTTGATCAATCTATGAGTAGTATCGGAGGGTATGAACCATAAATAAGTTGGAATACAGTAGGTTTAACACCAATATGAATTTAAAATGAGTTCACAAGAGTACCTAAGTGGTGATTTATTTTCATATACTAACGGAGCTTACGAGTTTTGTTTTGAGTTTTGTGTTGTGAAGTTTTCAAGTTTTGGGTAAAGATTCGATGGACTATGGAATAAGGAGTGGTAAGAGCCTAAGATTGGGGATTCCCAAGGCACCCCAAGGTAATATTCAAGGATAACCAAGAGCCTAAGCTTGGGGATGCCTCGGAAGGCATCCCCTCTTTCGTCTTCGTTCATCGGTAACTTTACTTGAAGCTATATTTTTATTCACCACATGATATGTGTTTTGCTTGGAGCGTCATTTTATTTTGTTAGTATTTGCTTGATGTTATTTAGGATAATGTTTTTGCATCTATCTTTTCAATAAAAATGTCAAGGATAGCCTTTACCATGCTTATTTTGCAAGTATATATGTTGCTGTTTCAAAGCAGAAAGTTTACCGCTGTTCCAAAAATGCCCTAGAAAAGTCAGAGAGTGATATAATGTTGAATCTTTTTTCATAATGAGATCTGATAAATCTTCTACAGCATAGTATTTTTCTTATAATTTTTGGAGTTAGGGAAGTATGATGAATTTTGCATTCTTTACAGACTATACTGATTTGGCAGATTGCTGTTATGTTTGCATTGTTTGCATATGATTGCTTGTTTAATGATTCTATTTTAGGATAGGAGTATTAAATATGCAGAGACATTTAGTATTAAATGTTGAATAATAATTTTAGCAATTTGTTACAATATAAAATGATAAGGTTTTGCATTGTTTTATACTAACTTATCTCACGAGTTCTTGTTGAGTTTTGTGTGGATGAAGTTTTTGAGATTTAGGGAAACCGTGATATAGAAGGAATTAAGAAGACACAAAAGCTCAGGATTGGGGATGCCCAAGGCACCCCAAGATAATATTTCAAGAAGTCTCAAGCATCCAAACTTGGGGATGCCCCGGTAGGCATCCCACCTTTCTTCTTCAACAATTAACGGTTAGTATCGGTTGAACCTAAGTTTTTGCTGCTTCATATGAGTCGTTCTATCCTTGAAATGTCATTTTGTTTTGTTTTGCTTTCTGCTTGAATAAAATACCAAGATCTGAAATACTTAAATGAGAGAGAGTCTTCACATTGTTACATAATTATTTAAGTACTCATTGATCTTCACTTATATCTTTTTGGAGTAGCTTGTCATTTACTCGTGTGCTTCACTTATATCCTATGAGTAAATGGTTGAATGAGTTGAATGTCATAAATCTGAAATTGTATATCTCTCATTTGCTTATCCCATGGGTTGTAGTGACTTCAACATCTAAGAAGTAGAGGTTATAAATTTATTGAAGGTTAGCAAGCATTGTATTGGTCATTTTAACAATTCATGAAAGAATATTGAAGGAAGAGAGATTTCACATATAAATATACTATCATGGACATCTTTTATAATTGTGAGCACTCATTAAGTATGACATGCTAAAGAGTTGATGTTGGACAAGGAAGACAACATAATGGGTTATGTTTTCTCACATCTCAGTTAAAGTATATTGTCATGGATCATTCAAACACGTTGAGCTTGCCTTTCCCCCTTTGATAGCCCAAATATCTGTACTAAGCGGGAATACTGCTTGTGCATCCCAATCCCTTTAACCAAATTTCTTCCATTAGTGTCCACCATACCTACCTATATGCGGTATTTACGTGCCGTTCCAAGTAAATTTGCATGTGCCAAACTCTAAACCTTCAAACAATAATCTGTTTTGTATGCCCGAATCGCTCATGTAGCGACTAGGGGCTGTCAGTATCTTCCATGCTAGGTGGGTTATTCTCAAGATGAGTGGACTCCACTCATCATTCACGAGAAAAATGGCTGGTAACCGGGATGCCCAGTCCCATGATCAAAAAGATCAAAATCAAATAAAAAATAATTGCAAACAAAACTCCCCCAGGACTGTTGTTGGTATGGATGGTACCCCGTTGTTTCGGATGGCCGTGGAGTGTGATTGTTTGTGGAGGGGGAGTGAAATCTTTACCATTCTGTTTGGGAACCGCCTATAATGTATGTAGTATGGAAGATATTGGGAACTCTTGGTTGTTATGTTGACAATGAGATCATACCTCTCAAAATTATTTATCTCTATTTCAAAATCGAGCTCTGGCACCTCTGCAAATCCCCGCTTCCCTCTGCAAAGGGCCTATCTTTTATTTTATGTCTTTTACTTTATGCAAGAGTCAAGGTGATCTTCACCTTTCCCTTTTTCATTTTATCCTTTGGCAAGCACCTCGTGTTGGAAACATCCTAATATATATATCCAATTGGTTGTAAGTTAGCATGAACTATTATTGTTGACATCACCCAAAGGTGAATACGTTGGGAGGCAACACTATAAGCCCCTATCTTTCTCAGTGTTCGATTAAAACTTCATAACCATAAGTATTGCGTGAGTGTTAGCAATTGTAGAAGACTATATGATAGTTGAGTATGTGGAGTTTGCTAAATCAAAGCTCTGGCATAGACCCTTCCTGAAAATAAGATGAATTGTAATTGTTTGATTACTGAGAATGAAGTTTGTTTGTTTTCAAGAAAGTCTATGGTCTATGCTTTAACATGTGAATAGCTTGTTACTTGATCGTGAAAAGTTCTATGAGATGAACTACTGTTATGACATGTAATCATGCTAGAAAAGGTGAATGAAATTATCATTCATCAAACTTGTGCACCTGCTAGCATTCACACTTCATAAATTCTTTCTTTTATCATTTACCTACTCGAGGATCAGCAGGAATTAAGCTTGGGGATGCTGATACGTCTCCAACATATCTATAATTTATGAAGCACTCATGCTATTATATTATTTGTTTTGGATGATTACGGGCTTTATTATACACTTCTATATTATTTTTGGGACTAACCTACTAACCGGAGGCCCAACCCATATTGCTGTTTTCCTGCCTATTTCAATGTTTCGAAGAAAAGGAATATCAAATGGAAACGGAATGAAACCTTCGGGAGCGTGATTTTTGGAACGAACATGATCCGGGAGACTTGGAGTTCACGTTAGAGGAGCTTTGAGGAAGCCACGAGGGTGGGGGTGCCCCCCCCCCTTACTGGGCGCCCCCCTATCTCGTGGGTCCCTCGAGCATCCCCCGAGCGACCTCTTTCACATATATATTCCCATATACCCTAAAACCATCGACAGAGAAAATAGATCGGGAGTTCCGCTGCCGCAAGCCTCTATAGCCACCAAAACCCAATCGGGACCCTGTTCCGGCACTTTTCTGGAGGGGGGATCCCTCACCGGTGGCCATCTTCATTATCCCGGTGCTCTCCATGACGAGGAGGGAGTAGTTCACCCTAGGGGCTGAGGGTATGTACCAGTAGCTATGTGTTTGATCTCTCTCTCTCTCTCTCTCGTGTTCTTGATTTGGCATGATCATGATGTATCGCGAGCTTTGCTACTATAGTTGGATCTTATGATGTTTCTCCCCCTCTACTCTCTTGTAATGGATTGAGTTTTCCCTTTGAAGTCATCTTATCGGATTGAGTCTTTAATGATCTGAGAACACTTGATGTATGTCTTGCCGTGCTTATCCGTGGTGACAATGGGATATCACGTGATCCATTTGATGTATGTTTTGGTGATCAACTTGCGGGTTCCGCCCGTGAACCTATGCATAGGGGTTGTCACACGTTTTCATCCTAACTCTCTGGTAGAAACTTTGGGGCACTCTTTGAAGTACTTTGTGTTGGTTGAATAGATGAATCTGAGATTGTGTGATGCATATCGTATAATCATGCCCACGGATACTTGAGGTGACAATGGAGTATCTAGGTGACATTAGGGTTTTGGTTGATTTGTGTCTTAAGGTGTTATTCTAGTATGAACTCTATGATAGATCGAACGGAAAGAATAGCTTCATGTTATTTTACTATGGACTCTTGAATAGATAGAACAGAAAGGATAACTTTGCGGTGGTTTCGTACCCTACCATAATCTCTTCGTTTGTTCTCTGCTATTATTGTCTTTGGAGTGACTCTTTGTTGCATGTTGAGGGATAGTTATATGATCCAATTATGTTATTATTGTTGAGAGAACTTGCACTAGTGAAAGTATGAACCTTAGGCCTTGTTTCCTACCATTGCAATACCGTTTACGCTCACTTTTACCACTTGTTACCTTGCTGTTTTTATAATTTCAGATTATAAATACCTTTGTCTACCATCCATATTGCACTTGTATCACCATCTCTTCGCCGAACTAGTGCACCTATACAATTTACCATTGTGTTGGGTGTGTTGGGGACACAAGAGAGTCTTTGCTATTTGGTTGCAGGGTTGTTTGAGAGAGACCATCTTCATCCTACGCCTCCCACGGATTGATAAACCTTAGGTCCTCCACTTGAGGGAAATTTGCTACTGTCCTACAAACCTCTGCACTTGGAGGCCCAACAACGTCTACAAGTAGAAGGTTTTGTAGTAGACATCAGACCCCCATGTCACGTGCACGATGCAAGTTGTGGGGAAGCACAACTGCAAGAAAGATCATGGCGGTTCGCCTATACACGCCCGCCTGCGCACTGCTGTGGCCTGGCCCAACTACGCCTTGCACTTATGTGTGGCCCAGGCTCGGGGGCTCCTGTCGGTGTACAAAAGTATGGGTACTTCTGTACCCCTTAATTGGGCACGAACGGTCGCAGCCACCCTGCAGCAAGGCTTGGCAAGGCAGAGGAAGACAACAGAAGGCAAGACATGTACAAAGAATATCAAGACAGCTGCCCAGAGTAGCAAGCAGCAAGAGGCAAGTAGGGCCACGCCCGGCAACAAGCTTTGCCGAGGCGACCTGCGCGACCCCCAATGAGCCCCTTGCCGGGGCAGCTTGCGAAGTGACCAGCAAGGCCACCACCCTTAGGCTTGAGAGCTCTAGCACCATCAACAATGTTAAAGACCAAGATTTGACGAGCACATGCCTGGTAGCATGCGGCTCCTCACGAAGATCGATAACCCACAAGTCCATATGGTATCAAATGATGAAGACCGCCGGCTAGACCCTTGCCGGGGACGACTCCAAGGCCCCCGGCAAGCCTTGCCGGGGACGATTGCAGGGCCGCAGCCAGGCCCGCGCTCGGCAGGTTTCCGCCACCTCACCACCACTCCAACACGACGATAAGCATGCCAACAAAGCAGGCGCCTGCGTGGCGGCATGCAGATCTTTGTGGAAGCCTATCAATTTGCCAACACAACAGCTGGTTGGCCAGCGTGGCGCTGCATGCCTCGTCGGCCCAGACGCGTGGCAAGGCAAGGGGAGGCGGTGAAGGACGGGATGGCCTCTATTGCAATCCCCAATAAAGCGAGAGGACACGTAGGCGTCGCATTAAATGCGATTGTCCTATGCTGATCAAGCGATAAACTTGTACCACTGTAGCTTGCCACCTCCTGTGTGCCACTGCGGCAACCCCTTTGTGTATAAAAGGAGGCCCGAGGCGCACAAAGAGAGGATTCAGACTTTTGAACAAAAGGCACACACTGTAGCTAGTTCAAAAGCTCAAGAACACGCAGATAACCAGATAAAGCAGGACTAGGGTATTACGCATCTCTGCGGCCCGAACCTGGATAAAAACCTTCCGTGTGCTAACAAATCGACTTGATCTTCGTGCAACTAATCCCCTGCCGAACATAGAAGGGATCCTAGTGACCCCATAGGTGATTGGTTTCCCCGACACCGTCTAGCTGCAAGGGCCAATCGGACAGTGAGAGCACACATCCTACCGCAGTCGCGCCACACCCCGACTATCATTGAGGCCCAGGACGCCCGCAACCTGCAGCACCTGAGGTGGATCTAGACTCGATTCTGAGACCTGCGACCGTCACCATCACCAGCCTCAAAGACCACACCATTTCTGTGTTGTCCGTCGCGCCACTCCCACGCCACCGTCATCGGCCAGCTCCTAGGCGTCGCCGCGCTACAACACCTGGAACCAAGCGCCGCATCTAGGCCCGAGTGACTCGGCCCATGCTGCATATGCCATGCATGTGTGGCACCCTAGCTCAGAGCGACCGGTTTACCATGCATTGCCAGCCCAGAGACCTTGTCTTCTGGCAACACACAACAACTTGGTACAGAAAAGCAACCGCTTTATTGATGCTAGCGGATCAGAGTTTATATTACAACAGTTAGGGAGGCCAGGCGGCACACACGGTGCGGCTAAACAATATGTACTTTATTTAGTGAACAGAAAGGGGGCCTCGATCATGACAACTACGCGGCAGCGGAACAACGTCGTAGCGGAACTCCATAGCACAGGGACACCAATGTGGACAGGATCTAGACTCGGACAGCTCTCCTATCCAACGAGACATTCCTGAAATCTGGCATGACACGTCAGGTCAGTACATTGAATGTACTTGCAAGCTCACAACAAGCATAAACATAATGACAAACCATATTGTGACATTTAACCAATTAATAACAATGCAACAATATATCCAACATGCTGTGACCATGCTCAAGTGGTACTCGTTCCTTGGACTGGCTTACCGGACGTGATCATTTCCAGACCACAACGTGATGAACAAAGAGACAACTCGTGATCCTTACGGTGATCACAACCTGACCAATAAATGGCCCGTGATCCTTACAACGATCACAACCCGACCAGCAAATGGCCCGTGATCCTTACGGCGATCAAAACCTGACCAGCAAATGGCACATGATCCTTACGGCGATCACAACCCGACCAATAAATGGCCTAACTCAACATGATGGCCTTTCTGCCATCATCTCAGTGCATATTTAGTGTGCATATTTATTAAGTGTTGACTCATGGTGTACCCTACTTTCGAGCGTGTCCGTAACCGTGGACTCGTCTATCGGTAGATTAATACACTCTGCAGAGGTAGCGCACTGGACCCACACTATGGAACCCAGTGCCTCGCACTCCATTTCAGGTGGAACAACGACATTCTGACGAAACCACTTCATTGCCATGACACTCTCCCGGCCATTCCGACTCAATCCCCATCGGGCTAGTCCTGGGTGGCCCCGTGTCTACCTCAAGACACATCGACCACCGTCGTGGCCACGATCCACTCTGGGACCCGGTACCAAAAACTTAACAACGGGCTCACAAGGTTATGCCTGCTTACCGGGCAAGGGTACAACACGCCCATAACCTTCCCTAGATGGAAGTACCGACCAGAGGCGCGACAATGAAACGCATTAAGGCCATCCCATACCGGCAAATGTGGTGGCACTGGGAAAGACTCGTTTCAGCGGCACCATGACCCGGTCAACAACATATTCAAGTTGAGTTATTTATCAGGTTCAACTTAAAGTGAAAGTAACAGGTGTCATAATGCCATGACATGCATCACCAACATATGCATCACATATAAATGAAAATAACTAAGTCAACTATGCTCCCACGGGGCAATCATCAACTCATGATACTCCTCTGGTTAAGATCAAACCTCACTTAAACTAGAATCTTTTCTAGCAAACTCATCATTTTTTATCATGCAAAAATGATTTCTATAATTATTTATCTCCATAACCATATTATCTTATCATTACTCATAACTAAATGCTTGTTAGCTTATCAACAAGATTCACTTCAAACTTTCTGTAAATCAAGCATATTTAATTTAACAAGCATCTAACAGAATATAATTATCATATTAATAATTTAAATGCATGAATAATCATAAGCTCAAGTAGGAAAATCTGAAATATTTAAGTGGCACTATGAAGATGTTGCTGTGGCTTGCCTTAGTACAGATGAGGTTCACAAGCCTCCTGGTGATCCTCAAGACAAGCCTGCTATTCTGAAAATAAATAAAACCACAAAAACAAAACATCAAGAAACCTTGTGAAATTCACCAGAAAATCTAGACAGCAAGGAAAAATCCCATCTTTTGGGTGCTGTGATACGTCTCCAACGTATCTATAATTTATGAAGCATTCATGCTATATTATTATCTGTTTGAATGATTATGAGCTTTATTTTACACTTTTATATTACTTTTGGAATAACCTATTAACCGGAGGCCTAGCCCATATTGTTGTTTTATTGCCTGTTTCAGTATTTCGAAGAAAAGGAATATCAAACGGAGTCCAAACGGAATGAAACCTTCGGCAGCGTTATTTTTGGGAAGAATATCACCCAGGAGACTTGGAGTTCACGTCAGAAGAGCCTCGAGGAGGCCACGAGATTGGAGGGCGCCCCCCTACTAGGCGCGCCCCCTGTCTCGTGGACCCCTCGAGCACCCCCAGACCGGCTTCTTTCACCTATATAAGCCTACGTACCCTAAAAACATCGAATATAAAGATAGATCGGGAGTTCCGCCACCGCAAGCCTCTATAGCCACCCAAAACTTCTCGGGAGCCCTTCCTGGCACCCTGCCGGAGGGGGGGGGATCCTTCACCGGTGGGCATATTCATCATCCCGGAGCTCTCCATGACGAGGAGGGAGTAGTTCACCCTCGAGGCTGAGGGTATGTACCAGTAGCTATGTGTTTTATCTCTCTCTCATGTTCTCTATCGTGTTCCCTCAATGGCACGATCTTGATGTATCCCGAGCTTTGCTATTGTAGTTGGATCTTATGATGTTTCACCCCCTCTACTCTCTTGTGATGAATTGAGTTTTCCCCTTTGAAGTTATCTTATCGGATTGAGTCTTTTATGAGAACACTTGACGTATGTCTTGCCGTGCTTATCTGTGGTGACAATGGGATACCATGTGCCTCTTGATGTATGTTTTGGTAACCAACTTGCGGGTTCCGCCCATGAACCTATGCATAGGGGTTGGCACACATTCTTGACTCTCCGGTAGAAACTTTGGGGCAGTAATTTGTGTTGATTGAATAGATGAATCGGAGATTGTGTGATGCATATCGTATAATCATGCCCACAGATACTTGAGGTGACAATGGAGTATCTAGGTGACATTAGGGTTTTGGTTGATTTGTGTCTTAAGGTGTTATTCTAGTATGAACTCTATGATAGATCGAACGGAAAGAATAGCTTCATGTTATTTTACTATGGACTCTTGAATAGATAGAACAGAAAGGATAACTTTGCGGTGGTTTCGTACCCTACCATAATCTCTTCGTTTGTTCCCCGCTATTATTGTCTTTGGAGTGACTCTTTGTTGCATGTTGAGGGATAGTTATATGATCGAATTATGTTATTATTGTTGAGAGTACTTGCACTAGTGAAAGTATGAACCTTAGGCCTTATTTCCTACAATTGCAATACCGTTTACGCTCACTTTTACCACTTGTTACCTTGCTGTTTATAATTTCAGATTACAAATACCTTTGTCTACCATCCATATTGCACTTGTATCACCATCTCTTCGCCGAACTAGTGCACCTATACAATTTACCATTGTGTTGGGTGTGTTGGGGACACAAGAGACTCTTTGCTATTTGGTTGCAGGGTTGTTTGAGAGAGACCATCTTCATCCTACGCCTCCCACGGATTGATAAACCTTAGGTCCTCCACTTGAGGGAAATTTGCTACTGTCCTACAAACCTCTGCACTTGGAGGCCCAACAACGTCTACAAGAAGAAGGTTTTGTAGTAGACATCAGACCCCCATGTCACGCGCACGATGCGAGTTGTGGGGAAGCGCAACTGCAAGAAAGATCATGGCGGTTCGCCTATACACGCCCGCCTGCGCACTGCTGTGGCCTGGCCCAACTACGCCTTGCACTTATGTGTGGCCCAGGCTCGGGGGCTCCTGTCGGTGTACCAAAGTATGGGTACTTCTGTACCCCTTAATTGGGCACGAACGGTCGCAGCCACCCTGCAGGAAGGCTTGGCAAGGCAGAGGAAGACAGCAGAAGGCAAGACAGGTACAAAGAATATCAAGACAGCTGCCCAGAGTAGCAAGAAGCAAGAGGCAAGTAGGGCCACGCCCGGCAACAAGCCTTGCCGGGGCGACCTGCGCGACCCCCAATGAGCCCCTTGCCGGGGCAGCTTGCGAAGTGACCAGCAAGGCCACCACCCTTAGGCTTGAGAGCTCTAGCACCATCGACAATGTTAAAGACCAAGATTTGACGAGCACATGCCTGGTAGCATGCGGCTCCTCACTGTCGGTGTACTAGAGTAGGGGTACCCTAGTATCCCGAACTTGTGCACGGGCAGTTGCAGCACCCCGCGGCAAGGCTTGCCGGGTGACCGCCAAGGTCCTCCGTGGTTCCTTTGGAGCCATTCAAGAACAAAGTATTCAAGCCAAGGAGACAAGGCCCCGGCAAGAGGAGCTTGCCGGGAAGGCCAACCAAGGCATCTCAAGGAACTTGCCGCGACGCGCCACGCGTCCCGGCAAGGCCCGGTGAGCGACAAGCTTCCGGACGCGACAAGACAACGACCGCGGCAAGGCGCTTGCCGCGGCAAACTACCACTCTGTACCCGCACTCCAGCACATCCACCAACGTGTCACCCTGGGACCTTTCCAGGCGCGCGTGGCAAGAGGCTGTGCAGCCAGCGGTGCGCGGTGGCAAGCGACGCTAACAAGATTGCCATCATGGAGAGCGGTGGCGTCCCTGACGGTCCCTTTTTTTGCACTATTTGGGCGACGTAGACGGGCATTTAATGCCTTTTTCCCCTGCCGTCAGGGTTAGGTATGATACACTGTACAGGTAGTTGTACCAACCGCAATTCCTTTTCCATTTTTACCCTTGTCTACGTTGCCACCTGTCGGAGACCCCTTTAGCATATAAAAGGAGGCCCATGCGCAACGTAGAGGGGGGTTCGAAGGCAGAAAAACACTCATGCTCGGTCTCGTTAGCAGCTAGTGTGTACTGTAGCACTCAACGCTCCCGAGCAAGAACTCAATATACTCAGACATGCAGCAGTAGGAGTGTTATCTCTCCGGAGAGCTCCGAAGCTGGGTAAACTGCTCGTGTGCTTCGCCTCGATCCGCTCTTCGTGCGATCTCCGCCCCCCGCCGAACCGAAAGGGGCTCGGTCCGCCGGTCCCATAGGTGTTCGTGGATCAGTTTCCCCGACATCTTTGGTGCGCCAGGTAGGGGGCGTCGAGGTTGTGTGAACCTGATCCGGCGTTCACATGAGCTAGATCTTCATCTTCTTCATCAACATGCCACCGAAGAAGAAGGCTTCGGCGGCAGCTGTTCCGTCCACGTCGATCCCACCACCACCGGAGCAAACGGGTGGCGGGGTAGATGCCGGCGGAAGAACGGGCATCGACGAGAGAGCTCCCGGTGCTGCCAGGTCCAAGGACAAGGCTGCGCAGACCTCGGCATCCGTACATGCACCGCGCCCATCTCAGGAGGCACAGGACCGACAGCGTCATGGTATTCGCAGTGCCATACGTTCGTTGGACCAAGATCGAGCTGGTGGATCTCGGGGTGCTCAAGACCAGCATGCACGCCAACATGCTAGGACGAGCGAGACACGGTCGCCTGGACGGGATACTACTCCTTCTAACATAGTTAGAAGTCCAAGCATATCCCGCTCCTCGCACCGTTCGCCACTGCCGCCCACCACTCCAGCAGAAGCTTTGGCGCGAGCTCAACTGCTCCTGGATTACCCTCCAATGGCAGACAAGATCGATCAATGGAGGTCCACCATTCAGAGTCTCATCGGCTTCGCCAACGGCGACACTCCGCGGCAGCCGAGTACATCGCTGCCGCGGCAGGACTGCCAGGCACGAGCCGATGGCGACGAAACCGGTGGGGGTGCAACCACCATGCACACTCCACCCCAAAGGCCAAGATCGCCGACTCGCCGGATCCACCTCGACAGCGACTCCACCGCATCATCAGATCCACGAGCTCGTCGCAATCAGCACCAAGTTCTTCACGAACGACAGCAAGAAGACGCTCGTACTCGCATCGAGCGCCGAAGAGAAGCGCGGCGTCAATCGGACCAACGCGCTGGGCCCTCTGTGGACATGCATGCACCAGGGGAACCAGGCGACTTGCCGTACGCGGTAGGATGCCCTGCGTTCACTCGTGAGCTGCGGCAAGTCCAGTGGCCCAGCACGAAGAATTTCAAGCCAGATGTACCAGAGAAGTACGACGGCAAGTTGCATCCGTCGGAGTTCCTCAGCATCTACACCATCGCGGTGCAAGCTGCTGGGGGGCGGGACGACAAGATCCTGGCCAACTACTTCCCGCTGGTGCTCAAGCCCAATGTCAGATCCTGGCTCATGCACTTGCCGGACAACTCCATATCCTCCTGGGCAGACCTATGCCATCAGTTTGTCGGCGCCTTTACAGGCGGCCACAAGCCTCATGGCCAAGAGAGCGACCTTCATCTGCTCGCCCAAAAGGAAGGAGAGCCCCTGCGCAAGTACATTCAGGGATTCAGCCGCGTACAGCACAACATCCCAGATGTCCACCCTGCCGCGGTAATCAGCGCGTTCCATCAGAACGTGCGAAACTGCAGGATGCGGGAGGAGATGGCGATGTGCAAGATCAGAGATGTCAGTGAGCTATATGCCTTGGCCGACAAGTGTGCACGTGCTGAGGAAGGGAGGAAACTCCCCGGAGAGAATACTGAAGCAGGAGGATCTGATAGTGAGGAGGCTGCCCCGGCAAAGAAAAACCGGCGGCGGAACAACAGGAAGAAGAAAGGCAGAGATGTGCTAATCGTTGAGCAGTCCGGCAATGGAGGTGGCGCCAAGAAAGCCAAAGCTGGTAGCTCCGGCGAGGAGATTGCCGCAGGCACCAACTACCAGGCTGTGGCAGTCGCCGACAAGCGGGACGGCACCAACAAGCAGTACTACAAGATCCACCGCACCAAGGGCCATGACCTCCAGAGCTGCAAGAAGGTCGAGCAGCTTGTCGAGCAGCAAAAGGCTGAATACGAGCGACGCGACAAGGAGAAAGCCCAGGAAGGTGCTGGAGGAGCCGGCAAGAAACGCCTCGGCCGAGGAGGACGCCGCGGCAAGGCCAAGCAGTGGCAAGGAGACAGACCTCCCCGCGGCCGCGACAAGGATGAAGATGACAACAACGATGAAGATATGGATGATGACGAGACCGATGAGCAGGAGTTCCAGAAAGCCACAGAGGTCCTGTGCGTTGATGGTGGTGCTTCTCTGCATACTTCACACCGCCAGCTCAAGCAGTGTGTGCGGGAAGTCAATGCGGCAGAACCACCCGTCGAGTCCCGCAAGCCTCTGAAATGGTCCAGCACGCCTATCATCTTTGATATTGAGGACCACCCTGATCGCATAACTGCGGTCGGGTGCTTGCCGATGTTGGTTTCACCAACTATCCGCAACCTCAAGGTCACTAAGATGCTAGTTGACGGCGGGGTCGGCTTGAACCTGATCTCCTCCGCGGTACTCCAGAAACTCCAGATCCCTGATGGCGAGCTCGAAGAGACCGGCATATTCCAAGGAATCAATCCGGGAAGGAGCAAGCCAAAGGGAAAGATCACGTTGCCGGTAACATTTGGCAGCGAGTTGAACTTCAGGACTGAGAGGGTCACTTTTGACGTTGCTGACTTTCCATTGCCTTACAATGGGATACTCGGCCGTCCATCACTCGCCAAATTCATGGCAGCCTCTCACTATGCATACAACATGCTGAAGATGCCAGGCCCGATAAGTGTCATCTCTGTCCCTGGCGACAAGAAGGATGCTCTTATCTGCGCCGACAAGATCTACCGGGAAGCAGCAGCCGCAACAGATCGCAAGTCACTTGCCGTTGAAGCTCCCGGGGCGAAGAAGAAGACCAAGTCCGGCAAGAGTTCTGATGCCCACTCCGGCAAGCGCACCTCTTCGGAGTGCTGCGCTACCGTCGAGGACGCACCATCGAGCTCCACCGGCAAGTGTAAGAAGACAATGGCAGCTCCACCAGAGACCAAGAAGGTGTCTGCCAAGGAGGATGGCACTGGTGGTACCTTCACCATCAGTGCCACTCTCGACCCTAAATAGGAAAGCGCGCTCGTTGCTTTCCTGCGGGCGAACGTCGATGTATTTGCGTGGCAACCGTCTGACATCCCCGTTGTTCCCAAGAAAGTAATCGAGCACCATCTTGCCGTCTGTCCTCATGCGCGGCCCGTCAAGCAGAAAGTCAGGAAACAGGCAGTGGAGCGCCAATAATTCATCGCAGAAGAAATCAAGAAATTGGAAGCAGCAGGCCTTGTCAGAGGAGTGCTCCATCCTACGTTGTTGGCCAACCCTGTAGTCGTGCGCAAGGCAAACGGGAAATGGAGGCTTTGTATCGACTTTACTGATGTCAATAAAGCTTGTCCCAAAGACCCATTTCCCTTGCCGCACATCGACCAGATTGTTGACTCCACGGCCGGATGTGACTTGCTTTCATTTCTTGATGCATACTCAGGATACCATCAGATCTTCATGGTAGAAGAGGATGAGGAGAAGACCGCATTCATCACCCCATGTGGCACATACTGTTTCGTACGGATGCCTTTCAGTTTAAAGAATGCTGGTTCAACATTTGCAAGGGTAGTCCATGACGCTTTTGAGCCGCAAATACACAGAAATGTGGAAGCCTACATGGATGACATAGTGGTCAAGAGCAAGGACAAGGTGACTCTGATTCAAGATTTAGACGAAACCTTTGCAAATCTGCGCAAGATCAAACTCAAGCTTAACCCTGAGAAGTGTGTGTTTGGAGTCCCCTCCGGCAAGCTTCTCGGGTTCTTTGTGTCTCAGCGGGGAATTGAAGCCAATCCCGACAAGATCAAGGCCATTGAGCAGATTGAAGCACCAAAGCGCGTCAAGGATGTACGAAGACTTGCCGGTTGCGTAGCTGCTCTCAGCAGGTTTATCTCTAGGTCTGCTGAGCGCGCCCTGCCATTTTTCAAAATATTGAAAAAGGCAGGTCCAATGAAATGGACTCCGGAAGCGGAGGCTGCACTGCAGGACTTGAAGAGATACCTGTCCTCCATTCCAACACTTGTCGCACCTAAGCCACAAGAGAAGTTGCTGCTATATATAGCGGCAACCAATCAAGTGGTTAGTGCTGCGTTAGTAGCGGAGAGGGAGGCAGGTGATGAGCCAGCAACCACGGCAGATGCATCTAGCGACAAGCAGGGGACTTCATCGGCAAGCTCTGGTCCCGACAAAGATGGATCTGCGCAGGCGCGTGAGAAGATGCAGAAAAGAATGGTGCAGCGCCCAGTTTACTTTGTCAGTTCCCTTCTGCAGGGGGCTAGGTCAAGGTACTCTGGTGTGCAGAAATTGCTTTTCGGCCTTCTCATGGCCTCGAGAAAGCTGCGCCATTACTTCCAAGCACATGAGATCACAGTCGTCACTCGTTTTCCGCTAAAGAGGATACTGCAAAATCCAGAAGCAACAGGCAGGATTGTCGAGTGGGCACTGGAACTGTCAAGCTTTGGCCTCAAGTTTGAGAGCACTTCAACTATCCAAAGCAGAGCATTGGCGGAGTTCATAGCAGAATGGACGCCAACACAAGATGAAGAAATTCCAGAAACGAGCATCCTCGTCAAGGAAGCAAGCAAAGAGTGGCTGATGTACTTTGATGGTGCCTTCTCACTACAAGGCGCCGGTGCGGGCGTGCTACTTGTTGCACCCACCGGAGAGCACCTCAAGTACGTTGTCCAGATGCACTTTCCCAAGGAGCAAGCAATGAACAATACCGCAGAGTATGAAGGTTTGCTTGCCGGTCTCAGGATCGCAGCAGACCTTGGGATCAAGAAGCTCATTGTCAGGGGTGACTCACAGCTTGTCGTCCGCCAAGTGAACAAGAATTATCAGAGTCCATTGATGGAAGCTTACGTTGATGAAGTGAGAAAGATAGAAGAGCACTTTGACGGCCTACAAATGGAACATGTTCCAAGAGCTCAGAACGACATTGCCGATGGCCTGTCGAAGTGCGCCGCACTTAAGTTACCTGTGGAACCAGGGATCTTTGTGCTCAAACTGACTCAACCGTCTGTAACGCCATCAACTGGACAGAGCAAGAAGAGGAAGTTGATTTCTGGTGACTATTTTCCGGCAGAGCTCCCCGAAGCCGCCGCCAAGAAGGTCCTCAAGATCAACACCAAGGGTGCTGAGGAGCAGTCTGCTCCGGCAAGCCCTAGGGTTTGTTCCGTTGAAGCAGACGCTCCCGACAAGTTTTGCTCCGGCAAGCTTGCCGGGGAACGTCAAGCTCCGGCTGAGCCGCAGGTTCTCACCGTCGAAGCGGGTGTTCCCGCAGCAGCAGATGTGCCTTTAGTCCTTGTTGTCGAGCCGCAAGCTCTAGCATGGGCACAACAGATTGTCCATTTCCTTCAGACAGGAGAACTTCCCGAAGAGCAAGAAGAAGCGGAAAGAGTAGCCCGGCAGTCAAGTATGTACCAGTTTGTCGATAACACACTGTACAGAAGAAGACTCAACGGCGTGAAATTGAAGTGTATTCACCGGGAAGACGGACAAAAGCTGTTGGCAAAGACACATGGAGGCATATGTGGTCACCACATTGGCGCAAGAGCACTTGCCGGTCAAGCGTTCCGGCAAGGTTTCTTTTGGCCGACAGCCCTCCAAGATGCAACTGCACAAGTAACCAAGTGTGAAGCGTGCCAGTTCCATTCCAAGCAGATACACCAGCCAGCTCAAGCTCTCCAGACGATCCCTTTATCCTGGCCATTTTCGGTCTGGGGGCTCGACATCCTCGGCCCCTTTCCCCGAGCTGTCGGGGGCTTTGAGTACTTGTACGTTGCAATCGACAAGTTCACAAAGTGGATGGAAGTGGAAGTAGTGAGGAAGGTGACAGCACAGTCAGCAGTCAAGTTCTTCAGGTCGATTGTTTGCCGCTTCGGGATCCCTAACAGGATCATCACCGACAACGGCACACAATTCACGAGCCGCACCTTCATGCAGTACGTCCAAGATCTTGGCGCCAAGGTCTGCTTCGCTTCTGTTGCTCATCCGAGAAGTAACGGTCAAGCGGAGAGGGCGAATGCTGAAGTGCTGCGCGGGCTCAAGACCAGGACTTTCGACAGGCTGCGCAAGTGCGGAAAGAACTGGATTGAGGAGCTGCCGGTGGTTCTTTGGTCGATCAGGACGACGCCAAATCGAGCCACTGGCCAGACACCTTTCGCTCTAGTCTATGGACCAGAGGCAGTTCTCCCCACGGAACTCGTATACGGGTCACCTCGAGTGCTCGCTTATGATGAGCTTGAGCAAGAGCAGTTGCGACAAGATGACGCGCTGCTCCTTGAGGAGGACCGTCTTCAGGCCGCTGTACGAGCTGCTCGATACCAGCAAGCTTTGCACCGCTACCATAGCCGCAAAGTTAATGCCAGAAGTCTCGAGGAAGGCGACCTTGTTCTTCGGCGCGTTCAGTCCGCCAAGAATTCCAACAAGTTGACCCCGAAGTGGGAAGGCCCTTACCGGGTGAAACGAGTCACTAGGCCTGGCGCTGTCCGCCTTGAGACCGAAGACGGCATTCTGGTGAGCAACTCCTGAAACATTGAGCATCTTCGTAAGTTTTACCCGTAGGGCGCGGTTGCCGGAACCTGTTCCGGCAACCACCTTTTGTACAAGTCTTGCCGATGTTGCATGTAATCCTTTGTACGAAGCCGGGCGCAGACCCCGTGCATAAGTAAAGCTCATGTGCTCCGTACATCTTGTCAATTTCATGCTTTCTACTTTTTTTTTGCATGCGTTATCTGACACTTTGTGCAGCGCCAACCCCCGGTAAGCAATAACGAGCCGTAAGGCTCCATATCTTTATTTTCTCTTCTTTCTCTTTCTCAAAGAAAGGAAGGTTCCCTCGCCCACAAGTTTGCCGAGGGGAAAGGAGAAGATAATGGTGTGGACCGAGCGTCATTCGAGGAAGTTTCGCCTTACCGGGAAGCAAATGATAGAAAAGCTAAGTTGCTAAAGTTTGAGCAATCAGTTTTAAATTTTTTAAGTTATCTTCCTCGAACGACCGTGCTTTGTATGGAAAACCTGTGCGCGGAGGAACCAACTCGTAGCTAGTTGCGCCCTTACTTTGTTTCGAGTCCGCTCAACAACTTAAGTGAGCTGCGACTAGTTGCGACAAGGTTTCTCTTCGGTAGCGGCACCGCCAGCAGGCTGCTGACATCCCGCACTCAGCGCTCGCGGCTAAGGTGCCTGCGCCGACAAGTTCCCTAAAAGCGTAGGGCAAGAACATACAAAGGAAGGAATCAAGTAAAGGAAATAAAGTAGCAATCGCTACCCAAAATAGAATCATATTACAAGATAGCTTGTCGCAGCTCTAACAGATTGTTCTCATAACATGACCAGCAGCGACAAGGAAAAGAGAAAATGGGCGGCCTAATCTACGCGATCGCCCTCAACCCTCTTGATCCCGCTCACCTTGTCCACAATGGGTGCGACAAGGGTCTTGAGCGCTTCCAGATCAGCATCCGGCGGCAAGGTCCTGAGGACGTTGGTGAGGTTGAGGTCTGGGTTGTGGAAGGCCACCTTCACCAGCACCTTTTGAAGAGCTCCCGCGCAGATCTTGCGCGACTCGTCGGCCAGCTGCTTTGGGATCTTCTCCCGGAGTCACTGGAGGGCCGTCGCCACGCCTTTGAAGAACAAGCTGAGCTTGGCGCTGGGTTGGAGGTGCTCATCGGAGGAATACCCGAGATCCTCCATCCCCAGCTGCGCCAGCTCCCTGTCGATGGCTGCGGAAACATCCACGAGACCCTCGGTCCAGTGCTCCACATTCTCCCTAAAAGTGTTCTGGGCGGCAGCAGCATTCGCCAGCAGCGCCTTGTCGGCCTTGATCTTCTCCTTCAAGGCCACCTCCTGCTCCCTGGCGCCGTCCAGCGTCTTGGTCAAAGTAGTCAGCTTCAACTCAAGATCTGCGTTGGAGTCCTTGGCGGCGCTAAGCTCCTTGCTCCTCTTGGCGAGACGACCCTGCAGCTCGCCATGGGTGTAGGCGTCCTTCTCGCGCTCACGCTTGAGCGCAGCAAGCTCCTCGCCGCTCACCTTGAGATCGGCCTCCAGCTGCACCACCTTTGTCTCCAGCTCCTTCTTGGCGGCCTCGGCAGCTGCGGCAGCATCCTCTGCTTCCTTGAGAGCCCCGCCGAATGTTTGCTCGCGCGCGGCAAGCTCCTCCTCGTGGCTGTCAAGGTTAACCTTCCACTGCGCCAACTCGCCTTCCTGTGCAGACAGCTTCTCGGCAGCAAGCCGCTATTGCTCTTCAACTTCAGCCTTCTCGAGGAGGAAGGCTTTCCACTCCTCGGCGAGTTGCTCCCGCTCCTTTGCCAGGGACCGGAGAGCTTCCTGGTTGAGGCCCCGGAGCTCCTCCGCACGCTTCTTGATGTCCACTCCCACCTTCGCGACAAGCGCTTCTCGGGATACCAGCTTGGCCTATCGGGCGCGGTAGAGCGACAATAGCTTCCGCAGTAGCTGCTCCTCCTCAGGCTCGCCGCTGCTGCTGCTCGGCGCGTCGACCAGCGTCAGCCCAACGGAGGCGAGCAACTCTTCATCAAAGATTTCTCCTTCGATCGGCGCCCTGGAGCTCGACGCCCAGGGGAGCTTGATGAAGACGCCATCGCCGGCCTTCAAATAGGCGCCGGGCTGGGGCTCTTTGGAGCCTGACGCTGCAGCAACGGCGGAAGGACCGGCGGTCGGCGTAGCGCCTGACGCTCCTGCGGCCTCGGGGCCGTCAGTGCGATCGCCGAACCCCTCGCCAGCTTCTGCGGTGGCAGTTTTGGCGGCCTCTTCGCCGGTGGGATCATCAGCGCCGACCTCTTCTTCGGTGGCAGCGGCGTCGTCGGTATTGCCGCGCGCGTTCTCATCGCCGGCGACCTCGGTTTCCATCGGCTCCGTGGCAGATGGATCTGACGACCGGAAAAGGGAGAAAAGTCAAGCAAATATTCAAAAGAGAAAATCAGAAGAAGAAGAACCCAAGGGAAGTTTTCAAGCAAGAGGATTACCTTTACTAGGATCTACAGTCGTGGTCTCCGCCACCAGGGGGTCGCTGGTGCTGTCCCTTGCCGGAGACTTCTCCCTTACCGGAAAATTCTCCCTTGCCGGAGAACGGTCCCTTGCCGGGGAATCCTCCCTTGGCGGTGTAGTCGAAGCAGATGGCATGTCGGGAGCGGTTTCCGGGCACTCCTGGTGAGACTGATCTGCTCCTACGCAAACCAATAGTCAGATGTCAGCAAAGAAAGAGCACCTATGCGCGCCTAACAACAGGAAGTAAACCATATACTTACGCTGGGGGCTGCGCTGGGGGCTGCTTTGGGGAATAGTTGCCGGGTCCGGCAAGGTGGTCTCGGACACACCCCCTGCTGTCGCGGTGGGTTCGTCCTCGATGACAATCACCGGGACCTTAGCTCTCTTTGCTGCTCTCTGGGCCAGAGTCCTGAAAAGGAATGGGTTCGAAGTAAAGCAAATCAGATACAAGACAAAACAACAAGAATTGAAGAACTACAAGTACAACAAAGAATCTTACTCTTCCTCTTCCTCGTCGGAGCTGAGCGCGGAGAGGTCGAAATCCGGCCCACCTTCGGCGCGACAAGGCGGAGGAGTAGGTTTCCTTAGCCACTTGGCGGGAGCAGAAGCGGTGGTCCGGGAGGGCCCCGCTCCAGTTGTCGCAGCGGCGTGAGGTGCTCCCGCGGCAACAGTGCTTGCCACGGTGGAGCGCATCGCGCGGCGCGGTGGCTGTTGACCCGTCTGCCGCCCCGCTACGTCCACGGCCTTGCGGCGAGCTGGGGGCTGGGGGCTCTGCTTGCGGCGAGCTGTCTGAAGGTGAGAAAGAGGAGGAGTCGATCTTCAACGAGTCGCTCACGCCCTCGGCGGGCTCGCTCGACTCAGCTTCAGGCCCGACAAGCTCTCCCTCGCCGGCAAGCTCCTCTCGCTCGGCAAGGCTTGCCGCCTCTGCTGCCTCTGCCTCCTCCACGGTGAATCCAAACTCGCCCGCGGCAGCGGCTGCCGCCGCCTCTTCCAGCCTAGTGGCGATGCGCTGCGTCTCCGCATCAGTGGTGTCGCGAGTAAGGCTCTTCTGTTCATCGGAGCAGACTGGCACTTCTACCAAGCCGTCAAAGAACTCCTGCACGACGTCCTCTGCAGGCTCTTGCCAAGTTGGGACAATTCCATGCAAATCGCACAGCGGCATCATTGCACGGATGCGGTCGAGCGAGGAGTTGTTGCACAGCGGAACGACACCCGTCGGCAACATGAACGCTTAGGGATGTTGAGGATCGCGCTTGAACAGTTCCAGGAGCATCGCGTCCAGTTCCAGGATAGTGAAGTTGAAGTTGAGGCCCGGGCGCAGCCTCATGATATCCGCCGCATTCTGGAACTCCCAGGCGGGTCTCCTCCTCTCCTGCAGGGGGGCGATGCGGCGGCGAAGAAAATCTGCGCCAACGGCGCCTACGGTGAGCCCGGCAAGCCTGAGGCGTAGGATCCGGGTGACGGCAATCTTCAGCCGATCGTCTTTCGGGGCCACGTTGCTCCAATCGTTGCCGCGCTACCGGGGCTTGGTGCTGGGCGGTAAATGGCTATGGGTTCTCCTCGACAATCCAGCACCAGTCTGCTCTCCATTCTTCCCACTTGCTGCGGAGCTCTCCCTCCAGATAAGCTTCCTTCTTGCCAGTTCTCGAGATCCAGGCGATTCCGCCGGATAAAGGCTCCCCTCTCTCAACTCGGGGCATAAAGAAGTGGCGAAAAAGAGCTACATTTGGATAGACTCCGACAAAGTTTTCGCAGAGATGTGCGAAAACTGCCATGGTCAGAACGGCGTTGGGAGTGAAGTCAAGGAGGCGGAACCCGTAGGTGTTCATAATGTCACAGAAAAACTCAGAGAAAGGCGGGCAGAGCCCTTAGTAGAAGAACAACGCGAAGAAGGGATATCCATTCGGAGCCAGTTCCGAAGCGGCAGCTGAGAGTACCTTCGTGCGCGGATGCGCTCGCGTCTCCGTCGACCAGAAGAGGTAGTAATACTCCCTCAGCTCCTTCGCGGCGAGCTGAGGGGGGAAGATTGCCCGCTCCTTTCGCAGCGCCACGAGCCGCTGCGCCTCGGCCGACTTCACAACCTTCCCGGCTTTTGGAGCCATGGCGGAGGTGGTGAGAGAGATCGATGGTGTTGGTGGTGCCGGTGGCGATGGCGGGCGGAGCGCTGCTCTCTTTCAGCTTTGGGAAGAAGGGGGGAGCGGCGGATATTTTTGAGATTGGAATAGCAACCGGCGAGATGGGCGAACTGCCCCTGTTTCCCCTGCTTATAAAGAGGGAGGGGGCAGACGTTCCGTCTTTCCGAATAAAGAAACCACCCACGATCTCTCCCACGACGCCGCATTCGACGCATGCTGTTCGAGGAGGGCGCGGTGGATACAGAGTGAGATACGGCGTAACCCAGGCCGCGCATGCCCGTGCCCTATTTTGGGCCTGGCCCAACAGCGGTCGGTACCGTGTGTGGCCCAGGCCCGGGGGCTCCTGTCGGTGTACTAGAGTAGGGGTACCCTAGTATCCCGAACTTGTGCACGGGCAGTTGCAGCACCCCGCGGCAAGGCTTGCCGGGTGACCGCCAAGGTCCTCCGTGGTTCCTTTGGAGCCATTCAAGAACAAAGTATCCAAGCCAAGGAGACAAGGCCCCGGCAAGAGGAGCTTGCCGGGAAGGCCAACCAAGGCATCTCAAGGAACTTGCCGCGACGCGCCACGCGTCTCGGCAAGGCCCGGTGAGCGACAAGCTTCCGGACGCGACAAGACAACGACCGCGGCAAGGCGCTTGCGGCGGCAAACTACCACTCTGTACCCGCGCTCCAGCACATCCACCAACGTGTCGCCCTGGGACCTTTCCAGGCGCGCGTGGCAAGAGGCTGTGCAGCCAGCGGTGCGCGGTGGCAAGCGGCGCTGAAAAGATTGCCATCATGGCGAGCGGTGGCGTCCCTGACGGTCCCTTTTTTGCACTACTTGGGTGACGTAGACGGGCATTTAAAGCCTTTGTCCCCTGCCGCCAGGGTTAGGTATGATACACTGTACAGGTAGTTGTACCAACCGCAATTCCTTTTCCATTTTTACCCTTGTCTACGTTGCCACCTGTCGGAGACCCCTTTAGCATATAAAAGGAGGCCCATGCGCAACGTAGAGGGGGGTTCGAAGGCAGAAAAACACTCATGCTCGGTCTCGTTAGCAGCTATTGTGTACTGTAGCACTCAGCGCTCCCGAGCAAGAACTCAATATACTCAGACATGCAGCAGTAGGAGTGTTATCTCTTCGGAGAGCTCCGAAGCGGGTAAACTGCTCGTGTGCTTTGCCTCGATCCACTCTTCGTGCGAGCTCCGCCCCCCGCCGAACCGAAAGGGGCTCGGTCCGCCGGTCCCATAGGTGTTCGTGGATCAGTTTCCCCGACACTCACGAAGATCGATAACCCACAAGTCCACATGGTATCAAATGATGAAGACCCCCGGCAAGACCCTTGCCGGGGACGACTCCAAGGTGGCTTGCCGGGGACGATTGCAGGGCCGCAGCTAGGCCCGCGCTCGGCAGGTTTCCGCCACCTCACCACCACTCCAACACGATGATAAGCATGCCAACAAAGCAGGCGCCTGCGTGGCGGCATGCAGATCTTTGTGGAAGCCTATCAATTTGCCAACACAACAGCTGGTTGGCCAGCGTGGCGCTGCATGCCTCGTTGGCTCAGACACGTGCCAAGGCAAGGGGAAGCGGTGAAGGACGGGATGGCCTCTGTTGCAATCCCCAATAAAGCGAGAGGACACGTAGGCGTCGCATTAAATGCGATTGTCCTATGCTGATCAAGCGATAAACTTGTACCACTATAGCTTGCCACCTCCTGTGTGCCACTGTGGTAACCCCTTTGTGTATAAAAGGAGGCCCGAGGCGCACAAAGAGAGGATTAAGACTTTTGAACAAAAGGCACACACTGTAGCTAGTTCAAAAGCTCAAGAACACCCAGATAACCAGATAAAGCAGGACTAGGGTATTACGCATCTCTGCGGCCCGAACCTGGATAAAAACCTTCTGTGTGCTAACAAATCGACTTGATCTTCGTGCAACTAATCCCCCGCCGAATATAGAAGGGATCCTAGTGACCCCATAGGTGATTGGTTTCCCCGACACCGTCTAGCTGCAAGGGCCAATCGGACAGTGAGAGCACACATCCTACCGCAGTCGCGCCACACCCCGACTATCATAGAGGCCCAGGACGCCCGCAACCTGCAGCACCTGAGGTGGATCTAGACTCGATTCTGAGACCTGCGACCATCACCATCACCAGCCTCAAAGACCTCACCATTTCTGTGTTGTCCGTCGCGCCACTCCCACGCCACCGTCATCGGCCAGCTCCTAGGCGTCGCCGCGCTACAACACCTGGCACCAAGCGCCACATCTAGGCCCGAGTGACTCGGCCCATGCTGCATATGCCATGCATGTGTGGCACCCCGGCTCAGAGCGACCGATTTACCATGCATTGCCAGCCCAGAGACCTTGTCTTCTGGCAACACACAACAACTTGGTACAGAAAAGCAACCGCTTTATTGATGCTAGCGGATCAGAGTTTATATTACAACAGTTAGCGAGGCCAGGTGGCACACACGGTGCGGCTAAACAATATGTACTTTATTTAGTGAACATAAAGGGGGCCTCAATCATGACAACTACGCGGCAGCGGAACAATGTCGTAGCGGAACTCCATAGCACAGGGACACCGATGTGGACAAGATCTAGACTCAGACAGCTCTCCTATCCAACGAGACATTCCTGAAATCGGGCATGACACACCAGGTCAGTACATTGAATGTACTTGCAAGCTCACAACAAGCATAAACATAATGACAAACCATATCGTGACATTTAACCAATTAATAACAATGCAACAATATATCCAACATGCTGTGACCATGCTCAAGTGGTACTCATTCCTTGGACTGGCTTACCGGACGTGATCATTTCCAGACCACAACGTGATGAACAAAGAGACAACTCGTGATCCTTACGGTGATCACAATCCGACCAATAAATGGCCCGTGATCCTTACAACGATCACAATCCGACCAGCAAATGGCCCGTGATCCTTACGGCGATCAAAACCTGACCAGCAAATGGCACGTGATCCTTACGGCGATCACAACCCGACCAATAAATGGCCTACCTCAACATGATGGCCTTTCTGCCATCATCTCAGTGCATACTTAGTGTGCATATTTATTAAGTGTTGACTCATGGTGTACCCTACTTTCGAGCGTGTCCGTAACCGTGGACTCGTCTATCGGTAGATTAATACACTCTGCAGAGGTAGGGCACTGGACCCACACTACGGAACCCAGTGCCTCGCACTCCATTTTGGGTGGAACAACGACATTCTGATGAAACCACTTCATTGCCATGACACTCTCCCGGCCATTCCGACTCAATCCCCATCGGGCTAGTCCTGGGTGGCCCCGTGTCTACCTCAAGACACATCGACCACCGTCGTGGCCACGATCCACTCTGGGACCCGGTACCAAAAACTTAACAACGGGCTCACAAGGTTATGCCTGCTTACCGGGCAAGGGTACAACACGCCCATAACCTTCCCTAGATGGAGGTACCGACCAGAGGCGTGACAATGAAACGCATTAAGGCCATCCCATACCGGCAAATGTGGTGGCACTGGGAAAGACTCGTTTCAGCGGCACCATGACCCGGTCAACAACATATTCAAATTGAGTTATTTATCAGGTTCAACTTAAAGTGAAAGTAACAGGTGTCATAATGCCATGACATGCATCACCAACATATGCATCACATATAAATGAAAATAACTAAGTCAACTATGCTCCCACGGAGCAATCATCAACTCATGATACTCCTCTGGTTAAGATCAAACCTCACTTAAACCAGAATCTTTTCTAGCAAACTCATCATTTTTTTATCATGCAAAAATGATTTCTATAATTATTTATCTCCATAACCATATTATCTTATCATTACTCATAACTAAATGCTTGTTAGCTTATCAACAAGATTCACTTCAAACTTTCTGTAAATCAAGCATATTTAATTTAACAAGCATCTAACATAATATAATTATCATATTAATAATTTAAATGCATGAATAATCATAAGTTCAAGTAGGAAAATCTGAAATATTTAAGTGGCACTATGAAGATGTTGCTGTGGCCTGCCTTAGTACAGATGAGGTTCACAAGCCTCCTGGTGATCCTCAAGACAAGCCTGCTATTTTGAAAATAAATAAAACCACAAAAACAAAACATCAAGAAACCTTGTGAAATTCACCAGAAAATCTAGACAGCAAGGAAAAATCCCATCTTTTGGGTGCTGTGATACGTCTCCAACGTATCTATAATTTATGAAGCATTCATGCTATATTATTATCTGTTTTGAATGATTACGGGCTTTATTTTACACTTTTATATTACTTTTGGAATAACCTATTAACCGGAGGCCCAGCCCATATTGTTGTTTTATTGCCTGTTTCAGTATTTCGAAGAAAAGGAATATCAAACGGAGTCCAAACGGAATGAAACCTTCGGCAGCGTTATTTTTGGGAAGAATATCACCCAGGAGACTTGGAGTTCACGTCAGAAGAGCCTCGAGGAGGCCACAAGATAGGAGGGCGCCCCCCTACTGGGCGCGCCCCCTGTCTCGTGGACCCCTCGAGCACCCCCAGACCGACTTCTTTCGCCTATTTAAGCCTACTTACCCTAAAAACATCGAATATGAAGATAGATCGGGAGTTCCGCCACCGCAAGCCTCTGTAGCCACAAAAAACCTCTCGGGAGCCCTTCCCGGCACCCTGTCGGAGGGGGGGGGATCCTTCACCGGTGGCCATCTTCATTATCCCGGAGCTCTCCATGACGAGGAGGGAGTAGTTCACCCTCGAGGCTGAGGGTATGTACCAGTAGCTATGTGTTTTATCTCTCTCTCATGTCCTCTCTCATGTTCCCTCAATGGCACGATCTTGATGTATCCCGAGCTTTGCTATTGTAGTTGGATCTTATGATGTTTCTCCCCCTCTACTCTCTTGTGATGAATTGAGTTTTCCCCTTTGAAGTTATCTTATCGGATTGAGTCTTTTATGAGAACACTTGACGTATGTCTTGCCGTGCTTATCTGTGGTGACAATGGGATATCATGTGCCTCTTGATGTATGTTTTGGTGACCAACTTGCGGGTTTCGCCCATGAACCTATGCATAGGGGTTGGCACACATTCTTGACTCTCCGGTAGAAACTTTGGGGCAGTACTTTGTGTTGATTGAATAGATGAATCTGAGATTGTGTGATGCATATCGTATAATCATGCCCACAGATACTTGAGGTGACAATGGAGTATCTAGGTGACATTAGGGTTTTGGTTGATTTGTGTGTTAATGTGTTATTCTAGTATGCACTGTTGAATAGATTGAGCCGAAAGAATAACTTTGAGGTGGTTTTGTACCCTACCATAATCTCTTCGTTCGTTCTCTGCTATTAGTGTCTTTGGAGTGACTCTTTGTTGCATGTTGAGGGCTTATTATATGATCTATCTACGTTATTATTGTTCAGAGAACTTGCACTAGTGAAAGTATGAACCCTAGGCCTTGTTTCCTATCATTGCAATACCGTTTACGCTCACTTTTACCACTTGTTACCTTGCTGTTTTTATAATTTCAGATTACAAATACCTTTATCTACCATCGGTATTGCACTTGTATCACCATCTCTTCGCCGAACTAGTGCACCTATACAATCTACCATTGTATTGGGTGTGTTGGGGACACAAGAGACTCTTTGCTATTTGGTTGCAGGGTTGTTTGAGAGAGACCATCTTCATCCTATGCCTCCCACAGATTGATAAACCTTAGGTCATCCACTTGAGGGAAATTTGCTACTGTCCTACAAACCTGTGCACTTGCAGGCCCAACAACGTCTACAAGAAGAAGGTTGTGTAGTAGACATCAAGCTCTTTTCTGGCGCCGTTGCCGGGGAGGCTAGGTAAACGGCACTCACACCTCGTCAACTAAGCTCTTTTCTGGCGCCGTTGCCGGGGAGGTGAGTGCTTGAAGGTATATCTTTAGATCTTGCAATCGAATATTTTTGTTTCTTGTTTTATCACTAGTTTAGTTTATAAAAGAAAACTACAAAAAAATGGAGTTAAGTTTGTCTCATACACTTCATCTTTTTAATATCTTTCGTGAGTATGATGGAAATGAAAATTGTGCTCAAGTGCTATAAGAAGAATGCATTAAAATGCTTGATACTAAATCTTTGAATGATGAGCGTGATTGCAATGTTGTTAGTATAAACTCCTTGAATATCCATAGTACTAATGATGATTGCTCTAGTCATGGTGAAAATATCTCTTATGAGCATGTCAACTTTTGTGGAGTGCATGTTTGCATGAACACACCAAATAGAGAAGATACATATTGCAAGAAGCATAAGTATTTAGAAACTAAGAGGTTGCAAGAAAGGCTAGATAAGAGTGCAGAGAATTTAAGATATCTTTCCCGTTGTGAATTTTGCAATAAACAAGATCATTTACATCTCCAATGCAAATTGTTTCATGATCGGATCGTGTCCAAAAATTGTGATGATTTGATCTCCCCTTCTCATTACAATGAACTTAGATTGCTTTTGGGTTGTGAAGAGTTGAAACGTTTAACTAAGCCTATTCCAGAATTTAATCTTAGACATTTCCTTGATATTGATCTAGAAAAGATTTATATGTTTTGTGCGGAGATTGCATTGAAAATCCTTATATTGCCAATTACCTGAAGAAAAGAAAGCAAATGGAAGATGATGAGAATACTAATTAAAGGGAAGAAACTTCCCAATATCCTCCTATTATTTCTTATGATGAATCAGATAACGAGGAGGAGCTTTATATTCAACCAATCTCATCAATAAGGAGCTCGAAGAGGAAGGTTGAACCTACACATAATGTGAACAACAAAAAGAAAAGAAGGAGTAACAAAGGTAGAAAGGTATCCCTCCCAAATGATGTTGCTCCTACTACTCATTGTGAGGATGATAATTGCTTTACTATTGGTGCTATCCATATTTTTAATGATGAGAGTGATTATGCTTATGATATGAAAGAGCCCAAGCTTGGGGAAGCTATGTTTGATGAGGATGAAATATTTGAGAATATATTTGCTGAAATTAATGTTTTTCCCAAGCTTGGGGATGCTACGTTTAGTGAAGATGATATTTTTAGCATCCCAAGTGTTGATATGCATTGTTGTTATGATGATAGCATGCCTGCTACCTATGATGATTATATTGATGAAAGTGGGTTCGGAAGAGTGTCAACTATAGGAAGTAATGATCCCACTATTTTGGAGGATGTTGAATTTTATTGTGAGAAATATGAAAGTGGATTTGGAAGAGTGTCAACTTTATTTAGTGATTCCACTATCTTGGGAGAGGTTTCAATCGATTATGATGAGAACAAAGTTGCTACTTATGATGATTATTGTGATGAAACTTATGCTATAAAAATTAGTGATGATTATATTTAAAAAACTTGTCATGATTACCCTTTTTCTGAACATTACTCTTTTAATGTGGAAACAATTTTTAGTGTTCAAGTCTTTTATGATACTCTGACTATTCTGAATGAGAAGAAATTTGCTCATGTGGAGAGTAGTAAATTTTCTATGCTAGTAGATCATGAAAAGAATGCTTTAGGTGCTGGTTATATTGTTGAATTCATTCATGATGCTACTGAAAATTATTATGAGGGAGGAACTTATGCTTGTAGGAATTACAATAATGTCAAGTTTCCTCTCTATGTGTTGAAAATCTTGAAGTTATGCTTGTTTTACCTTCCTATACTAGTTGATCATTGTTCCCATAAGTTGTTTGCTCACAAAATCCCTATGCATAGAAAGTGGGTTAGACTTAAATGTGCTAGTCATATGCTTCATGATGCTCCTGTTATGTTTCAATTCTTATCTTTTATGTGAGCATCATTGCCATCATCATGCCTAGCTAGAAAGGCATTAAAGAAAAGCGCTTGTTGGGAGACAACCCAATATCTACCCTTACTGTTTTTGTGTGTCCACATGATTATACTACTGTAGTAATCATGTTTTATAGCTTTTGTTTCAATAAAGTGCCAAGTAGAACCTTTGGGAAGACTTGGGTGAAATCTATATGATCTTGCTGTAGAAAACAGAAACTTTAGTGCTCACGAGAATGACTGCCATTGTTTACTGGAGAGTGATTTTAGGTTGATTCTTTTTGCAGATGATTAATAGACAAATTCCTCAGGTCCATAAATTTATTTAAGAATTTGTTGAGTTCCATAAGTATACGTTTGATACAGATTACTACAGACTGTTCTGTTTTTGACAGATTCTGTTTTCATTGTGTTGTTTGCTTATTCTGATGCATCTATGGGTAGTAGTAAGTGGTATGAACCATAACAAGTTAGAATACAGTATATATTACACCAATATGAATTTATAATGAGTTCATTACAGTACCTAAGTGGTGATTTATTTCTTATACTAACGGAGCTTACGAGTTTTGTTTTTGAGTTTTGTGTGGTTGAAGTTTTCAAGTTTTTGGTAAAGATTCGATGGACTATGGAATAAGGAGTGGAAAGAGCCTAAGCTTGGGGATGCCCAAGGCACCCCAAGGTACTATTCAAGGACAACCAAGCAACTAAGCTTGGGGATGCCCCGGATGGCATCCCCTCTTTCGTCTTCGTTCATCGGTAACTTTACTTGGAGCTATATTTTTATTCGCCACATGATATGTGCTTTGCTTGGAGCGTCATTTTATTTTGCTAGTTTTTGCTTGATGTTAGTTAGAATAATGTTTTTCTTCTTTAGTTTCAATAAAAAAGGTCAATGATAGCCTTTGCCATGCTTATTTTGCTTGTATACATGTTGCTGTTTGAAAACAGAAAGTTTACCGCTGTTGCAAAAATTCCCTAGAAAAGTAAGAGAATGGTATAACGTTGAATATTTTTGCATATTAAGCTATGATAAATTTATTACAGTAGGAATTTTATTTAAAAGTTTTTGGAGTCAGGGAAGTATTGATACTCTTGCATTCTTTACAGACTGTACTGTTTTGGCAGATTGCTGTTATGGTTGCATTGTTTGCGTATGTTTGCTTGTTTAATGATTCTATTTGAGGATAGGAGTATTAAATATGCAGAGACATTTAGTATTCAATGTTGAATAATAATGTTAGTGATTTGTTACAGTAGAAAATGATATGGTTTTGCATTGGTTTATACTAACCTATCTCACGAGTTCTTGTTGAGTTTGTTGTGAATGAAGCTTTTGATAAAAAGAAAAACCGTGACATGAAAGGAATTAAGGAGACACAAAAGCTCAAGATTGGGGATTCCCAAGGCACCCCAAGATAATATTTCAATAAGTATCAAGCATCTAAGCTTGGCGATGCCCCGGTAGGCATCCCACCTTTCTTCTTCGACAACTATCGGTTAGTATCGGTTGAGCCTAAGTTTTTGCTTCTTCACATGAGTTGTGCTATCCTTGCAATGTCATTTTGTTTTGTTTTTATTGCTGCTTGAATAAAATACCCAGATCTGAAATTCTTAAATGGGAGAGAGTCTTCACATAGCTGCATAATTATTTTTCTACTCATTGATCTTCATTTATATCTTTTTGGAGTAGTTTGTCATTTACTCGTGTGTTTCACTTATATCCTATGAGTAAATGGTTCAATGAGTTGAATGTCATAAATCTGAAATTATACATGTCTCTTTTGCTTATCCCATGGGGAGTAATGACTTCACATCTAAGAAGTAGAGGTTGTAAATTTATTGACGGTTAGCAAGCATTGTATTGGTCATTTGAACAATTCATGAAAGAATATTGAAGGAAGAGAAATTTCACATATAAATATATTATCATAGACATCTTTTATAATTGTAGCACTCATTAAGTATGACATGTTAAAGAGTTGATGTTGGACAAGGAAGACAACGTAATGGGTTATGTTTTCTCGCATCTCAGTTAAAGTATATTGTCATGGATCATTCAAACATGCTGAGCTTGCCTTTCCCCCTCATGCTAGCCAAAATTCCTAGCACCAAGTAGAGATACTACTTGTGCCTCCAAATATCCTTGAACCCAGTTTTTGCCATGAGAGTCCACCATACCTACCTATGGATTGATTAAGATCCTTCAAGTAAGTTGTCATTGGTGCAAGCAATAAAAATTGCTCTCTAAATATGCATGACTTATTAGTGCGGAGAAAATAAGCTTTGTACGAAATTTTTATGGAAGCAATAAAAGTGACAGACTGCATAATAAAGGTACATATACAAGGGGCAATATAAAGTGACGTTCTTCCGCATTAAGATTTTGTGCATCCAACCCTAAAAGCGCATGACAACCTCTGCTTCCCTCTGCGAAGGGCCTATCTTTTACTTTATGTCTTTTACTTTATGCAAGAGTCAAGGTGATCTTCACCTTTCCCTTTTTCATTTTATCCTTTGGCAAGCACTTTGTGTTAGGGATCCTGATATATATATCCAATTGGATGTACATTAGCATGAACTATTGTTGTTGACATCACCCAAAGGTGAATACGTTTGGAGGCAACATTATAAGCCCCAATCGTTCTCTGTGTGTGATTAAAACTTCATAACCACAAGTATTGCATGAGTGTTAGCAATTGTAGAAGACTATATGATAGTTGAGTATGTGAAGTTTGCTAAACCAAAGCTCTGACATAGACTCTTCCTGAAAGTAAGATGAATTACAATTTTTTGATGACTAAGAATGAAGTTTGCTAGTTTTCAAGAAAGTTTATGGTCTATGCTTTAACATGTGAATTGCTTGTTACTTGATTATAAAAAGTTTTATGAGATGAACTACTTTTATGACATATTATCATGCTAGAAAAGGTGATTGAAATTATCATTGATCAAACTTGTGCACCTTCTAGCATTCATACTTCATAAATCCTTTCTTTTATCATTTACCTACTCGAGGACGAGTAGGAATTAAGCTTGGGGATTCTGATACGTCTCCAACGTATCTATAATTTATGAAGCATTCATGCTATATTATTATCTGTTTTGAATGATTACGAGCTTTATTTTACACTTTTATATTACTTTTGGGACTAACATATTAACCGGAGGCCCAGCCCATATTGCTGTTTTATTGCCTGTTTCAGTATTTTGAAGAAAAGGAATATCAAACGGAGTCCAAACGGAATGAAACCTTCGGAAGCGTTATTTTTGGGAAGAATATCACCCAGGAGACTTGGAGTTCACGTCAGAAGAGCCTCGAGGAGGCCACGATATAGGAGGGCGCGCCCCGCCTACTGGGCGCGCCCCCTGTCTCGTGGACTCCTCGAGCACCCCCCCGACCGACTTCTTTCGCCTATATAAGCCTACGTACCGGTGGCCATCTTCATCATCCCGGTGCTCTCCATGACGAGGAGGGAGTAGTTCACCCTCGAGGCTGAGGGTATGTACCAGTAGCTATGTGTTTGATCTCTCTCTCGTGTTCTCTCTCATGTTCCCTCTATGGCACGATCTTGATGTATCCCAAGCTTTGCTATTGTAGTTGGATCTTATGATGTTTCTCCCCCTCTACTCTCTTGTGATGAATTGAGTTTTCCCCTTTGAAGTTATCTTATCGGATCGAGTCTTTTATGAGAACACTTGATGTATGTCTTGCCGTGCTTATCTGTGGTGACAATGGGATATGATGTGCCTCTTGATGTATGTTTTGGTGACCAACTTGCGGGTTCCGCCCATGAACCTATGCATAGGGGTTGGCACACGTTCTTGACTCTCCGGTAGAAACTTTGGGGCACTCTTTGAAGTACTTTGTGTTGGTTGAATAGATGAATCTAAGATTGTGTGATGCATATCGTATAATCATGCCCACGGATACTTGAGGTGAGAATGGAGTATCTAGGTGACATTAGGGTTTTAGTTGATCTGTGTCTTAAGGTGTTATTCTAGTACGAACTCTTGAATAGATTGATCCGAAAGAATAACTTTGAGGTGGTTTTGTACCCTACCATAATCTCTTCGTTCGTTCTCTGCTATTAGTGTCTTTGGAGTGAATCTTTGTTGCATGTTGAGGGCTTGTTACATGATCTATCTACGTTATTATTGTTGACAGAACTTGCACTAGTGAAAGTATGAACCCTATGACTTGTTTCCTATCATTGCAATACCGTTTATGCTCACTTTTACCACTTGTTACCTTGCTGTTTTTATAATTTCAGATTACAAATACCTTTATCTACCATCCATATTGTACTTGTATCACCATCTCTTCGCCGAACTAGTGCACCTATACAATCTACCATTGTATTGGGTGTGTTGGGGACACAAGAGACTCTTTGCTATTTGGTTGAAGGGTTGTTTGAGAGAGACCATCTTCATCCTACGCCTCCCATGGATTGATAAACCTTAGGTCATCCACTTGAGGGAAATTTGCTACTGTCCTACAAACCTGTGCACTTGCAGGCCCAACAACGTCTACAAGAAGAAGGTTGTGTAGTAGACATCATGCTGCTAGATTTTTGGACAAAGAACACAATGCAAAAAGAATCAATGCATTTGGACTTATAGATAAAAAGTTGTGGCTGTTTGAAGTTCTCTCGATTTAAATGAATTAAATAAAAATAAAACAGACTGGTGGGGGGGTGCTGACGTCGAAGGCGTAAAAGTCCAGGGCGTCACCACTCATACCGCTTTGCGCGCGCACAGAGTGTCCGACTAGCAGGCCCCGCTAGTCAGATAAGAAGGACGGGGAGAGGGAAACAGAGAGTGGCGGAGCTTCGCCGGAGCGCACGACGGCGGCGAGGGTTCTTGGGGCCAAACGAGAGGGGGGAATCGAAGGAGAATATGATGGCGCACTTTCCCGTACCCATAGCATGGCTAGGGGTGGTCGGACGGCGTCGGAAACAACCTCTCCATCGGAGGCAGAGGGCAGCGGTCGTCGGAGACGAAGACGACGGCGGCTAGGGGCCGCTCCAGGGGCTCCAATAGGGCGGAACGGCTTGACCAAAGAGTGGCAGAGGCCTTGGCAGGGTTGCCCTGGCCTAGGAGGGGCTGGAGCTGCGGGGACGATCCTAGGGGATCACCGGCGAGCTCGGGCTCAGGGACGGCAGCCTGCGGCCTGCCCGGCCAGGCTGTGGCTTCCTACTAGGTTCGGGTGAGTGTGGGAGTGGCTGCGGGTGCTCGAGGAGGCTGGGGGTGGCGGCATTTATAGGCGAGCGGTGAGGGGGGGGATTCAGGCTCCACCGGAGGACACCTGTCCACGGCACCCGGCGATGAATGACGCCAGTGAGAGAGGGGGGAGAGGACGGAGCTCACGCGAGAACTATTGGTGAGCACGGACGAGCACATGGGCGAGGGGGAAGACGACGAGCACAGTGCGCCATGCACTATGTTGTTGGTCGAACCGTGCCTGTGCCTGCTGGGCGAGTGCCAGGGAGGAGTTAAGGGGGTGGAGACGGAGATGGTGGCGCGGTTTGGCACGCTCGGGCAGGCTGGGCAGCGAGCACGCGCGCAACAGAGCACTCGGCGGCACTCAGAGCATGTGTTTTGCATGCCACCATGCCTGGACAAACGTGGTCACCGCGTGAAGTATGACATCATGCCAGTCTAAGTGCTAACTTCATGTCTGGCGTGTAGTCTTTGGTAGTTTAGAGTGTTACCATGGTTGGGTTTGGTTCCAGGTGCAGTAGAAATGAATTTGTACTCCAACCATGTTTTTGGACAGTAACTTTGGAAGTTTACTATGGTCAAACTACTTGGAGTTGAGGGCTAAACTTTGGAGGCTAGCCAACACTTACTAAGGTAAAGAGGCACAAGAAAAACCAGCTATAAAGGAGTTAGTAAAATGGTAGTTGCTGTAGAAACTACCATTTCTGTCCAGAAATGAAAATATTTTCTGTAGCCAAAATATTTCAAAGAGTTATGAAATATTTTTGCTCAGAAAGGTGCCCTAAGGTTCGAAGAATAATTGGGATTTTTCTCAGGATTTTAGGGGTAATAAAAATTAGGGTTGCTTTGGAGCACAAAGGGCTAGCTAGGGTTTTGGAGGGCAAAATGAATATTTTTCCTTTAAGAAAAATATTCCAAGTGATATTTTAAGATGATCTAGAGGTGAAGTGGTGGTTTGAGAAGGAGTAGAGGCACTTGGGTGAAAGTCAAGGGGTACCCAAGTGGTTAAGTCCAAATCAAATGATTCAAAAACTCCAAACTCAAATCCAAATCAAGTGAAAACCAGGCAAAGAAGAGAGGGCAAAAACCAGGCTGTCACAGCATGGAGACGAAGAAGCCCCACCGGCACTAGCGCTGACCTGGCTTTGCCCGCTCGCACCCTGTGGTGCTGCGAGGGGAGGAGGGAGGAGAGGGGGGATCTAGCATTTGCTTCCTAGATGTTCCCTGCAGCGTCCCGTGAGGGTTTTTTTCCCGCTCGCTTTTGGACTTCACTAGTGGTCCTTCCAGCCTCGGTTTAAGCAGTGGTGGTTGTGTGGGCCCCATTAAAGCTCTTATTCTATGCTGAAACTATGGAATTGTTACTTTAACGCTCAGCTAAGTTGGACAAGAATCTCTCATTCGCTCACGGGCCCGCCTTCCTACTCTGCTTGCACGCTTAGCCTATTTTTTCTTCTCGATCACTACTATCTCGGTAAAAAGTGATATTGTCGTGGAAATATCACGTCAGATGTCCTCATGAAAGGACTTAGTCATGGAGCCATCGCTACGGGTTAGCTCGAAGGGGTTAAACCGGACAAAGGACACGAGAGTTTTATACTAGTTCGGCCCCTTACGATGAAGGTAAAAGCCTACGTCTAGTTGTGATGGAATTATTGGGGTTTCGATGATCAGGGAGCGAATACGCTTTGCCTGAGTCTCGAGTTGTTGTTTCTTGTCCCTGAACCGCCGCCAGGTCGTCCCCATATATAGATAGGTTGATGCCCGGCCGGTTTACAGAGTCCCGAGGCTGTCTCATACAAGCGTCCAGCTCGGCCTCTCCTTTCCTAACTTACAATACAAGCTATACAACTATGGTGGTTTACAATTATGGGCCCTAATCCGCCTTTGGGTTCTGGGCCTCTAAGCTTCATTAGTAAAGCGCCATCTTCTTGGTCTTCAGGGGCTTTAATATAGTTGAGGGTGAATCGGCCCCTCCTGGGCGGTTTACACTCAGTAGTTATATCCCCAACATTAGGCTCCAGGTTGATTTGAACCTGTTCATGTGAATCTTCAACACTTAGAAAAATTCCGTGAACATCTTCTTACGATTCTCGTAAACCGCCATGATGTCTTCTCCTGTTATCCTTGTTAAACCGCCATGATGTCATCTTCCGAATATTGCAGTGAATCATCATGACATCATCTCTATATAAAAAGATAATAAAAATTCCCTTCATTAATTATATCCCGAAGAGGAAAACTATTAGGTCTAGCTAAGATGCAACATCTCAGCTAGACCTGATAGTTTCTTTCTGCGATAGATCCATAGCTTTTAGTCTACCATTGTACAGTATCTTGCTGTTCCTGGATAAATCCCCTCTAGACCTTCTCTGTTCTGCTTAATCGCCATTGTAGGACTCAGAAATTTTTCCTTACTGAACCACGGTAGATCCAAAATTATATCATCATTTTGTGAAACTTGTTTCTGCAACACTTAGTGAATTTCAGCTCTGCTGCTTCCCCCATAGGCGGTTTAACTTGTAGGAAATCATAATCCACCTGGTACCATTAGCCCTCAATTAAACCGCCGTCCTGGCTCGGAATAGCAATAACCGGTTCAACATTTATAACTACCCAGTTTAACTCTGGTTTGTACATATCAACCTTGAATCGTAAACCGGCCTTCGTACTTTTTCAGTTTACCTTCCAACATGACCAAGCAATTCGCCGCATGCAACTGGGTTCCTTCCCGGATCACAGAAACGCAACTCAATGGATATGTTTTGACTGGCGCTTTAGCCAAGAAAGATGTCCTCCATTGGCGAGTTCCTGGCCCTGAGTGCCCTCTAGCACCTCAAGACGGGGAAGTGATTGTGTTCATGAAGCAGACCGAGGTTTTAGTCCCCCCAGTTCAAAGTTTTTCCGGGATGTGCTTGCTAGTTTCCAACTCTGTGCTCAAGACATTGGACCAAATTCCATGTCCAATATATGCAACTTTCAAGTGTTCTACGAAGATTACCTTCAAGAAGAACCAACTGTTGAGCTCTTTAGAGACTTTTTCCACTTAAACCGCCGGCCCGAATTTTCTGACAGCCCCAATACTGAACTTGGCGGCGTATCAATTCAGAAGAGTAAAGAAGTTGATTTCCCTCATGCCAAACACCACAGCCATCTGAAAGATTGGAATCAAACATGGTTTTACTTTCAGAACACTGCTCCTGTTGATGAGAACCCTTTGCCGGGTTATCGTGCTCACCGGCTTAGCAATGGCCACCCTCTGCCACCACGGCTGACAGCCAAAGAATGACAAGCTTATGCACCTCAACTGGCTAAGCTCCGTGCCTTTCTAGCAAATGGCTTAACCGGCATTGAACTTGTTCGATGCTGGGTTTCATGGGGTATTCTTCCCTTAAGCCGCCGTTCTAGTTTGATGCATGAGTATACCGGAAACATCAAAGACCCTCAACGGTATCATGAGATAGAAATGACTGATGAGGAAGTCACTGAGTCCATGAAGAAGACGCTAGATGAACCGATTGCTCAATGCAGCAAGACTGGATTTGCTCCTTTGTGCACCTCCAACAAACCACCAGTAGTAAGAAGTTTACCTTTTCTACCTTTATTGATCCATCTCCGCTTTAACATTATTCTGATAACCCTTTGTTTTTTTAGGCCAAAGATTCTTTCTGGAAGAGGAAAGCTTCAGAAAAACCGGTGAGGGCTCCTCGTGCAAAAAGCAAAGTCATAAAGAAAGCAGCCAAGAAGAAAACCGTCGAGTCCTCTGATCCACCTGAAGACGTTGATGAGTCGGATCCAGAGGTAGAACTTGACTCCCTTGGTTCATTTTTCATACACCTTATTGACAATGACTATTCCCAGGATGATGTGGAGGCCAGTCGTGCAGACCATGTAGAGGTAATCTCCCTTTCCTCCGATTCAGATCTTGTGCCGGTTCAACGATTTCGCCATGCAGTTCGAAAAGTAAAATACTCTCACCCTCTTACTCATTTGGATCCGCAATTTTCTTTGAAGACACAACAAACTGAAGGTCGTCGCACAACCCAGCATAGTGGCCAGCAAGTCACTTCCTCCGGTTTACCGGATACACCAACTCGGAAGCGTCGTCCAGAGGTTTCTTGTTTTCCCCAAAAAATATCCCTTGAAGGGTTGCTTCCGATACCCACTTAATCCGTCTGATACGAATTACCAGGTGTCTTCCAATTCTTTATCTGGCGGTTCATCAACCACTCAAATGCCTCCCCTCAAGACCGTCCCTGGGTAAGTATATTGTCTTTAACTTTGTCTTCTTGTGCCGGTTTACCAACTGACCTCTTATTTTAATATTACAGCGCCAAAGCCCGTCTGAGTAAGAAAGCAAAAACCACTGTCCCTACTGAAGAGGTTGAACCAGACAGAATTTCAGAAGGCGCTAATAGAGATGCTGACATTGCCATTGATGATCCTGTACCTCAAAGTTAGGATACCTATGTTGAACCGCCAGAAGTGAACCCGGCCACTCCGCATCCTGATACTCCAAGCCCAGCCAAAGGCGAAGCCGTGCCAAGCCCGGCCAGGGATACTGTAAATCCGCCAACCCCATCAAAAGGTAGAGATGATGATGTTGTTATCACTGGTCATGGTCACACTATCCCTGGCAACCTAGTTGCCTTGTTAAAGAATACTGCCAAGGAAGAATTCGCTGCTATGGGCAAGGGGAAAGGGAAGACAGATTTATCCAGCTTTATTAACCTTAGCGCCGACGAGCTCCATTCCGAATTCTTAAACCGCCTATACACAAGCCGGGATTATGAGGCCAGTTTGGTGAACTTAATGAAGGAACGCTATGAGGTAATCTTCAAAACACTTTTCATTTGCTTGTAATGTATATCAACTCCATTGTAGCCCCCAAGGGCCGGTTTATCTCTTAAAGACAAACCGGGTCTTCTAATATTAAGAATATTTCAACCGAGTAGTCCCCAAGGGCCGGTTTACCTTAATAAGATGAACTGGGACTTTTTGTCCTTATTAAATGCCTTCACTTTGTACTTGACTGATCAATAGTGCATTAGCCCCCAAGTGCCAAGCTTAATACTTTGTTTTGAGCCTTGGGACTTTAAGATCTCCGTTTTAAGAAGCAATCCACATTAGCTCCCAAGTGCCAAGGGTATAACTTGTTATGTTCTTGGGACTTTGAGAGAAAGTTTGACAGCTTCCTCTTCTGATTTTTGCAGACTGATATACATACCAAAGAGTCTCAAATCGCGGTTGTTCAGGAAAACATCAAGTCCCAGCAAGAAGAGATCTCTAAAGCCAAAGAGGAGCTAAAGGGCGCTTTGATAGCCATGGAACAATTAAAGGATGGCCTCAAAACTGAACGCACCAACTGGGAAACCGAAAAGGCTGCTTTGTTGAAGCGGGCTGAAGACGCTGAAGCAGCTCTTAAACTGGTGGAGGAAGAGCTGACTTGGCTGAAACATCAAGTGAATGCCATGGCAGCTGCAATTTTTGGTAAGTACTTTATAATAGCCTGTTCTGAAGTATCTTCAACTCCGCCGGTTTAACATTAAGTTCTTAAACCGCTGCAAGTAATTTCATTGCTCATCTAGGCGCAGATATGCGGATGAAGTTGAAGGCAGCTTACACATTGATTGAGCAACTGTATACTGGTGCACAACGAGTCATCTGTGCAGCTTCGTACAACAAACCGACACCAACCTTGATCAAGGATACTTTAGCCAGGCTCTCAATGACTCCTGCTTAGATAGAGGAGTTGAAGCGATCTGCTGCCAGGGCTAGTTCTTTGTTAGCACTCACTCGTGCCAAATCATGGATAGCTGACCTGGATCCAGTTGATATCGCCAAGGGCTATCCGGATGAACAAGAAAACAGATCAGCATTTGATAATGAAGCCCTTAAAGCCCTGACTAAGGAGATGCGTCCAGTAGCAAGTCAATTGGCTGAAGAGGTGAACTTGACTTCTCATCGGTCATTCTATGATGCCAACAACCATCGAGTTGACACTGCTGTGAAGGAAGTGCAGAATCTTATTCCGCCAATTCGTAAGCACACTTATGCTCCTGACGTTGAACCGTCGAATCTTATAAGTGAAGAGGTTGTCTTTCAAGCTTTAACCCGGATTGACTGGACCACCGTTGACTTCCAGCCACTGGGTGGGGAGGAGGAGGTTGAACCGACGCCTGAGGATCCATGAACATCACGTCAACCTGGTGATGAGTCTTGATCCCGCAATCTGGTTATTGTAAATGACTTTGTTCTATGGAAAAACAATCGTTCTGCTGGGCCTCAAAGCACCTTGTAATAGGCTAGTGAAAATACTTTGATCTATGGCACTGATGCATGACTTTGTTGATCCGCCATGATATTTGTTGTGCTTGATTATACTTTGATAATTTCATGTGATTCTGATGTCAGTGATATTAAATCACTTAGTTCGTTTACCAACTTTGATTGTAGTAAGGGTGAAAACCCAAATCTTGAGTATTGATAACTCCCATCATGCAATGCTGGTGTGTAATAAGTCATGTTGGCTTACGATGAACACCAGATGAACAAACTGGCGACATGTAGTCAAAGCGAGACTCGGTTTTGTAACACCGGTTTGATAATTAATATGGCCAAACAACTTGTAGTTGAAAGCCAAGCCGGGTTAAGAAACACCCGGTTATTATAATGACTGAAAAGCCATACCGGATCAACTGACACCGGTTTAACATAAGTTTTAACAGAAGGGGAAAAACTTGGCAAAAAGCAAATAAAACCATGTAGTCGAGGCTTTTCAAGGGCTGCCAGGCCCAAATTCTAGGCTCTTCATGGGCTGCCAGGATGCTGAGTTAAACCATTTTGCAAAGCCTTTTAAGATGGACCTCCAACTAACCAATCGTCGTTTTAACTTTGACAAGTTCAAGGTCTGTATAAGATTGACTTGTCAAACATTTGGCGGGTCATGCCAGGATTACCTGGATAGGAGTGGCTTACTTGATGAAGGCAGGTTAACCCGGGGTTTTAGGTGAATACACCAGGCTTCCAAGCCATGCTTGATAGCATATTACAAGGGTCCTTTCAAAATCTTTGTTGCAGCACACAAAGAGCCCCCATGTAACTTTGTGAGTGTGCTCAATGGGTGCCTATGTTTGAGCTGTGCATAGCATCCAGACTCTCTTTGGCCCCTTGGGTGTGAAGCTCCCAAGCTGTAATGTGGCATGATAGCCAGTTTAACAGGTAGTACTCCGCTTTGTCAGCTGAAGCCCCCATGTAACCAAAAGATATTTGAGGAAAACAACAGAGACCCTGCTTATAGCAAGGATGCCAGTTTATTATATTGATCATAATATATACATTGTCAAAATATGTACATAAGAGAAGCCTATGGCTCAAGTGTAGTAAGGCTGAAGGAGAGCTATGTTCCACGGCCGCCGGGTCTCCTCCTCAGAACTGCGTGAGTTGTCTCGAACGTCAATGAGGTAGTATGATCCGTTGTGCAGATTCTTGCTAACCACAAAGGGCCCTTCCCAAGGTGGGGATAAATTTTGCATATCGGTCTGATCCTGGATAAGCCGGAGCACCGAGTCGCCTTCTTGAAAGGTTCTTGTTTTAACCCGGCGGCTGTGATAACGCCGCAGGTCTTGCTGATAAACCATCGAACGAGTCAAAGCCATGTCCTGTTTTTCATCCAACAGGTCCAACGCCTCCTGGCGTGCTTGCTCATTGTCTGCTTCAACATAATTGGCAACCCGGGGCGAATCATGACGAATATCACTTGGGAGGACCACCTCTGCACCGTAAACCATGAAGAAAGGTGTGTAACCCGTTGATCTATTGGGGGTGGTGTTTATGCTCCATAACACAGAAGGTAATTCTTCCACCCAACAACCCGGCGTCCGCTTTAAAAGAACCATGAGCCGGGACTTGATACCCTTCAAGATTTCTTGATTGGCTCTCTCAGCTTGACCAGTGGACTGGGGGTGCGCCACGGATGCTATATCATGCCGGATGTGCTCTCTCTGACAGAAGTCCTCTATCTCACCTTTAGAAAGGTTTGTGCCATTATCCGTGATGATGTTGTGTGGAAAGCCAAAGCGGAAGATAATCTTCTTGAGAAATTGAACCGCCGTAGCTGCGTCACACTTGCTTACGGGCTCCGCTTCAACCCATTTAGTGAACTTGTCAACCACCACCAACAGGTGGGTCTTCTTATCCTTGGAGCGCTTAAAAGGTCCCACCATATCAAGCCCCCAGGTAGCAAACGGCCAAGTGATGGGAATCATCCATAGCTCTTGAGCCGGAACATGAGCTCGGCATGAAAACTTCTGACAAGCGTCACACCGCTTTACCAGATCCTCAGCATCAGCATGAGCTGTCAACCAATAGAACCCATGACGAAAAGCTTTAGCCACCAGGGACTTTGAACCGGCATGGTGACCACAATCCCCTTCATGGATTTCCCGTAGAATCTCTTGGCCTTCTTCAGGAGAAACACAACGCTGGAATACGCCTGAAACGCTGCAGTGGTGTAACTCGCCATTGTGAATAACCATGGATTTTGATCGCCGGACTGTCTGTCTGGCTAGGACCTCATCGTCTGGTAGCTCGCCCCGGTTCATATATGCCAAATATGGAACCGTCCAATCCGGAATTACATGTAAGCGGCCACCAATTGGGCCTCCGGATCAGGAACAGCTAAATCCTCCTCTGTAGGCAATTTAACAGACGGGTTATGCAAGATATCTAAAAAGGTATTGGGTGGTACCGGTTTACGTTGAGATCCAAGCCGGCTTAAAGCATCTGCTGCTTCGTTTTTGCGCCGGTCAATGTGCTCAACCTGATAACCTTTAAAGTGACCTGCCACAATATCCACCTCACGTCTGTAAGCTGCCATGAGTGGATCCTTAGAATCCCAGGTGCCAGAAAATTGCTGGGCCACTAGATCAGAATCTCCAAAGCATCGTACTTAGCTTAAATTCATTTCCTTGGCTACACGAAGACCGTGGAGTAACGCTTCGTACTCAGCTGCATTGTTAGTACAAGGAAACATTAAGCGGAGAACATAACGAATTTTATCACCTCGAGGGGAAGTAAGGATAACTCCAGCCCCCGAGCCCTCCAATTGCCTGGATCCATCAAAGTGAATAGTCCAGTATGTGTTATCCGGTTTGTCCTCTGGTGCCTGTAACTTGGTCCAATCATTGATGAATCCAACAAGCGCCTGAGATTTGATGGCCGTTCGAGGCATATACTTCAACCCATGTGGACCAAGCTCAATTGCCCACTCTCCAACCCGGCCAGTTGCTTCCCAGTTCTGAATTATATCGCCCAAGGGAGCAGAACTGACCACTGTGATGGGATGGCCTAGAAATTATTGCTTGAGCTTCCGACTTGCCATAAAAACCCCATATACCAGCTTCTGCCAATGCGGATAGCGTTGCTTTGAATCGATGAGTACCTCACTGATATAGTAAACCAGCCGTTGAACCGGATATTCCTTCCCAGCCTCCTTGCGCTCAACCACAATTGCCACACTGACAGCACGGGCATTAGGAGCCACGTACAATAACAAGGGATCCTTGTCAACCGAAGCAGCAAGGACTGGCGGTTCAGCCAATTGCCGCTTCAAGTCTTCAAATGCCACATCAGCCGCATCACTCAAGATAAAAGTGTCTATTTTCTTCAACATCTGATATAGAGGGATCGCCTTTTCTCCTAAGAGGCTAATAAACCGGCTTAGGGCTGTAATTCGACCTACCAAACCCTGAACATCATTAATATAGGCCGGTTTAGCCAACGATGTAATCGCCTTTATCTTTTCCGGATTAGCTTCAATGCCTCTGTTGGACACCAAAAAACCTAAGAGTTTGCCTGCCGGAACACCGAAAACACACTTGTCCGGATTAAGCATCATCTTATAAACCCGAAGATTGTCAAAGGTTCCTTGAGATCATCTATCAATGTCTCCTTCTTCCTGGATTTTACTACAATGTCATCCACATAGGCATGAACATTGCGCTCAATCTGAGTGTGAAGACAATTTTGCACATAGTGCTGATAAGTTGCCTGGGCACTCTTGAGCCCAAAGGGCATAGAAACATAGCAGAAGGCTCCAAAGGGAGTGATGAAGGCTGTCTTCTCCTGGTCCTTAACTGCTGTAAGTGCATCTAGTGCCCCTTAGTGATTTTGGTGTATTGAAGACTTATAGGTTAAGGGACTAATGCGTTTGTGAGTGTACACAGGTCTATAAGTCTATGAGGAGTTTGATATTTACAGAGAAAGTCGACCCCTAAAAATGAAGTTCTTCAACTGAATACTTTGATATTCTGAAGACTTTCTGAAGACTTTGAAAGTGAAGAAATTGGTGTGACCTTGAAGACTTGGTATTCATTTGTGGAACATGAAGCGTGAAGACTTTGTTTTCGTAGTTTCATTTTCTCCTTCTTGAGTCATAGGAAACACCGTACTGTTAAAGGGGGTCGAGGAAATACTAAGGAAAAATTTCCATGTGATGCTCAACTCAAAATCCTACACCTACCAATCCCTTCGAGTGAAGTCTTCGGAAATCTCAAACAGTTCAATCACTTTCTTCAGTGACAGAGACGAAGTTCTTCTGGTCGTTGATGAATTTGTTCTGACTGAGGAGTTAGGAATTCGTCAGTGCGGATTACCTACACAGTGAAGAACATGATAGCCCTGAGGAATTTGAGAGTCAAATTTCTGACCGTTGCTGTGCTGCGCGCCAGCTGTCCCAAAATATCTTATCCACCTAACGGTCATATCATTGAAGGGCATTTATGTCTTATCATGTCGGGCTGCTCCCTAGGCTATAAATAGCCGCCCCCTACAACCACTAGCTGGTTGGCTGCTCCGAGAGAACTTGACACTTGTCATTTGAGAGCAACCCATCCTCCGAGGACTTTGAGCGAAAATCATCGAGTGAGGAAAATCCAAAACCAAACCCCTACAAACCCAAAGTGATTGAGCATCACTGAAGAAATTGATCCTGCGTGGATCCGACGCTTGTTACCTTTGAAGACTGTGCTTCTTCCAGACGGTTAGGCGTCAAGGTCTAGAGCATCTAAGAGGAATTGTGGATCGCCGAGTGACCAAGTCTGTGAAGGTTTGGAAGTCGCCTGAAGACTTACCACGAGTGATTGGAGAAGATCTGTGTGATCTTAGTTCAAGGAGAATACGGGGAGGACTGGGTGTCCTGAGCTGCGTGCTCAGCGACTGGGTGTCTGGGACTGTGTGTCCTCGAGTTTAAATACTCAGCCGCTCCAACCAGACGTACAACTGAGACAGCAGTTGGAACTGGTCTACCAAATCATTGTCTTCACCAACCTAACTAGTTCTATTTCCTCAACCCTTTCATTTCCTCATTACTGTGTTGAGTGTTTGTTCATATCTGTGTTTGAAGACTTTGACTGAAGACTTTCTCAATTTCCTCAGTTCAATTTCTTCAGTCTGTTTGTCTTCATCTTGTGTTATCCTGTGATTACGCTTTCTGTACTCTGTGCTAGTCTTCATTTCATCATGATGAACATGCTTGTATTCTGTTATGCTTACTTCTGAGTACTTATTCCACTGCTAATAGTTCTTCGCTAAGGAATTTCCTCACTGGCAAATTCCTCAGTGAAGAATTCATAAAAATCGCCTATTCACCCCCCCTCTAGTCGACATAACGCACTTTCAACTGCCATTTTGATTTGATGATAACCTGAATAAGCATCCAAGAAACTCAAACACTCACAATCCGCCGTCGCATCAATGATCTGATCAATACGCGGGAGAGCAAAAGGATCTGCCAGACAAGCCTTGTTCAAATCTGTGTAGTCCACACACATGCGCCAAGTGCCGTTTTTCTTAAGGACCAGCACCGGATTAGCCAACCACTCAGGGTGAAACACTTTGATGATAAAACCAGCAGCCAACAGCCGGGCTACCTCCTCACTGATTGCATTGCGTCTTTCCTTGTTAAAGCGGCAAAGAAATTGCTTGACCGGTTTAAACTTGGGATCAATATTGAGAGTGTGCTCAGCGAGTTCCCTTGGTACACCTAGCATGTCAGAAGTTTTCCATGCAAAAATGTCCCGGTTCTCATGGATGAACTCGATGAGCGCGCTTTCCTATTTCGGATCCAGATTGGTGTTGCTGCTAAACTGCTTGGATGAATCACTAGGAACAAAATCACCAAGTTTAGTTTCATCTGCCGGTTTGAACTTCAGGGTTGGGTCATGCTCAGTGGTGGGCTTATTCAGAGGGGTCATGTCTGCCAGATCAACATTGTCCTTATAGAACTTCAACTCCTCTGTAGCACAAACCGATTCAACATAGGCCGCATCACCTTCCTTGCAATCCAAAGCGATCTTACGACTTCCGTGGACTGTGATGGTCCCCTTATGACCTGGCATCTTGAGCTGCAAATAAATATAACAGGGCCTTGCCATGAACTTTGCATAATCCGGCCGTCCAAACAGTGCATGATATGGGCTCTGGATTTTCACCACTTCAAAGGTTAATGTTTCAGACCGGGAATCGTGCTCATCCCCAAACACAACCTCCAAAGCAATCTTGCCAACAGGATATGCCAATTTACCTGGTACTACACCATGAAAAATAGTGTTCGACGGTTTAAGACTCTTGTGTGTCAACCCCATGCGACGGAAGGTCTCATAGTACAGGATGTTGATACTGCTCCCTCCATCCATCAGTACTTTAGTAAACTTATATCTTCCCACCTCAGGTGCCACCACTAAAGCCAGGTGACCCGGATTATCAACCCGGGGCGGATGATCCTCTCTGCTCCACACAATGGGCTGCTCGGACCACCTCAAGTAGCGTGGTACTGCCGGTTCAACAGCATTGACTGCCCTCTTGTGAAGCTTCTGATCACGCTTGCACAAGCTAGTAGTGAACACATAATACTGCCCCCCATTCAACTGCTTTGGGTGACTTTGAAAACCTGATTGCTGATGATTCCCCTGATTATTCTGTTGGTTATTGCCACCTTGGTTGTTCTGGTTGCCCTGATTATTCTGAAATCCAGAGTTTGAACCGCCACCACCATGAAAACTTGGACCTGAACCGTCCGACGGACCCTGATCATACCGGAAGAGATCAGAGTTTTTGAACTCCTTCATGATGAAACAATCCTTCCAAAGATGTGTTGCCGGAACCTCCTTGGTCCCATGCTTTGGGCAGGGCTGGTTTAACACTCGTTCCAGATTCATACCGTCACCACGCTGGGGCGGTTTACCTTTACGACGCTGCATGTTAGTGTTAGCCACAAAATCTGAATTATCTGCTTTGCGCTTACCATTATTCCCATGGCCCCCTTGGTTGTGCTGCTGTCCCTTTGCACCGCCGTTCTTCTTTCCCTTCTCCGGTTTCTCCTCATCAGAATCGGGATCCTTGGTACTATCAGAATCGACATATTTGACCAAGGCTGCCATAAGGATTCCCATGTCGTTGCAGTGACGCTTGAGTCGTCCCAACTTCATCTTTAATGACTTAAACCGACAGTTATGCTCCAGTGTTATGGTTGCTTGGCCAGCGTTAATCTGGTCCGACGAATGCAAAACTTCTGAAACCCGGTGCACCCAATGAGTTGTTGACTCGTTCTCTCCTTGAACACAAGCATCCAGATCCACAATGGACATAGGCTGTTTGCATGTATCCTTGAAATTTGCTATAAACCGGGCCTTCAATTGGTCCCATGACTCGATGGAGTTAGCTGGCAGGTTCTTCAACCATCTACGGGCCGTCCCTTACAACATCATTGTGAAGTATTTTGCACATGCCGCTTCATCCACATCCAGCATCTCCATCGCCATCTCATAACTTTCAACCCACGCCTCAGGTGGTTGATCAGTGGTATAATTAGGCACCTTACGTGGACCCTTGAAATCCTTGGGCAGTCGCACATTACGGAGAACCAGAATGAGGCACGGCACTCCCCAGGAACTGAAGGCAAGCCTGGTGCCTCGGTCTACTGACGCTGCTGGCTGAACCGGGGCGGGTTGATAATGACCCACATATAGTGCCGCTAAAGCGGCATCCCTTCATGCTCTGCCATTATCCACCACATCCTGAGTATTTACCTCACCGCACACTGGATTGGGTCCTTGAGGGACATTACAGCGTCGCGCGTTGCTGGACACCTCTGGTTCATCTATGTGCCTGCAATAGCTTTTGCTCAGACGGGGGGTCGTATGAATCCTATCTCGGCTATATGAGTAAGCCTGCTGCTGCACCATAGCAGTCTGAAGAAGATCCCTGGCCCGCCGTGTCTCAACCGCCGCTGGCGATTCACCCTCCATCGGAATAGCTGCCAGCCGGGATGCCGCTGCTATCATGTTATCCAAAGGGGTAGAGAAGTGACCCGGCGGTGGTGTTGTGTATCCCGGCGGGTTGTCTGTTCGTCGGGGTGGACCCATCACCTGAGGTTGATCCGGTCCTCGGCATGACAGTCCGGTTTACTGCTGCCGGGTTGCTGGTTTTGGCCCCTGGCGTACTGAAGAGGTTCATTGCATTGTAATCCGCCGGCAAGCAAGACTGATGTCTCCTCCTCAATACCTCATTCAAGGCGTTCTGATCCAGCAAAAGTCGATAATTCTTGGCCTGAATCCTCTGCGCCTGGGCATCTAAAGCGACCCGTTCCTCAGCCATCCTAGTCTCCTCAGCCGCCAAGTCCTCCTTGGCCTGCGTTATCTGATCCCGTAGCTTAGTGATCTCTGCGTTATGCCGATCTTGAGTCTCTGAGGTAACTATTGTGGCCAATAACATCGTCCAGGCGTCCATCAAACCGGACAAAACTTGAGCCGGCTGGCGCGCGGGGCCTCCTACCCCAGCTGTTGGCCCAAAACCCAATGTCGTCGCAGTAGAATTTTGCAAGGTTGGTTGTGTACCAGCCATGAAGATTGCGACTCGGTTTGGCGGTTCAAGAAATTCCGGAATGCTAGTGCCATCGGAATACCCTTCAAACACACCATCATGAACTTGGTACAGGGACTCGGTTTCACCAGTGGATGATTCACCGTCGGAATAAGCTTCCGTCTCACCTTCGGACACCGGTTCAGATCCGATCCCATGGGCACATCCTACGAACGCACGCTTCATGGTAGGCTGAATCCGGGCGGGGCTTGCACACTGAGCCGTCTCGACGAGGTCGGTGCAGATGTCCGGCTCAGGGCCCGGTTCACCGATATTGCCGATGAAGACGTGAATTCCTCCGAAGGGGACCCGGTACCCGTACTCGATTGAGCCGGCGTCGGGGCCCCAGCCTGCGTCGTAGATGTAGAGTTTGCCGCGACGACTCTTGGTCATCCGGCCAACCGCGTACCCTTTGAGTCCTTCAAAGCTGCCCTTCAAGAACTCGAAACCATCGTGCGATAGCCCCACGGTGGGCGCCCACTGTCGTGGAAATATCACATCAGATGTCCTCATGAAAGGACTTAGTCGTGGAGCCATCGCAACGGGTTAGCCCGAAGGGGTTAAACCGGACAAAGGACACGAGAGTTTTATACTAGTTCGGCCCCTTACGATGAAGGTAAATGCCTACGTCTAGTTGTGATGGAATTATTGGGGTTTCAATGATCAAGTAGCGAATACGCTTTGCCTGAGTCTCGAGTTGTTGTTTCTTGTCCCTGAACCGCCGCCGGGTCGTCCCAATATATACACAGGTTGACGCCCGGCCGGTTTACAGAGTCCCGAGGCCGGCTCATACAAGCATCCAGCTCGGTCTCTCCTTTCCTAACTTACAATACAAGCTATACAACTATGGCGGTTTACAATTATGGGCCCTAATCCGCCTTTGGGCTCCGGGCCTCTAAGGTTCATTAGTAAAGCGCCATCTTCTTGGTCTTCATGGGCTTCAATATAGTTGAGGGTGAAACGGCCCCTCCTGGGCAGTTTACACTCAGTAGTTATATCCCCAACAGATATTGTATTTTAATTTTAGAAAGATCATCAAATTGCCGATTAAAAATATTGGGAATTCAGAAAAACATAAAGTTTGGAAAAATGCTCACAAAATTTTAGTATATTTGTGTATTCCAAATAACGTTCGTGAATTTGAAGAAAGGTTTGCAAATTTCGAAATGGTACCAGACTTTAATTTTAAAAAATCATTGATTTTAAAAAATGTTCATGAATTTGAATAAATAATCCTAAAAATTGTAAACTAAAATGAAAACCAAAAAGATAAGGAAAACGACAAACTAACATGAAAAGAAAATAAAGGAATACCCAAAAGAAAAGATATGAAAACCGATAAAAACAAAAAAAGCATGCAATACTGTCTCAAAACTAGGAAAACCCTATCGGCCCATTATGACTACATATGTGTTACACTCAACCTGCGACACACACACCCTTATAGGAGGGCCCACAGAAATCCCATAGACGCCAACACACCAGGAGGCTCCAAATATATGGGAAGATTTTAACTAATGACAGCCCTGCCTCAAAGGGTCCGCGTGATACCCTTCCCGTTGCTTTGTAAAGAGGAAGAAAAAACAAAAGACCGAAGGCCATATATTAAAAGTGGCCAACCCCTATAAGGGAAACCTTAGAGCATCTCTAGCCGTTGGCCCCCCCAGGAGGCTTGAAAATCACCGCCTAGGGGCGAGCTGGTGCAAAATCGGCGCTGGAGGCGATTGGGTTCCCAGCCACCACCCCCAGGTCGCCCCCAGGCCCCGATATCAGCTCATTTTTTTCACAAAGCGCCTGCTTTTCAGCCCAGTTTCGGCAGCAATTCGACCCGATATCGGTGCAAATCGGCCCATATTCGCTATGGTTCGGCGTAAATTCAACACAAGTATTTTTTATCACATAGTTCATTATCGAAAACAATAGAAATCAAATAGTTCAACACCAAATAATTCAGTACAAATTAAGTTCAACAAATAAAAACTCTTATTTCATCACAGGTCGAGCTAGGCGTTGCTCTTGAGGCTCCATAGGTGCTCCACCAGATCACTCTGCAGTTGCTGATGCACCTGTGTGTCTTGGATCTCCAGACGCATATTGAGGAAGGCAGATCCAGGTTGCCCGCAGCTGGTGATCAACTTGCGCAAGAGGACCCTGCCAGTAATATGGTTCAGTGTCAAACACTAGTTCTTCCTGCTCGCTCTCAATGATCATGTTATGCAAGATGACACAGCAAGTCATGATCTCCCACATTTGATCTTTCGACCAGGTCTGAGCAGGGTACCGGACAACATCAAATCGAGATTGGAGCACACCAAATGCGCGCTCGACATCCCCTGAACCTTTGCAAAGTGGGAGTTCTTGCCTCCTGGCATAGGGTTTGAGATAGTCTTCACAAATGTAGACCATCTTGGATAGATGCCATTAGCTAGGTAGTACCTCTTATTGTAGTGCCACCCATTGACCTTAAAGTTCACCAGAGGAGAATGACCTTCAACAAGCTTGGCAAAGACAGGAGTGCCAAATCCAGAGGTCCTGTGTGGCCACTGCCTCAAGTACCACACCGCAACCGCCTTCGGTGCCTTTTTACATCCCCTGCCAAGCAAATGGACAGTTCTTCCAATTCAAATGCATTCAATCGATGCTTCCAAGCATCCTAGGAAATCCTCTTGCTGCATTCTATGCTAGGATCTGAGCAGTGTCTTCAGCATTGGGTGATCGCAAGTATTGCGGTCCAAACACTACCACCACTGCCCTGCAGCACTTGTAGAAACACGCAATGGTCATGGACTCGGTCATGCGCCCATAGTCGTCGAGTGAATCACCGGGAGCTCCGTATGCAAGCATCATCATAGCTGTCATGCACTTCTGGATTGAGGTGAATCCAAGTGTGCTGGTGCAATCCTTCTTGCGCTTGAAGTAGCTATCGAACCCCCGGATGGAATTCACAATCCTAAGGAAAAGCTTTCGGCTCATCCGATAACAGCGCCGAAATGTTTTGTCGCAATGCAATGGAGTGTCGGCAAAGTAGTCAGAGTAGAGCATGCAACAGCCTTCCAGATGATGCCGGTTCTTTCCTTCCAGCCGCCCCAGTGCCGAGCCACCTCGTCGTGGCTTTTCATTCGCGAGCAGGCCAGTGTAACGCCCCGAACCCGATGCGCCAGGTGTCATCCAGTTACTCGCCGTCATTGCCATGTCGTTTTCTTGCGTCTTGCCTTTTGCCATGTCATCATCTGCATTTCATCTGCATGTTTTGCAAAACTTGCATCCGTTCGGGTTTCGCCGATTCTCTCCATTGTCCGTTCTGATCCCAACCACACTCGCACACGCCCGTCGCCCCCCTCAGACCTTGTTTTCTGAGCGAGATAAAAACGTTCTTGAAATTGGCCGAGATTTGCCGAGTGGCCTTGGTATATCACCGGTAGACCGCCCGTCAAATTTCGTTCCATTTGGAGGTCGTTTGATGCCCCAACGGTTTACCGAGTTAACCGAAACTCCCCTTTTCTCTTGCAGCCCAACACACTTTCACACAACCCACCTAGCCCATCTAACTCCCCTCCATTCTCTCCGTCGTACGATCACGATCGTGTGGGCGAAAACCGTAGCTCATTTGGACTCTCCTAGTCCCCTCTACCTATATAAACACACCCTCCCCTGAAATTCGCGGATGAATCCTACCCTAACCCTAGTTCCACCTTCCTCCGCGCTGCCGGACATGTCCGCCGCCGTCCGGACGCGTACAGCCGCCCCCGCAGCCGCCACATGGCCCTGGCCACCACACGCCGCCGGCAGCCCGCCAGGCCTAGGGCGGGCCCCCGAAGCCTATCCGGCCGCCGCTGCCCGAGCGCCCGCTCGCCTCCGCGCCTGACCGCCGCCAGCTCACCCGCCCCGCCGGAGCGCTCCCGCCTCCCTGTCGAACCCCACCGTGCCTCGTTGTCGCCCGTGCTATTGAAGACCGCCACCGACCGCTTCGCCGATCGGTGCCGCCTCCGCCGCGCCTCCTCAGACCCGGTCTGGCCCGACCCCGCCGGCGTCTCCCCCTCCTCTCCGGCCATCTTCCTCCATCATGGCGTCCAACTTTGGTGACTCCCCGACGATCCTCGAAGTCCACGCCAAATGAGATGAGATCCACCAGTGCGTCCAACCAAAAATGCCCTGAGCCCCCTGGATCCCTCCGTCCCGCTCGTCCTCGTCCCGCGTTGACTTCCATGGAGGTGAATTTCTTCTAAGTCCCCAGATCTGCAACATTTTGGTGCCATGTTCATTGCACCATAACTCTTTTACCATAGATCCGTTTGCATGCATAATATATTGAAATGTTCATTCTGAGATTATCTTGATTTCGTTATATAGTGGCATGCTTCTTTGAGTTCATCTTGATGCCATAATCATCGTTTGTAGAGTGCTATATGATGTTTAATGCTAGAATCTGCAGATTGTTAACATCATTTGTGTATCTTGTGAGTGCCACAACTTTATCCTTGTTGATCCTATGATTATGATCTTTATATGCACTTGTTTTGCTCTTCATGATCTACACGTTGGTGTTCTTTGCATTCATATTAGGGTAAATCTTGATATATTAATCCCTGTTGCAAAAGTGCATATTGCTGTTAACTGCTGAAATTGTTATAATTTGCTGTTTTGTCATTGTCGTTGCATTTTGTGTGTGCATCCTATGAGCATGATGTCTACATGTTTTAGGAGCATATTTATGCCATCTTTACAGGGGTGCAATCTATGTATTTTCATATACCCTGTAGTGAGTGCATCAAGCTTGTTAAGTGGGTCACTTGCTGTTAACTTTCTATCAATGCTGAAACTGCTATATCATGTTGCCATGTTTACTTGATGCTACTAATTAATCCATGCATAATCTGGAGATGCTTATTTGAGATGTTTTGTTGCATAAGTTATGCTCTATCATTCCATGCCTTTTGATGTCTCATATATGTCATGTAGCATATGTTTTTATTGCCATGAACAAGCTTACATAATGTTTCAGATTTCGGTTAACTTCATGATGATATGTTGTGAGCTTATTATTGAGTGATCCATGCCAATTCTGGAGAGGCTACAATTAGATGGTTTGTAATATGTTGTGAGTACTCTATTCACATGACATGGTTGTTAGTTTTGGAGACCACATGTATCTGTTCTATGTTTGCAAACATGCTATCATAATGTTGCTCTTTTACACTTGCTGAAACTGTTTCAACTTTCATTCTTGTCATTCTTGTCATCCATGAGCCATATGCTTATGATCCCATGATGTTATTTGCTCTTTGTTATGTGTAATTTGATGCAATGCCCTTGGTTGCTATGTTTACTTGATGTAGCTTGTCTATTTCTTGCTCTGAAGTTCCATCATATTAACTCTGCTCATGTATATGCTGCTGTGTTATAAAGTTGCATTTTGCATTGATCATATTGGTTTACTCTTGATACCTATGAACCTGAACATTTAATGATATTTGAAGTATGTAATATGTACATGAAGTGCATGTCAAGTTTGTGCTCATAAGATTCCTGTAGCATGTTCTTTTGATGATTGCAAGGTGCCTACTTGCTGTTTTGGGCAGATTGTTGTTATATCTTGTTTGGAGTGTATGTGTTGCACCGTTGCTCCGTTTTGAGCATACTCTATATGAAACTTGCTTGATTTTGCATGTAGTTTCATCTTATCATGTTGCATCCATGTTTTGAGAGTGTTTGCTTGATGTTTGAATGCATTTTGCATCAATGCCATGTTTGACTTGTTTTGCTCATATCTTCTAGGCTGTAGCTCCGAATTAAATGAACTTTATATGTAACTTGACTAGAATTTTGTGTAGATCATCTTGGTGCATTTTAACTTGCTGTTTAACAACTTGAATATAAGATTTATTCAGATCTGGACCAATTTCGAAATTTGCATATGAGGGCTTACCGGATTTGTTATATGTTGTTTCCGGCCTCATTTAAACTTGCTTTGATGTTTTATTCTTGTATGCTTCATCTCTTGCCATGAGTAGCCTCATCTAGCCTTTTTCTTGCATCATACTTGGTTGAGCATCATGCCATGTCTATGTGTTGTGTGTTTACCATGTTGTTTGCTTCTTTCAGGTTGTGCTTCTTCTCGATAGCTCCTGTTTCGTTACGACCGTGAGGATTCGTTCGTCTACGCTTGGTTCGTATTTGCCCGTTCGTCTTCTAAATGGACTAGTTCTTTTTCCTAGCAGGATTCCGGGCAAGAAGACCATCACCCTTGATCTCACTACTATCATTGCTATGCTAGTTGCTTCGTTCTATCACTATGCTGCGCTACCTATCACTTGTTCTCTTCAAGCCTCCCAAACTGCCATGTCAGCCTCTAACCTTTTCACCCTTCCTAGCAAACCGTTGCTTGGCTATGTTACCGCTTTGCTCAGCCCCTCTTATAGCGTTGTTAGTTGCAGGTGAAGTCGAAGATTGCTCCATGATGGACATGATTATGTTGGGATATCACAATATCTCTTATTTAATTAATGCACCTATATACTTGGTAAAGGGTGGAATGCTCGGCCTTATGCCTGGTGTTTTGTTTCACTCTTGCCGGCTTAGTTTCCGTCTTACCGGTGTTATGTTCCTTGATTTTGCATTCGTTACGCGGTCGGGTGTATGGGACCCCCTTGACAGTTCGCTTTGAATAAAACTCCTCTAGCAAGGCCCAACCTTGGTTTTAACATTTGCCACCTAAGCCTTTTCCCCTTGGGTTTCCGGAGCCCGAGGGTCATCTTATTTTACCCCCCCCCCCGGGCAAGTGCTCCTTTGAGTGTTGGTCCAAACTAGAGCACTGTGCGGGACCGTCCTTGGTAACTTGGGTTATGTTGGTACTTGTACGCTTAGCTTATCCGGTGTGCCCTTAGAACGAGATATGTGCAGCTCCTATCGGGATTTGTTGGCACAGTCGGGTGGTCTTGCTGGTCTTGTTTTACAATTGTCGAAATGTATTGTAACCGGGATTCCGAGACTCGGGTCTTCCCGGAGAAGGAATATTCTTCGTTGGTCGTGAGAGCTTATAATGGGCTAAGTTGGGACACCCCTGCAGGGTTTAAACTTTCGAAAGCCGTGCCAGCGGTTATGTGGCAGATGGGAATTTGTTAATGTCTGGTTGTAGAGAACTTGACACTTGACTTAATTAAAACGCATCAACCGCGTGTGTAGCCATGATGGTATCTTTTCGGCAGAGTCTGGGAAGTGAACACGGTTTGGGTTATGTATGAACATAAGTAGTTTCAGGACCACTTCTTGATCACTTCTAGCTTCTCGACCGTTCCGTTTGCTTCTCTTCTTGCTCTTATTTGCGTATGTTATCCACCATATATGCTTAGACGCTGCTGCAACCTCACCACTTATCCTTTCAATACCCATTAAGCTTTTCTAGTCCTGATACCCATGGTAATGGGATTGCTGAGTCCTCGTGGCTCACAGATTACCACAACAACAGTTGCAGGTGCAGGTTATGCGATGATCATGACGCGAGAGCGATGTTTGCTTGTTTTGGAGTTCTTCTTCTTCTTCTTCTTCTTCTTCTTCTTCGATCAGGGGATAGGTTCCAGGTCGGCAGCCTGGGCTAGCAGGGTGGATGTCGTTTGAGTTTCTGTTTGTGTTCCACCCGTAGTCGGATAATGCTTTTGTGTATGATGTTGTTGTATTTTTGTGGCATTGTATGCCTGTTGAATGTATCCCCAACTATTATGTAATGGTACGATGTAATGATATCCCCCTTGCAAAAGCGTCTCCAATATGCGCTTCTATCCTTGGTGGGACCTTCGACTTCCTTTAGGATAGGGTCGCATATTGGGCGTAGTCAGAATGCTGCCAAAATTCTATCATTCTTATTCCTTTTCTATCTTGTTCTAACCGGAGTGGTTTCATAGTCTTCCTTATTCCATGAGCTTTTGATTCTCGTCATATTCGCCATTTCTTTTTCAACCCGAGTTCTCTCGACCTTGTTAAACTTCTCTCTTGCGTTCTTATTTCACCTATTCCTCTTTCTCTTCAGTCTTGTTCCTAAGATCTCAGGACGAGATCTCTTGTTAGTGGAGGAGAGTTGTAACACCCCGAACCCGATACGCCAGGTGTCATCCAGTTATTCGCCGTCATTGCCATGTCATTTGCTTGCATGTTGCATTTTTCCATGTCATCATCTGCATTTCATCTGCATGTTTTTCAAAACTTGCATCTATTCGGGTTCCGCCGGTTCTCTCTGTTGTCCGTTCTGAGCCCAACCACATTCGCACGCGCCCGTCGCCCCTCTCAGACCTTGTTTCGTGAGCGGGATAAAAACGTTCTCGAAATGGGACGAGATTTGCTGAGTGGCCTTGGTATATCACTGGTAGACCGCTTGTCAAATTTCGTTCCATTTGGAGGTCGTTTGATGCCCCAACTGTTAACCGAGTTAACCGAAACCCCCCTTTTTTCTTGCAGCCCGGCACCCTTTCACACAGCCCACCTAGCCCATATAACTCCCCTCCATTCTCTCCGTCGTTCGATCACGATTGTTTGGGTGAAAACCGCACCTCATTTGGACTCTCCTAGCTCCCTCTACCTATATAAACACACCCTCCCCTGAAATTCGCGGATGAATCCTACCCTAACCCCAGTTCCACCTTCCTCTGCGCCGCCGGACATGTCTGCCACCGTCCGAACGCGTCCAGCCGCCCCGACAGCCACTCCGCAACCGCCACGTGGCCCCGGCTACCGCGCGCCGCCGCCGGCCTGCCAGACCCGGGGCGGGCCCCCGAAGCCCATCTGGCCGCTGCTGCCCGAGCGCCCGCTCACCTCCGCGCCCGATCCCGCGCCCGACCGCTGCCAGCTCCGCCGCCCCGCCGGAGCGCCCGCGCCACCCCGTCGAACCCCACCATGCCTCCCCGTCGCTCGCGCTACCGGAGACCGCCGCCACCCGCTTCGCCGACCGGTGCCGCCTCCGCCGCGCTTCCTCATACCCGGTCCGGCCCGACCCCGCCGGCATTCAACTCTGATGACTCCCCGGCGATCCTTGAAGTCCGCGCCAACTGGGATGAGATCCACCAGTGAGTCCAACCAAACGTGCCCTGAGCCCCCTGGATCCCTCCGTCCCGCTCGTCCTCGTCCCGCCTTGACTTTCGCGGAGGTGGATTTCTTCCAAGTCCCAGGATCTGCAACATTTTCATGCAGTGTTCATTGCACATAACTCGTTGACCGTAGGTCCGTTTTGCATGCATAATATATCTATATGTTCATTGTGAGATGCTCTTCATTTCATTATATTGTGGCATGCATGTTTGAGTTCATCTTGATGCCCGAATCATCGTTGCTAGAGTGCTATATGATGTTTAATGCTGGAATCTGCTGATTGTTAACATCATTTATGTATCTTGTGAGTGCCACAACTTTGTCCCTGTTGATCCTATGATTATGATCTTGATATGCACATCTTCTGCTCTTGATTCTCTACACGTTGAAGTGCTTTTAATTCATGTTAGGGTATATCTTAATATATTAATCCCTGTTGCAAAAGTGCATGTTGCTGTTAACTGCTGAACCTGTTATAACTTGTTGTTTTGTCATTTTCGTTGCGTTTTGTGTGTGCATCCTATGAGCATGATGTCTACATGTTTTAGGAGAATATTTATGCCATATTTACACGGGTTCAATCCATGTATTTTATATGCCCTGTAGTGAGTGCATCAAGCTTGTGAAGTGGGTCACTTGCTGTTAACTTTCTGTCAATGCTGAAACTGCTATATCATGTTGCCATGTTTACTTGATGCTACCAATTAATCCATGCATAATCTGGAGATACTTAGTAGAGACGTTTTGTTTTATATGCTATGCTCTATCATTCCATGGCTTTTGATACCTCATATATGTCCTGTAGCATATGTTTTTATTGCCATGAACATGCTTACATAATGTTTCAGATTTCCGTTAACTTCATGATGCTATGTTGTGAGCTTGTTATTGAGTGATCCATGCCTATTCTGGAGATGCTACAATTACATGTTTTGTAGTATGCTATGAGTACTCTATTCGCATGCCATGCTTGTTAATGTTGGAGATCATATGCCTCTGTTCCATGCTTACATACATGCTATAATAATGTTGCTCTTTTACACTTGCTGAAACTGTTTCAACTTTCATTCTTGTCATGTTGGTTCCCACTAAAACTTGAGCCATATGTTTATGATGTCACCTAAGCCTTTTTCCCTTGGGTTTCTGGAGCCCGAGGGTCATCTTATTTTATCCCCCGGGCCAGTGCTCCTCTGAGTGTTGGTCCAAACTAGAGCACCGTGCAGGACCGTCCCTTGCCAACTTGGGTTATGTTGGTACTTGTACGCTTAGCTTATCCGGTGTGCCCTGAGAACGAGATATGTGTAGCTCCTATCGGGATTTGTCGGCATAGTCGGGTGGTCTTGCTGGTCTTGTTTTACCATTGTCGAAATATCTTATAACCGGGATTTCGAGACTGGTCAGGTCTTCCTGGGAGAAGGAATATCCTTCGTTGGTCAAGAGAGCTTATAATGGGCTAAGTTGGGACACCCCTGCAGGGTTTAAACTTTTGAAAGCCGTGCCCGCGATTATGTGTCAGATGGGAATTTGTTAATGTCTGGTTGTAGAGAACTTGACACTTGACTTAATTAAAATGCATCAACCGTGTGTATTGCCGTGATGGTCTCTTTTCGGCGGAGTCCGGGAAGTGAACACAGTTTGGGTTATGTATGAACATAAGTAGTTTCAGGATCACTTCTTGATCACTTCTAGCTTCTCGACTGTTCCGTTTGCTTCTCTTCTCGCTCTTATTTGCATATGTTAGCCACCATATATGCTTAGACGCTGTTGCAACCTCACCACTTATCCTTTCCATACCCATTAAGCTTTGCTAGTCCTGATACCCATGGTAATGGGATTGTTGAGTCCTCGTGGCTCACAAATTACAACAACAACAGTTGCAGGTGCAGGTTCTGCGATGATCATGACGCGAGAGTGATGTTTGCTTGTTTGGAGTTCTTCTTCTGCTTCTTCTTCGATCAGGGGATAGGTTCTAGGTCGGCAGCCTGGGCTAGCAGGGTGGATGTCGTTTGAGTTTCTGTTTGTGTTCCATCCGTAGTCAGATGATGCTCTTGTGCATGATGTTGTTATATTCGTGTGGCATTGTATGCCTCTTGAATGTATCCCCAACTATTATGTAATGGTACGATGTAATGATACCCACCTTGCAAAAGCGTCTCCAATATGCGCGTCGATTCTTGGTGGGACCTTCGAGTTCCTTTAGGATAGGGTCTCATATTGGGCGTGACAGCCAGCGAGGGCGAGGACCATCAGATGCTCCTCCTCCTCCTGGACATCGACATCGGCCAGCAATGCCGCGAGCGCCTCCTCGTCATCCGAGTCCATCGCCGGGCCGAGCAGACAAATCACCAAACACCTGGCGGGCATTGTAGGCACACAGCTAGCTGCCGGTATACCGCCCTACGCGGTCGGGGCACCGGAAAACTCACCCTAAAGGTGGTGAAGAGGTTGCCATGGCGAAACCTTCTCTCCTTTCTGACGGGGAATGACCTATCTAGCGCTGCTGGGCGGTGGGTGGCGCCGGGATCGGCAGTGTGGTGTAGGAGCACACGGGGTTAGGGGTGAGTCTGGATGATTTCCTTGACTTTTTGCCTGGCAGTGTGGCCCAGGCGTCTTTTTAACTTCCACCAGAGCCCCTGAGCACCCCCAGTGCGCCAGGTTCGGCCTAGGATTGCCGGGTTCAAAAACGGGCCAAGCCGGCGGATTTCAGTGTCTTGGGGGCGCGATTGGGGCTTTTTTCGGCGCCGATGCCCCAAAAGTCGCCCTAGGGTGCCTGTTGGGGGCGCGGCTGGAGATGCTCTTAAGAATACAAATTACAACGGGTCTTTGGAGAAGCCAAGGCCATGTTCTTCCTACACATGGAGGCGGCACGCATGAGCCAAGATCGGTGCCACGACTAGAACTCCTCATCACCACCGGAGCCAACAATGGCATGTTTGGTTGCCTGCACATTGCCCAGCCTGGCCCACGCGGGAAGAACTTGGCCCGTTTAGTTGCCTTTTTTAACTATGCGGCCCCGCATGGCATGGAACTTAAAGCACGTCCAGGCCAGGCCCAGGGGAAACGCCTGAATCGGTAGTAGATCGCGAGGCTGACTTGGGCAAGGCAGGGGAGGGCGACGCACTTCTCTCCTTGTGCGACCAGGGAGATGGCGCGAGCTGGCCCGCGTCACCAAAAAATTGGCGGGAGGATTTTGTCTCACCTCCCACCGAGTCCACCCCTATTTAGCCCCTCCCTCACCGCCCTAACTCCTGCCACCATTCTCCCTCCCTTCAAGCTCACCGCCGACGTGCATCGGCATCGACGAGCAGGTAAGAGGCACCTCTTCATCGGTCGATGGTCCACAGCGTCGATGCTCCTTCACCGGCCGACGGTGATCTTCTACGACCGTCCCCCCTCATCCTCGAGCAGCAACCATGGCCTATGTGAGTTCAATCCCCCTTTCTCTTTGTTCGTTCTATCTAGATCTGAGCTGCAGCTAGGGTTTGATCTAGATGCATGGTTGATTAGTGGTCTGATCTGTGAGCTCATATGGTTGATTGCTATGTTGCGGTTTCAATTTGTGGTAGGGCTAGATTTTCAAGCATGTGGTAGGCTAGATTAGTAGTAGAGTTTGAAGTTGAACGTTGTGCTTGTGTTAATTCGTCCTTAGATATGTGATTTGTAGCTATTTGTGGTCCATTTGTAGCATGTTGTTTGTTGTAATGGATGTTCATGCTCATAGATTGTCCGGTATGCTTAGTATGATAGCAGCGAACCATGTGCTTAGTATGATAGTGTTGAAGCATGTGATTGCTATGATAGTGATGAACCATGTACATGTATGCTCATACTTTCATGGATTGTCCGGTATGTTGTGTGATATGCTTACTGTCAATGTGTGCTACTATTCTAGGACATGACCACGCAGACGAAAGATCTTAGCCAGGCCCTTGTCCTATCCGACAGCCAGTTTGCTCCATTGCTTGTCGAGGACTCGCAACCTATGTCCGAGATGGCACCTGATTCAGAGGTGTTCATGTCTGATTCCCTCTATGTGCTAGTAGTGCTTGTTGAGCCAACTCCTGCTGCTTTTGTTGGTGCCGCTGCACTCAAGGTAGCAACAGCAAAGGCAAAGAAGGATGGTAGGTCGAACAACATGAAGTGGCAGTCGTTCATGTCCATGTTCGTGCTGAACAAGATGTGTGAGCTCATCTCTAGTGGAGTTAGGACTGACAAGGGCTTCAAGGAGGTGCACTTGAACACCGTTGCGAAGCAGGTGTTCGAGTTCGGTGGGCAGGAGGTGTCTGCCACCTAGGTGTACAACTACCTGAGGAAATGGAGAGGTCGATGGATCCAAGTGTCCAAGCTGAGAGGTCTTAGCGGTGCCTCATGGGATGAGAACACTTGCTCCATAGTTCTGTAGGAAGAGCACTATGTCAGCCATGTCGCGGTTAGCTCACATCCCTCTTCCTTTTCATACTATCCACCACTGCCTACTCCTAATCGCAACTAACAACACTTGTGTTCAATTCTTAGGACCACCCAAGGGATGCTAAGTTCCTCAACACACCCATACAGAACTACAACCAGCTGCAGCACATCTTCTCCTTCGGGCTGGCAACTGGGAAGCATGCCATGGGCTCGGGGGAGCCTCTTGGTTCTCCCATGCCAGACTTCCATGGCACCCTAGACATCAAGGTCCTTGATGGCCCTGACAAGCCCTTCAGGAAGCCCTTTAACAAGCCATTTGACCCCGCCGATGATAGGAAGAGGAAGAGAGAAGGCCTAATGGTGGAGGAGATCAATGTATTTTGCAGCATGACTGAGGCAGTGAAGGAGGTGGCAACATCCATCAGGGAGTGCAAGCCCCTCGACGTCCAGCCTGATATGTATGGCGCTGTCATGACCCAGGGTTGCTTCAGCGACGAGGCTCTCATGGCAGCTCTCAGCCACCTGCTTGACAACAAGGCCCCGGGTGTTGGGTTCATTGCCATGGCTGGCGCTCATAGGGTGTTGTGGCTCAGGAGCTAACTGGGCAAGCACTACTACTAGAGTAGTGCTGCCTGTGAGCGTGCATGATCCCCGATGGTGATGGCGGTGGCGACGACAACGATGATGACGATGACGACGTGCATTTTGTGTATCTAGGGCTGAAAAACTATTTGATGGTTTGTATATTTCTGTGAGGTGGTATATACTAACCCCTCACGCTGATGGTGAACTTGCGGTGGTAGGACGACACCCTCTTCTGGATGTGGTGGTAGGTTAACACCAAGGTAGTGCTAGGTAGAACTTGCTATGCCATATAATCATGCATGCTTTACTTCTTCTCTTCTGCTCCATTGTTGTTTGTGTGATGCTTTGTTTGCTACTTGTGTGCTCCATTGATTTGCTGCTTCAACTCTTGCTCTTGTGCATTGCTAGGGAAAGTAGTATGTCATGTTCATCGATAAGGCTCTAGGGGTTTACAGTTTATGGGAAGAAGCCAGTGCACAACTGGCATCGTATAGCAACAACAACAATCGAGGGTTCAAGACTAGGCAGGCAGCAGAACAAGCTTACTCTGACTGGGTGCGAAAGCACAGAGGTAGCAGTGTTGACAGTGGCAAAGTTGGAGGTGTCAAACTGGAAGTCGCTAAGGTGGATCATCAGTTTGGGCTGAAGTTGAAGAACTTCATCATCTTCGCCCAGTTCGTCTCCATTGTTGTGTTATGGTGTTGGTGTGCTAGGTGTGATCATTGTGGGTAAGCTCAGCAACTAGGGTACAAGGTAAACACACCATGTGTGCCGTGCTCATGTGCCGCTTGGAACAATGCAGGCAACCAAACAAAGTGCATTTACGTATTACCTAATGTCGGGACACTAGATGCAGGCAACCAAACAACTTGCAGATGGCGTATTAGGGCCTGTTTTTGCTCAACCATGCTATGTTGAGAAGTGTATGCGATGCAAGAACTGTTCACAACTTGAACCAAACACACCCCAAGTTTTTCAATCTGCGCCCTAGAAGTCGCCAAGCTATGCCAGAAGACTTTGATGGCCACAACTCAAATATCGGACCCACGTCCCGAACAAGGAGAGGATGAGGGTTGGACATGACTAAGATGGCCAAACACCTTAGATCTAGCAAGAAAGAACCAAGGAGATCAAAGCTCATAGAGGGAGTCTTGGACTAGGGGGCCTCGGGCGTCCAGGCTATGTGATATGGGCCGGACTACTGGGCCGTGAAGATACAAGATCAAAAACCTTCCCCCGTGTCCAGATGGGGTTCTCCTTTGGGTGGATGGCAAGCTTGGCGTTTGGATGATATACTTTCCTTTCTCTGTAAACCGACACTGTACAATCCTAGGCCCCTCCGGTGTCTATATAAACCGGAGGGTTTAGTTCGTAGAGGCAATCATAACCATATTGGCTAGACATCTAGGCTTTAGCCATTACGATCTCGAGGTAGGTCAACTCTTGTAACCCTTATACTCATCAAAGTCAATCAAGTAGGTAGTAGGGCATTACCTCCATTAAGAGGGCCCGAACCTGGGTAAACATCGTGTTCCCTGCCTCTTGTTACCTTTGATCCTTAGACGCACAGTTCGGGACCCCCTAACCGAGATCTGCCGGTTTTGACACCGACATTGGTGCTTTCATTGAGAGTTTCGCGGTGCCGTTGCTAGAAGGCTTGATGGCTCCGACGATCATCTACAACAATACCGCCTTGAGGGTGACCTTTCTCCCGGCCTAATTTTCGTATTCGGCGGCTTCACACTGCACGCCAACTCGATTGGCCATCTGGAGCAGATCGACAGCTACACCCCTGGTTGTTAGATCAGTTTTGGAAATCTGAATTATGTCGCTGATATCCGAGGAGACTTGATCGTCCAAGGGTTTGTGGCCCAAACCACCACTCCAACCCTAGATCCCGAGCACATCACCAGATCCGAAGACGGGTGTTTAAAGCCCGCCGGACTCTCTACAGCTATAGAGCTTGACGCCGGAGAACCAGAGGGGATCACTTCACCGACAGGCCTGGAGTTACTCCAGGCTCCCTTTATCACTATGAAACCGAACTAGCCTCCGGACACTAGCTGTGAACTCCCGAGGTCCATGTTCTGTGAGTTCAGCCAGGGAACTTCTGTCCCGCCCAACTCCACGGACTCTCGCTTCCCCGTCCAAACCTTGCTCTTAAACGACACCCTGGACTTAATGCAATCGCTCACCATTGTAGAAGGATCATTGCCGAACTACGCCCAGCCTATACTAGGGGCTGAGAGCGGGGAACTTTACGTCCCACCCACCACCTACTTCTTAGCTACTGTCGAGGACTTAACTGACATGCTCGACTATGCTTTCAAAGACATCGACAGTATGGACGATGATGTCAGGGATGAGCAAAGCCAGAACCCATCATTCACCGGATGCTGGATGGCCACTTCCACATATTACGTATACATGGTGGACACACCCAAAGAGGGTGACGACGATGGTGGGAAGGACCCAGTTGAGGATAAGCTTTCTGAGGCACCACCAAAGCGTTGATTTCAGCGACGCCGCTCGAAAGCGCATCATAAAAAAGACACCAATACCGGCACCGGAGACAACAATACTCCAGAGAACGACGAAGACCAAGAAGCCCCTGTCGAACGAACATCCGAACAGGACGATTGGTAGGACGGGCAAGTTAACCCTGACGATCCGGTCAGAGACGAGGGCTCGGAGGATAGTAACTACCTACCAATCTCCGAAGAGGATGAGAGCCTTGGCGATGAAGAATTTATCATGCCAGAGGAACCCCTCGAACATGAGCACTTTAAGCGCCGGCTAATAGCCACTGCAATAAACCTAAAAAAGAAGCAGTAGCAACTCCAAGATGATCATGACTTACTCAATGACAGATGGACTAATGTCCTGGCAGCCGAGGAATACGGACTCGAACGCCCAACTAAGAGTTACCCAAAGCGCAAGCTGCTACCCCAATTCGACGATGAGGCCCTGGAGCATATACTGCCCACGCGTAACACCACCGACGGACCTGACTGAGCACCACGTCGTCGGGACAGAGCGGCAACTCAAGCCGGACACCAGCCTGCACCACCCCACCGTAGAGGCAGAGAAACAGCGGCTGTAGGATACACTTACGACCTATGACAGGTCCTGGACAATAGTGCCGGTCAGACCAGATCAATCTATGGATCAAGGGGGCCTGCCCCAGTGCGAGAAGACGACCATGAGGCCCTACGCGACAAGCATAACCTCACACGGGCGAACCACCACATACAGACTTCATCTGAACTACGTCATGACGTTTCCCGATACAGAGGCGCCGGACAACTCCGATGGTTCACCGGTGAAGTAACGGAGCACCAATTCCCAGAAGGTTTTATACCCATGAACATTGAATCATACGATGGCACGACAGACCCCGCAGTATGGATTGAAGACTTTCTTCACAACATTCACATGGCTCGCGGTGACGATTTACATGCCATCAATACCTTCCCTAGAACTTAAGGGACCAGCTCAGCACTAGCGGAACAGCCTCGCAGAAAACTCTATTGGTAGCTGGGAAGACTTGGAGGACGCCTTTAGAGACTACTTCCAAGGTACTTATGTTCGGCCCCAGACGCCGATGACCTTAGTCACATAATCTAGCAACCCGGAGAATCATCCCGGAAGCTCTGGACCAGGTTCTTAATTAAAAAGAACCAGATTGTGGATTGTCCGGATGCCGAAGCCCTCACGGCCTTCAAACACAGCGTCCGAGATGAGTGGCTCGCCCAACACCTCGGCTAAGAAAAATCGAAATCCATGGGATCCCTTACCGCACTTATGACCCACTTTTGCGCGAGAGAAGATAGCTGGCTAGCTCGTAGAAGCAATAGCACCAGCGAACCAGGCACATCCAAAGCCAGGGATGGCAACGGCAAGCCACGACACAACAAGCACAAGCGTCGAAACAATAACGAAGACACGGCGGTCAATGCTGGATCCAGTGGCTCCAAGTCTGGTCAACGGAAGAAGCCATTCAAAGGAAACAAAGATGGTCCATCCAGTTTGGACAGAATACTTGATCGACCTTGCGAGATTCACGGCACCCCCGATAAACATACAAATCATACCAACAGGAACTATTGGGTCTTTAAACATGCCGGCAAGCTTAACACCGAAGACAGGGGGAAAGAGCCGCCTAGCGAGGACGATGATCAAGAACCTCGCCCACCGAACACGGGGGGATAGAAGAAATTTCCCCCGAGTTCAAAAAGGTGAATATGATCTACGTGACTCACATCCCCAAGCGGGAGCGCAAGCGTGCATTAAGGAACGTCTACGCCGTAGAGCCGGTCACCCCAAAATTCAATCCATGGTCGGTTTGTCCGATCACTTTCAATCGAAAGGACCACCCGGCCAGTATCCGTCAGAGAGGTTTGGCAGCTTTGGTCCTTGACCCAATCATCGATGGATTCCACCTCATGTGAGTCCTTTTGGATGGTGGCAGCAGTCTTAACCTGCTTTACCAGGACACTGTCCGCAAAATTGGTATTGATTCGTCGAGAATCACGCCCACTAAAACTACATTTAAAGGAGTAATACTGGTGTAGAGGCCCATTGCTCAGGCTCAATAACATTGGAAGTCGTCTTTAGCTCGTCAGACAACTTCTGCAGCGAAGACTTGATATTCGATATCATCCCCTTCCGCAGTGGTTATCATGCACTGCTCGGACGAGCCATTTTTGCTAGATTCAACGCGGTCCTGCACTACGTTTATTTAAAGCTCAAGATGCCCTGTCCACGTGGTGTCATAATAGTCAATGGAAATATGGAACGCTCCCTCCGTACGGAGAAGCATACCGCGGCCCTCGCGGCCAAAGTACAGAGTAGCCCTATCAAGCCGCACACCTCTCGGCAATTAAACCATCGGGCATTGTTAAACGAGTTCAGTCAGTCCCGCATGCTGACAGCTCGGTAATTCCAGAGCTTGACTAGCAGTTTTGCCTCCATCGATCGCCGCACACACCCACAGAATTCGTGCCGCGCATGCATAATTATGCACATAAAATACCTTGGGCATCGACGGAGGCACAATGCGGATAGGTCTATAGTACGGTTTGACCATGTATGACCTTCCACCTTTTTTTCTCTCTTCTACCACAGGTGCATTCAAACCTATATACGGACTTACAAGGACTCTCTTCGAGCCCGGTTTCATGCGGATAGCTGAAGACCATTCCTCTCAAGGTGTCTCTCTCTACAAGGCGAAAGCGGCGCAGACGTGCGACAGTAATGTCCAAAGGATTCTTAGACCAAACTTTCTTCAAAGACCTGTATCGAGATTTTCTCCTTATTCTTAGACCCCCGGGATGTAAAATAGCCTTGGTGCTTATGGTGCCCTCTGTAAGATCACGTTTTGACGTATCAATCAAATTCTAGTGAAGACAATTTTTTCGGTGACGACCTTATTTATAAAATCATACTCCGTCTCCCCAGCTGTTTCACTCACACACCTCGGCACCCATTGCCAGGGGCTCCAAGTGGCCACATATGTGTTGCCAAAAAAAAGCCCGAATAGCTTTATAGCACACTTCGGTGTCCCGAACTTGGCATTATATGCATCAGCTCCAAATCATGTCTTTGGTCAAAAGTTGGGTTGCTCGGCTCCTGTGTTTGCTACCTTACGTTCCGTTTGTTTGGCTAGGGTGGTAAAGGGAGAACTACTGTGATTTTGTTTCTGGTTCGTCCGGTCAAGAACGTTAGTAGAGAAAGCCAAAAACTGACTGTCATGATGCGGCGAGAGCTGGTCAGCCACTCGGCGACTTACTAAATCTTTAGCGATTTTTCCGTATTATACGAAGGACTATTTTTCTGGTCACATACGTAATGAATCCGCATCCAGACATCTGAGTACACACCAGGGGATATATAATAGCCCCATCATCAAACTCCTATGGCTAAGTGAGAGTGGCAAAGCCACATAGTCTGATTGCCAGGTTCGCCGCACTGACACCTCCTTTACGGACCAAGACGTTGGGCCAAGAGTGATCATGTGCCATTCTGAACACCTCCGTAGTATCTACGTGGGGGCCGAAGCCAATGACTGAAAAACTCTCAGGAATACATAAACGTCCACACAAGAGGAAAGAACTTTTAGAAAATGGCGCAAATATATCACAAAGCCTTAATATATATAATAGAAACGTCCGGGTCGTTCTGATACATTCATTCGAACATAATGTCCTTTGAGCATTGACCCTCTATCAAGCGAGCGCCCACTAGGACGTCTTCTAAGTAGCGCTCCGGTGTGTGGTGGTCCTTGCCCCCGGGAGGACCCTCAACGGCAATAACGGCAACCTTCATCTTCGCCTAGTGCATCTTGACGTGGGAGAAGACCATCTGTGCACCTTCTATGCACACTGACTGCTTGATTCCATCAATTCGGGCAATGCATCGACAAGTCGCCGCACTAGGCCAAAATAGCTGCTCAGAATGGGTTCGGCTGGCCACAGCTGGATTATTACATCCTTCATGGCTGCTTCGTACATCTTATGCAGTTCGGCCCACTGCGCCATCTAGTCGTTCAACAGCGCCGAGCGCTCCTGCGTCGCGAACTGCGACCAGAACAGCTTCTCCATCGCATGCCCCTCCTGGGCTTGGTAGAATTGCTCGGCGTCGGCGTCACTCTTCGACAGGTCCGCAAAAGCGTCTGGAGAACTCCATAGTCGATTAAGCAAGGCATACCTCTGATCGCCAAACTTAGACTGTAAAAGAAAGGGCTTACCAGCTGCTATATGTCTGGCATGTCGGATCTCCTCGCGAGCCGCTCGAGATTCGGACCTCGCATCTTGGGCTTCCTGAAGGGCCTTGGCGAGTTTGGCCGCCTTAGCTTTATTATCCTCCTTGAGGGACTTGCACTTGCGAGTGGCTTCCTTGAGATCTTGCTCCATTTTGGATACCCGCTCCTCGAACTAGCGCCGGGTGGCTTGTTCGGCCTTCAAATATGTCGCCGCATTGCTCAGCCTTGCCTAGTCCTTCCCCCAGGCAAGGTCACCCCTGAGGGTCTAGACCTCAGCAGCGCCTAGGGGTGGGCATAAAAACTGACGAACTGAAGACCAAACCGATACCGAAACCGAAAAAACTGAATTTTTGGTTTTTGTTGCTGGAATAGAAAAATTCGGTTTTTAACTCTACAAAACGAACTTACTTCGGTCGGTATGATTTTTAGCTCGGTTAGCCGAATAGGAAACCGAACATACGTCACCATGTAAACCTACAGTAGTTTCTCCAGCGCTACGTAGCCTCTGCAGCACGCGCGCGCGACGAGGGAAGGAAAATTCATGGGCCAAGTCAACCAACCTGCGTGCAAGGCCCAAGCTCTTACGGGCTTTCTTTTTCTCCAGTAAAGCCACTGTACGTGCGCTGTCGGTTGCATGTTACTTAGTTTAGTACCACCTCGGCTGGACATACAGAAGGAGTTGAAGTCCTAGCTTATATAAGAGCGCAGGTGGAAGGTGGCTAGCACATAGCTGAAATTCTTATTGCATTTGGCTAATACGATATAAAACCGAATACCAAACCGAAATCTCGGTTAACTGATTTTTCGGTTATTTATTTTGTAAAGTAAATTTCAGTTTTCAACTTTCCTAATCGAAATTATAAAAAAAACAAATTGTAGAAACCAAATTTTTGGTTTATACCAATCGACCAGGCCTAGCAGCGCCATCTGCAATTATGCATATAGCAGTGCTTAAGCTTAAACTTAGCGTTTGCATATTAATACAATCATGTATGGAGTACTTGAAATATACCTTGTGCCTCGTCGAGCCATTTGTTCATAAGGATAATGTCCTCTTCGGCCAGCTGCAGTTTCTGCTTCAGTTCGGAAGTTTCGGCGGCCTGAGCGGTCGCCGCTAAGAGTGAAGCTTATTTTTAAACAAAAAGATAAGTATGTTATTTCCTGCAGATGTATATAGATCCTCTGTTTGCCCTTCTCCATGGGCTGAACAAAGTATTAGGGGCTACTATCTATATAACAGGCATATTTTTTATATGGAAAGCAGCTAAAGACATTACATAGCATACCTCGAAGCCCGTTAGTAGGCTCATGAAGGCCTCATTCAGCCCTCTTTTAGCAGACTAAATCTTTTCAACCATCGTACCCATCAAGGTACGATCCTCTTCCAAGACGGACGCACTTTGCAGAGCATCCATCAGCGTGTTCGGCGCCACCGGATTAGAAGAGGTTGCCACCGGAATGGCTGCTTCCCCCTTCCTCGGAGGGGTCTGCTGATTAGACCCCCGAGCCGTTTGTATATCTGGAGTAGTATCCGGCTGGGGATCAGATGATCCAAGACACCCGTCACCACTCTCCATGAGGGTGGCACCCCTCATGTTCTTGGCAGCCGAGGTGTTATCCTCTGGCGCCATCGTGGTCCCTTCCCGCACTTCTCTGAAGCCTGGAGAGATCCTTTGGGATGACACCTCAGTGTCATCCGCCCTAGGAGGGGGGAAGCTTGTGGAGGCGTCTCGCTCTCCATCATCTTCGGCGGAAGATCCCGCGATGACAATGATTCTTGAGGGATATCACGGGACGGACTGAAACACATGACTTAATATTATTCTTACAATTTGTAAAGGATTGTATGTATGTAAAGCATCTTTAGGTACTTACGATTTGGCAAGGGGCTTGGCCCGGGGGCGGTGCTTGGGGATTGCTTCGGCATCCGAATCTGAGTCATTTGGGAGTGATAACTTTCCCCTCTTGGAGATGCCCTTGCCTCCGGATATGCGAAGGCCGCCCTCTTTTTCCCTTTGAGAGAAGGGTTGTCTTCTTCTTCCTCCTCCTCGTCTTCGTCTTCGTCTCGCTCGTGAAAGGAGGGAGCCTCGGTCCCTCCGGACTTAGCGTCCGAAGTATCTTCATGGTGGAGGCCACTTTTGGCCTCCTTCCCCTTTTTCTTCTTGTCCTTCTTCTTTATGAGAGGATCAGCTGGTATGGCGCTGGGACCAGCATCCTCATTATGAGAGGATCAGCTGGATCTTCGGGGAGAGGGTCCGGACACCTGATTCGCTCCGCCTTCTTTGTCCAGCCATGTTTAAAGGATGGAATTCTCAGTGTACCCCCTTGGATTGATAAATTAAGCTATGTGCGGAAATTTAACCCTTACCGGGGTGGCCGGATGGTTGCAGTCAAGGACGATGTCCTCGGACGTCTCCAGCCATGATTTGTGAGATTTGAAGTGTTATTTCCAAATCACTTTATGCGTTGTTTTGAAGAGTCGTTGTGGAGTCCGCGGCCCTTCCATATTAAACTCCCACATACGGAGAGGTTGTCGCTGGCAGGGAAGGGTTCGGCGGACGAGCATCACCTGGATCGCGTTGGTAAGGCAGACGTCCTTTTCTATAATACTCTTGACGCATTTTTGCACCTGACGGTGTCGTGGACTAGGGGGTACTCACCACGTCGTCTCCCAATCAGTTGGATTAGGCCGACCCCCATGGTCGTTTACTCATGGGCCAGTTCAGACAACCGATGTATACACGAGGAAGATTCCACAAGACTTGGTGATCAAGACAAGGACTCCTCTCCATCCGCGTATTCGACTAGGACTCTTGTTATCCTAGGCCTCTGGTACATTATATAAGCCAAGGCCAGGCTACTCGATAGATGGTCATGACATTACTCATCATACCTCTAGGGTTTAGACCACAACATATGATCTCAAGGTAGATCAACTATGTAATCATGCACATCGAATACAATCAAAAGTAGCATCTAGGGTGTTATCTCTTTGAGAGAGCTCGAAGCTGGGTAAAATCCCGTGTTCATGTTACCATCGATCCTAAGACACAAAGCTTGGTACCCCCTACCCGAGATCTGCCAGTTTTCACACTGACATATGATCACGAGTAAAGTGACTTGCCGGTAACGAGATTGAACGAGGTATTGGGATACCGACGATCGAATCTCGGGCAAGTAACATACCGTCTGACAGAAGGAATTGTATACGGGGTTGATTGAATCCTCGACATCGTGGTTCATTCGATGAGATCATCGAGGAGCATGTGGGAGCCAACATGGGTATCCAGATCCTGCTATTGGTTATTGACCGGAGAGCCATCTCGGTCATGTCTGCATGTCTCCCGAACCCGTAGGGTCTACACACTTAAGGTTCGGTGATGCTAGGTTTATTAGGAAGACTTGTATGTGATTACCGAATGTTGTTTGGAGTCCCGGATGAGATCTCGGACGTCACGAGGAGTTCCGGAATGGTCCAGAGGTGAAGATTTATATATGGGAAGTTGTCATACGGACACCGGAAAGTTTCGGGGGCATATTGGTATTGTACCGGGGCCACCGGAGAGGTTCCGGGGGTCCACCGGGAGGGGCCACCCCTCTCGGAGGGACTCATGGGCCACAAGGGGCAGGGAACCAGCCCCTGGAGGGCTGGGCGCCCCTCCCCCCTTGGGCCCATGCACCTAGGGTTGGGGGGGGGAACCCTAGTGGGGGCGCCCCCCTTGCTTGGGGGGCAAGCCCCCCTCCCTGGCCGCCGCCCCCCCTCTAGATCTCATCTAGAGGGGGCCGGCCCCCTTCTCCCTTCCCCTATAAATAGAGGGGCAAGGGGAGGGCTGCAAAGAACATCCAAGGTGCAGCCCCTCCCCTCCCCAACACCTCTCCTCCTCCGTTAAGTGCTTGGCGAAGCCCTGTCGGAGTACTGCCTCTCCACCATCACCACGCTGTCGTGCTGCTGCTGGAGCCTTCTTCCTCAACCTCTCCTTCCCCCTTGCTGGATCAAGAAGGAGGAGACGTCATCCGCTCCGTATGTGTGTTGAACGCGGAGGTGCTGTCCTTTCGGCACTTGGTCATCGGTGATTTGGATCACGGCGAGTACGACTCCATCATCCCCGTTCCCTTGAACGCTTCCGCACGCGATCTACAAGTGCTATGTAGATGCAATCTCTCTCCTATCACTCGTTGCTTAGATGAACTCATAGATGGATCTTGGTGAAACCATAGGAAATTTTTTAATTTTCTGCAACGTTCCCCAACAGTGGCATCATGAGCTAGGTCTATGCGTAGTTCTCTATTGCACGAGTAGAATACAATTTTGTTGTGGGCGTAGATCTTGTCAACTTGCTTTCCGCTACTAGTCTTTTCTTGCTTCAGCTGTATTGTGGGATGAAGCGGCCCGGACCGACCTTACACGTACGCTTACGTGAGACAGGTTCCACCGACTGATTTGCACTAGTTGCATAAGGTGTCTAGCAGGTGTCTGTCTCTCCTACTTTATTTGGAGCGGATTAGATGAAAAGGTCCTTATGAAGGGTAAATAGAAGTTGACAAAATCACGTTGTGGTTATTCGTAGGTAAGAAAACATTCTTGCTAGAACCCAATTGCAGCCACGTAAAAGACGCAACAACAATTAGAGGACGTCTAACTTGTTTTTGCAGCAATTGTCATGTGATGTGATATGGCCAGAAGTTGTGATGAATGATGAATGATATATTGTGATGTATGAGATCATGTTCTTGTAATAGGAATCACGACTTGCATGTCGATGAGTATGACAACCGGCAGGAGCCATAGGAGTTGTCTTTATTTTTGTATGACCTGCGTGTCATTGAAGAACGCCATGTAAATTACTTTACTTTATTGCTAAATGCGTTAGCCATAGAAGTAGAAGTAGTCGTTGGCGTGACAACTTCATGAAGACACGATGATGGAGATCATGATGATGGAGATCATGGTGTCATGCCGGTGACGAAGATGATCATGGAGCCCCGAAGATGGAGATCGAAGGAGCTATATGATATTGGCCATATCATGTCACTACTTTATATAATTGCATGTGATGTTTATTATGTTTATGCATCTTGTTTACTTAGAACGACAGTATTAAATAAGATGATCCCTTATAATAATTTCAAGAAAGTGTTCCCCCTAACTGTGCGCCGTTGCTAAAGTTCGTCGTTTCGAAGCACCACGTGATGATCGGGTGTGATAGATCCTTACGTTCACATACAACGGGTGTAAGACAATTTTACACATGCATAAACACTTAGGGTTAACTTGACGAGCCTAGCATGTACAGACATGGCCTCGGAACACAAGAGACCGAATGGTCGAACATGAGTAGTATGGAAGATACTGTCAACATGGAGATGTTCACCGATGATGACTAGTCCGTCTCACGTGATGATCGGACACGGCCTAGTCGACTTGGATCGTGTAACACTTAGATGACAAGAGGGATGTCAATCTGAGTGGGAGTTCATTAAATAATTTGATTAGATGAACTTAATTATCATGAACTTAGTCTAAAGTCTTTGCAAAATATGTCTTGTAGATCAAATGGCCAACGCTCATGTCAACATGAACTTCAACGCGTTCCTAGAGAAAACCAAGCTGAAAGATGATGGCAGCAACTATTCGGACTGGGTCTGGAACCTGAGGATCATCCTCATAGCATCCAAGAAAGCATATGTCCTAGAAGGACCGCTAGGTGAAGCACCCATCCCAGAGAACCAAGACATTATGAATGCTTGGCAATCACGTGCTGATGATTACTCCCTCGTTCAGTGCAGCATGCTTTACAGCTTAGAACCAGGGCTCCAAAAGCGTTTTGAGCAACACGGAGCATATGAGATGTTCGAGGAGCTGAAAATGGTTTTTCAAGCTCATGCCCGGGTCGAGAGATATGAAGTCTCCGACAAGTTCTATAGTTGTAAGATGGAGGAAAACAGTTCTGTCAGTGAGCACATACTCAAAATGTCTGGGTTGCACAACTGCCTGTCCCAGCTGGAGATCAACCTCCCGGACGAGGCGGTCATTGACAGAATCCTTCAGCCGCTCCCACCAAGCTACAAGAGCTTTGTGATGAACTACAATATGCAGGGGATGGTAAAGACCATTCCTGAAGTATTTTCAATGCTGAAGTCAGTAGAGGTTGAAATCAAGAAAGAACATCAAGTGTTGATGGTCAATAAGACCGCTAAGGTCAAGAAGGGCAAGGGTAAGAAGAACTTCAAGAAGGACGGCAAAGATGTTGCCGCGCCCGGTAAGCCAGTTGCCGGGAAGAAGTCAAAGAATGGACCCAAGCCTGAGACTGAGTGGTTTTATTGCAAAGGGAAGGGTCACTAGAAGCGGAACTGCCCTAAATACTTAGCGGACAAGAAGGCCGGCAACACTAAAGGTATATTTGATATACATTTAATTGATGTGTACCTTACCAGTACTCGTAGTAACTCCTGGGTATTTGATACCAGTGCCGTTGCTCATATTTGTAACTCACAGCAGGAGCTGCGGATTAAGCGGAGACTGGCGAAGGACGAGGTGACGATGCATGTCGGGAATGGTTCCATGGTCGATGTGATCGCCGTCGGCACGCTACCTCTACATTTACCTACGGGATTAGTTTTAAACCTCAATAATTGTTATTTAGTGCCAAGTTTGAGCATGAACATTGTATCTGGATCTCGTTTGATGCGAGATGGCTACTCATTTAAATCCGAGAATAATGGTTGTTCTATTTATATGAGAGATATGTTTTATGGTCATGCCCCGATGGTCAATGGTTTATTCTTAATGAATCTCGAACGTAATGTTACACATATTCATAGTGTGAATACCAAAAGATGTAAAGTTGATAACGATAGTCCCACATACTTGTGGCACTGCCGCCTTGGTCACATTGGTGTCAAGCGCATGAAGAAGCTCCATGCTGATGGACTTTTAGAGTCTCTCGATTATGAATCATTTGACACATGTGAACCATGCCTCATGGGCAAAATGACCAAAACTCCGTTCTCCGGAACAATGGAGCGAGCAACCAACTTGTTGGAAATCATACATACTGATGTGTGTGGTCCAATGAGCGTTGAGGCTCGCGGAGGATATCATTATGTTCTCACTCTCAGTGATGACTTGAGTAGATATGGGTATGTCTACTTGATGAAACACAAGTCTGAGACCTTTGAAAAGTTCAAGGAATTTCAGAATGAAGTAGAGAATCAACGTGACCGAAAGATAAAATTCTTACAATCGGATCGTGGAGGAGAATATTTAAGTCACGAATTTGGTACACACTTAAGGAAATGTGGGATCGTTTCACAACTCACGCCGCCTAGAACACCTCAGCGTAACGGTGTGTCCGAACATCGTAATCGCACTCTATTGGATATGGTGCGATCTATGATGTCTCTTACCGATTTACCGCTATCATTTTGGGGATACGCTCTAGAGACAGCTACATTCACTTTAAATAGGTCACCGTCTAAATCCGTTGAGACGACACCGTATGAATTATGGTTTGGGAAGAAACCTAAGCTGTCGTTTCTAAAAGTTTGGGGATGTGGTGCTTATGTCAAGAAACTACAACCTGAAAAGCTCGAACCCAAGTCGGAAAAATGTGTCTTCATAGGATACCCTAAGGAAACCATTGGGTATACCTTCTACTTAAGATCCAAGGGCAAGATCTTTGTTGCCAAGAACGGATCCTTTCTGGAAAAAGAGTTTCTCTCGAAAGGAGTAAGTGGGAGGAAAGTAGAACTCGATGAAGTACTACCTCTTGAACCGGAAAGTAGTGCAGCTCAGGAAAACATTCCTGTGGTGCCTACACCGACTGGAGAGGAAATTAATGATGATGATCAAGGTACTTCGGATCAAGTTGCTACTGAACTTCGTAGGTCCACAAGGACACGTTCCACACCAGAGTGGTCTGGCAACCCTGTCATGGAAATCATGTTGTTAGACAACGGTGAACCTTCGAACTATGAAGAAGCGATGGCGGGCCCAGATTCCAACAAATGGCTAGAAGCCATGCAATCCGAGATAGAATCCATGTATGAAAACAAAGTATGGACTTTGACTGACTTGCCCGATGATCGGCGAGCGATAGAAAACAAATGGATCTTTAAGAAGAAGACGGACGCGGATGGTAATGTCACCATCTATAAAGCTCGACTTGTCGCTAAGGGTTATCGACAAGTTCAAGGGATTGACTACGATGAGACTTTCTCTCCCGTAGCGAAGCTTAAGTCCGTCCGAATCATGTTAGCAATTTCCGCATACTATGATTATGAGATATGGCAGATGGACGTCAAAACGGCATTCCATAACAGTTATCTTAAGGAAGAGCTGTATATGATGCAGCCGAAAGGTTTTGTCGATCCTAAGAATGCTAACAAAGTATGCAAGCTCCAGCGATCCATTTATGGGCTGGTGCAGGCATCTCGGAGTTGGAACATTCGCTTTGATGAGATGATCAAAGCGTTTGGGTTTATGCAGACTTATGGAGAAACCTGCGTTTACAAGAAAGTGAGTGGGAGCTCTGTAGCATTTCTCATATTATATGTAGATGACATACTTTTGATGGGAAATGATATAGAATTCTTGGACAACATTAAGGCCTACTTGAATAAGTGTTTTTCAATGAAGGACTTTGGAGAAGCTGCTTACATATTAGGCATCAAGATCTATAGGGATAGATCGAGACGCCTCATAGGTCTTTCACAAAGCACATACCTTGATAAGATTTTGAAGAAGTTCAAAATGGATCAGTCCAAGAAAGGGTTCTTGCCTGTATTGCAAGGTGTGATATTGAGCTCGGCTCAATGCCTGACCACGGCGAAAGATAAAGAAGAGATGAGCGTCATCCCCTATGCCTCAGCCATAGGATCTATTATGTATGCCATGCTGTGTACCAGACCTGATGTAAACCTTGCCGTAAGTTTGGTAGGAAGGTACCAAAGTAATCCCGGCAAGGAACACTGGACATCGGTTAAGAATATCCTGAAGTACCTGAAAAGGACAAAGGACATGTTTCTCGTTTATGGAGGTGACGAAGAGCTCGTCGTAAAGGGTTACACTGACGCTAGCTTCGACACAGATCTGGATGACTCTAAGTCACAAACCGGATACGTGTATATGTTGAATGGTGGGGCAGTATGCTGGTGCAGCTGCAAGCAGAGCGTCGTGGCGGGATCTACATGTGAAGCGGAGTACATGGCAGCCTCGGAGGCAGCGCATGAAGCAATTTGGGTGAAGGAGTTCATCACCAACCTAGGAGTCATACCCAATGCGTCGGGGCCGATCAAACTCTTCTGTGACAACACTGGAGCTATTGCCCTTGCCAAGGAGCCCAGGTTTCACAAGAAGACCAGGCACATGAAGCGTCGCTTCAACTCCATCCGTGAAAATGTTCAAGATGGAGACATAGATATTTGCAAAGTACATACGGATCTGAATGTCGCAGATCCATTGACTAAACCTCTTCCGCGAGCAAAACATGATCAACACCAGAACTCTATGGGTGTTCGATTCATCACAATGCAACTAGATTATTGACTCTAGTGCAAGTGGGAGACTGTTGGAAATATGCCCTAGAGGCAATAATAAAAGGATTATTATTATATTTCATTGTTCATGATAATTGTCTTTTATTCATGCTATAATTGTATTATCCAGAAATCGTAATACACGTGTGAATACATAGACCACAATATGTCCCTAGTAAGACTCTAGTTGACTAGCTCGTTGGTCAACAGATAGTCACGGTTTCCTGACTATGGACATTAGATGTCAATGACAACGGGATAACATCATTAGGAGAATGATGTGATGGACAAGACCAATCCTGAGCATAGCACAAGATCGTGTAGTTCGTTTTGCTAGAGCTTTTCCAATGTCAAGTATCTCTTCCTTAGACCATGAGATCGTGTAACTCCCGGATACCTTGGAGTTCTTTAGGTGTACCAAACGTCACAACGTAACTGGGTGACTATAAAGGTGCACTACAGGTATCTCCGAAAGTATCTGTTGGGTTGACACGGATCGAGACTGGGATTTGTCACTCCGGATAACGGAGAGGTATCACTGGGCCCACTCGGTAGTGCATCATCATAATGAGCTCAAAGTGACCAAGTGTCCGGTCACGGGATCATGCATTACGGTACGAGTAAAGTGACTTGTCGGTAACGAGATTGAACGAGGTATTGGGATACCGACGATCGAATCTCGGGCAAGTAACATACCGTCTGACAGAGGGAATTGTATACGGGGTTGATTGAATCCTCAACATCGTGGTTCATCCGATGAGATCATCGAGGAGCATGTGGGAGCCAACATGGGTATCCAGATTCCGCTGTTGGTTATTGACCGGAGAGCCATCTCGGTCATGTCTGCATGTCTCCCGAACCCGTAGGGTCTACACACTTAAGGTTCGGTAACGCTAGGTTTATTAGGAAGACTTGTATGTGATTACCGAATGTTGTTCGGAGTCCCGGATGAGATCCCGGATGTCACGAGGAGTTCCGGAATGGTCCGGAGGTGAAGATTTATATATGGGAAGTTGTCATACGGACACCGGAAAGTTTCGGGGGCATATTGGTATTGTACCGGGGCCACCGGAGAGGTTCCGGGGGTCCACCGGGAGGGGCCACCCCTCTCGGAGGGACTCATGGGCCGCAAGGGGCAGGGAACCAGCCCCTGGAGGGCTGGGCGCCCCCCCCCTTGGGCCCATGCGCCTAGGGTTGGGGGGGGGAACCCTAGTGGGGGCGCCCCCCTTGCTTGGGGGGCAAGCCCCCTCCCTGGCCGCCGCCCCCCCTCTAGATCTCATCTAGAGGGGGCTGGTGTAACACCCCGGATGCAACTTTCCATATCCGTAACTCCAACTCTTGCCTTTTCCGGAGATGTGATATGTTATTCCCTTCGTGGTTGGGTTTTGTCTGTTGTTTTGCATTTTGTTCATGTCATGCATCTCATCTCTTTGCATCATTTGCATTGCATCATGTCATCATGCAACCCTTTTACAAACTCATCTAAATAAAATCGTATGGATCTTCGGTCCATTTAAATCGAGGGAAATGCACATGGTGATTTCTCTTTATAACATATATCCTCCCAATATTATTAGGGAGCTATAAAAATAATATTCCATTGTTTTGGAATTAATCATAACACAATTGCAAACGAATCCCAGGCCTTTCTATCTAAACCCTTGGCCTCAACTATTCCCATATTTTGTTTCATCACTTTTCAAATCTCCACCAAAATTCCCAACATTTTGGACCTTCCTTTTACCATGTCCTAGTTCAAACCCATTTGATTTATAATCAAATGAGTTTGAATTTAAACTTGCAAACATGCCCACTTCTATTTTTCTGGGATCAAGCTCATTTTTGTGGGTCTGAGAAAAATTAACTTCATGCCCAAACTCCACTCTAACCTCTCTCGGCATTTCTTCCAAGCTTCTATTTCTTTGAAATCGAGAGAGAGCCCAGCAGCCAGCAGGCCATTTAGGTCCATCTGTTAGGCCCATCAGCCCCTATCTAACCTAGCTCGTCCCCCCTGCTCATTATCTCTCCTTCTCGTTCCCTCTGCCCGCCGCCACACACATACGCACGCATCGAGCCAAGGGAGAGGAGCTCCTCATGCCCGATCCATGGCCTCTCTTTTCCTCCCGCGCGCCACTGCCCGGCGACCGGCCGCGCCTCCGGCCACCCATTCCTCTGCCGCCGTTCCATCGTTCTGGCCGGCGAGCCCATCTCCTCCGTCGATCCCCATCGCCCTGCTACCACGCCGTCTTCTTCACCTCCTGCCCGCGTCCCTCTGCTGCCTTGTCGCCTCGATCTGCGCCGCAGCACCGACCTCGCCCCGCCCTTGCTGCTGCCGTCGCTGGAATCACCAAGGCCACCGCAAGCCTTCCCGCCTGCCCTACTTCTCCTCGCGTGACCGCGACCGTCCCTGCGGCCAAGTTCGCCGGAGTGTCACCAGGCCGCTGTTTCCCTGCCTCGCCCTCGGCGCCTCGTCCCCGAGCTCCGAGTTTGCCGCCGCCTTGCTCCTCCCTCACCCGTCTATCAGGAACGCCATGGCCGCCGCCCCATGGAGTCCCACCGGCCTAGACCCGGCCGGGAACAAGATGAGCCCCATGCCTGCTTCCTGCCGCTGACCTCCACCATTGCTTCCTTGCTGCTGCCCACCTGAGGCCCTTGTGTTGCTTCATTTCGGGTCATCAAAACCAACAAGTTCGCCTACACGGCCTCTATGTTGACCGAATGAGACGTCCCCGAATGCATCCAAATCATGAAGACCCAAGACCGCCAAGTGTACCTCTACCACCGCTGTGGGATTCGCCAAGTACCAGGATGACAACGACTCGTTCAGTTCGTCTACATGCGTGTACCACTACCGTCGCCGAGGACCCATGCAGCGGAAGCACCAAGTTCCACTACCGTCGCCCCCGGAGACATCGGATTCGTCAAGTTCCTCTTCAAAACATGAACCACTACTTCCACGACAACGTGTGTACCACTACCGTCGACCTCGAAGACCCCGTGGACGTCAAGTTCCTTGACGTGAGCCCGAACATCTACGGAGTGTATACAACTACGAAACGTGTACGACTACTTCCTCTACGTCCCGTGAATGACTACTTCCCTCGACGATTGTGAACCGCCCCGAAATGCACGCTTCAAAGGTAAACCGCCAAGAACGACCGCCATGGACCGAATGCTTGTGCGTTGTATGAGATGCTCGAGTTTTGCACCGTGATCGAATTGTCTTTGCACGTTCCTCGTTTTCCATGCCACCGTCATGTGGGACACCCAGTATCTCAGTGAGTTGTTGGATCATCGGAATGTTGCCGTGGCACCATTTCCGCTGTCGTTGCCGTGGCATCCCTTTCGTTCCGCAATGGTGACCAAATGCTTCATAACATGCTCATGTCAACATTTTCATAAAATTGCTTAAAACTTGCATATGTCATCCGCATCATGACAACAACAATTAAAATGTTTAAAATTGTTGTTGCATTAAATTGCTAAATAACATGGGGATTTTTCGGAATTGTTGTTTTGTTGATCCGGCCTCATTTAAACTTGCTTAGATAGGTAGTTTCATTATGTTTCACCTCTTGCCATGTTTAACAACATTTAATATTGTTTGTTAGCTTAAACGAGATCAACTAAATAATTGCTTGCGGTGTTTCGTCAATATGCAACTCGTTGCATATTGAGCTCCACTTAACTTGTAGTATTGTTTGTTGCACTTTGCCATGTCATGCCTCATTAAACCGGACATGCATCATACTTTATTGTACATCATGCCATGTTTATGTGATGGTTGTTTACCATCTCATTTGCTCCTTTCCGGTTTGCTTCTCTCGTTAGCTTCGGTTTCGTCCCGGAGTTGTGAGGATTCGTTCGACTACGTCCTCTTGTCTTCTTCATGGACTCGTTCTTCTTCCTAGCGGGATTTCAGGAAATATGACCGCTACCCTGGATCTCACTACTATCATTGCTATGCTAGTTGCTTCGTTCTATCGCTATGCTGCACTACCTATCACATGTTTATCAAGCCATCCCAAATTGCCATGTCAGCCTCTAACCTTTTCACCCTTCCTAGCAAACCATTGTTTGGCTATGTTACCGCTTTGCTCAGCCCTCTTATAGTGTTGCTAGTTGTAGGTGAAGTTGAAGATTGCTCCATGGTGGACAGGATTATGTTGGGATATCACAATATCTCTTATATTATTAATGCATCTATATACTTGGTAAAGGGTGGAAGACTCGGCCTTATGCCTGGTGTTTTGTTCCACTCTTGCCGCCCTAGTTTCCGTCATACCGGTGTTATGTTCCCGGATTTTGCGTTTCTTACGCGGTTGGGTGATTTATGGGAACCCCTTGATAGTTCGCTTTGAATAAAACTCCTCCAGCAAGGCCCAACCTTGGTTTTACCATTTGCCTCACCTAGCCCTTTTTTCCCTTGGGTTTCCGGAGCCCGAGGGTCATCTTTATTTTAACCCCCCCGGGCCAGTGCTCCTTCGAGTGTTGGTACGAAATGAGCAGCCTGCGGGGCCACCTCGGGGCAACTTGAGGGCTGGTTTTACTCGTAGCTTGACTTATCCGGTGTGCCATGAGATCAAGGTATGTGCGACTCCTATCGAGATTTGTCGGCACATCGAGCGGCTTTGCTGGTCTTGTTTTACCATTGTCGAAATGTCTTGTAAACCGGGATTCCGAGTCTGATCGGGTCTTCCTGGGAGAAGGTATATCCTTCGTTGATCGCGAGAGCTTATCATGGGCTAAGTTGGGACACCCCTGCAAGGTATAATCTTTCGAAATCCGTGCCTGCGGTTATAGGCAGATGGGAATTTGTTAATGTCCGGTTGTAGATAACTTGACACTAGATCCGAAATAAAATGCATCAACCGCGTGTGTAGCCGTGATGGTCTCTTTTCGGTGGAGTCCGGGAAGTGAACACGGTTTTTGGGTTATGTTTGACGTAAGTAGGAGTTTAGGATCACCTCTTGATCATTGCTAGCTTCACGACCGTTCCTTTGCTTCTCTTCTCGCTCTTATTTGCGTATGTTAGCCACCATATATGCTTAGTCGCTGCTGCAACCTCACCACTTTACCCCTTCCTTTCCCATTAAGCTTTGCTAGTCTTGATACCCATGGTAATGGGATTGTTGAGTCCTCGTGGCTCACAGATTACTACAACAACAGTTGCAGGTACAGGCTTATGCGATGATCATGACACGAGAGCGATGGTTACTTGTTTTGGAGTTCGTCTTCTGCTTCTTCTTCGATCAGGGGATAGGTTCCAGGTCGGCAGCCTGGGCTAGCAGGGTGGATGTCGTTTGAGTTTCTTTTTGTGTTTCTTCCATAGACGAATGATGCTCTGATGTACTATGATATTGTATTCGTGAGGCATTGTATGCCTTTTGTATGTATCCCCATCTATTATGTAATGTTGATGTAATGATATCCACCTTGCAAAAGAGTTTGAATATGCGGGTCTATCCTTGGTGGGACCTTCGAGTTCCTTTTGGATAGGGTCGCATATTAGGCGTGACAAGTTGGTATCAGAGCCTCGACTGACCACAGGAGCCCCCTTGATTGTTGGCCGTTGTTGAGTCTAGAAAAAATGTTTTGAGTCTTAGGATTATATATATTGGAGAGTAGGATTCTTTTTACTCCTCAGTCCCTTCGTCGCTCTGGTGAGGTCTCCTAACGTAGATGTTTTGACTTTCCTCTCCTCAAATTTCACTAAATTTTTTTTAGGATCACGCGGGTATCTTGGAATTGTTTCGATGGTTTTGTGACAAGAACATTGTTCTTGGTGCCTCCTGTCTATTATGTGGCATTGACCCGGGGAGTTGAGCTCCGAGGTGTTGTCGTCACAATTTTATCATTGCAGTTCTGGAATACTTGAGTTTTTCCGACATCGAAAATCTCTTTTATGCAGTTGTTGGTGAGATAACCTCGACGCCACCCAGTACTGGGGCGGGAGTTCGGGAGTATTGCCATAGCTCGTATAACAGATGATTTTCGAAGGTTGAGGTAGACGATTTCCGGAGGTTTCTTGGTTATGTGTTGACGGATGGATACAGCTTGGATGTAGGTATTGTTAGTTTGGGTGAGATATATTGCTTCCCCTGTATCCCCAACACCAGATTGCATAACCAGAAAGTTTTGGGAGTTTATAGGTGGGAATTCAAGTAGCTCCTAGAATATCTTTTCGACAGATGCATGATATGGGATTGGGTAAATCTCTATCATATGTATTTGTTCCGTCTTATTCTGCAAGCCAATCCTTTCTTTTGTTTTATTTGTGGTATTCAAGTTGCTTCGAAGTCAAGTGTTGATCCATACCTTCCCTAAATGGTGTTCTCATATTTCTATGGGAGTGCTAATCCGTCTTCATCACTGAGGTTGTCATGTTAATTTCTTTCCAACCGGCGTGCTTCTCTTCAAGTGGATCCGATCATTTCAACATTTGTGCGATCAATTCTAAGTTTTCTTCAGCGGTATCCATTCCATCTGCCCCAAGTTGCCTTTGTTTTTCCACCCTCCCACCCTTTTTCTTCAAGGACTCAGATTTCTTAATCATGTATCCTTTTATTTGTGGGAAGTCTCTTCATTCTTTTCTTTCAATGTTCTTATCCGGTGATTTCCCATGAAGATGCTCAACAGTTTCAAGTTCGTCATCCTTCATTGTTGTTTCTTCTCCGGTGGATCCAATTCAAGCTTTCGATATTCATCATATTCCTTTCCTCGTTTCTAATGCTTCCTCATGTCGATGCACCTCTTAATCATTCACTTCTTCCTATTCATTTGTCCTGGAGTGCTAAAGATATTTCACAAGACTTGTGTTTTCCATTCTCAATCTGTTCAAGATATTTCGAGGTTCTTATCTCATTCAAGTCATTTAATTCAACCGGTGCAATTTCCCTTTCAAGTAATTTTTTCGAAGGTGTATCTTTTGAGTGGGCCCTACCCCACAGGTCTTTTCCCAAGATCTTACCTGACTCTTCTAATTATTCTGGAGTTATTCTTAAATTCTATTCGAGTGTGACGTAAGAATGGATTCCATCAGCCACATGCCTTCTCAAAGATCGCTTTCAAATTCTTCTCATTTTTGGCTCAACCTCTTCGCTTTCCATTCTACCGGAGTATCTCAGTAATTTTGGTGGTGTTTCTCATCGTCAGTTGAAGACCGAAGAAGAGTTTTTCCTCTAAATATTGTCCGTTCTTCCGAAGATTCTTGGTTCTAGCTTCTTGTTATCCTCTCGATGTATTCCATTTGTCAGATATTCTTTTCTTACCCATCAAGAGTATGTCAGGAGTTGTTTTCCATTTCTTTTCACTAGAGGCCATCATTCCAGTTATCATTCTCTATTTATCCCGGTGCTTCGTTCAAGTGTTCTTTAATCAGCTCGGGATCTCTTTGTTCTTTTGCATCTAAATCCCCTCAAGTATCTTCATTCGTTTTCCAATTCTTCCCGGTGAATTGTGCCTTTGCTACTTTCATTTTCAATTTTTACGGTGGTTCGCTCAAGATTCTTTTTCTTTGATTATCACATTAATTCATTTGTTCTTTCCAATCCTACCGGTGGTTCGTTGAAGACCTTCCCAAGTGTGCGCCATATCTATCTTAATCCTTTCTACGAGAATAAGTAGTATGCCCAATCTGTTGCTTGTCGTCAGTTTAATTTGATGAAGGATAATCATACAATAAATCTTATTCTTATTTCCTTGAGGTGATTCAATTCTTTTCTTCCGGAGATTGTTCATGATGAAGTAATTCTCGGTTCTAGTGTTCATCTTTTCTTTCCGGAGTTCCAAGTTCTCTCGGTTATATCATCGCGAAGCTCCATCTAAATCATTGTAAGGCTTCACCTTGTGTTTTCAACTTCTCTTCCTTTCTATCATTCTTTTATTACCGGAGTTCTTCATGGAGGCTCTACATGATGGTTCGTCAAGGATTCTTTTCATTCTTCAATTGTTCTTCAAGATTTCTCTTGAAGTTATGATCCGTCAAGCTATACTCTAAAATAAACATGGTGCTCAACACATGTTTTTGTTTTGGAGGTGCTCAAGTATTCTTCATCTTGCATCCCAAAGTGCAATTCTCCTACCTTATCTTTTGATGTGGTGTTATATCATTCTTGGCAATTTCCATTCAGGTTTCGCGATTCACATGTTGTCAAGAATGAGGGATTTTAAATCCATTAATCTCTTCGTGTGAGTTATCTTGGTATAGATTTCACCTAAAGCCTTCCCTAAGGAATGTTGCTATTGTGGTGCTTATCAATGATCCAAGTTTTCTCCTATCCTCTCGGCGAAAGCAGTTTTCATCTCTTTGTTGATCTCCAGCAAGCAATTGTTTCCGTTAGTGGCCGGTTGTCACCTCATAATTTTGAGATGTTTTCCATAAGCTCACTACAAGCTTATTCTTTTCGTTCTTGGTTTTCCGACAAGTCCGTTATAACCTTCTTGGAAGGGTGCTTTCCAAGCTCATTTGTGGAAGAAGTTGGCATTTTCTTCTCCATTCTGTTATTCCAATGATCTATCTTCTATTATTTCTTCCGGAGGCATGGTGATGTTGCTCTCTTCACCCATCACCTTGTTTTGTCAAGATCATGTTATTTCCATGCTTATCCATTTAACCGGAGTGTTGTGTCATCTCTTCAAGTTCTTTGATCTTATCAAGTTTTGCCCCCTTCTCAACCGGAGTGCTGTCTGAAATCTTTCTTACCCCTTGTGCCATTCTTTCAATAGTTCCGGAGGCAGTGTGTTGTTTATTTCATCAAGTATCCTCTCATCTTGTCAAGTTCATGTTCAATTCCTTCCATTTACAGTCGGAGTGATACCCAAATTATATCAATCTTATCCTTTCTCTATCTAGTTTTAACCGGAGTGGTTTCGATATCTATCTTATCACTAAACCTCTTGGTTCTCGACGTATCCCTGGCTCCTCTTTTCTAACGGAGTGTTTTCAACTTTGTTCATCTTCGTTGTTTTCTTTCTTTCATTTTGCTCAACCTCTCAAGGTTCATGGTTTCACTCATTTGTCAAAGAAGCAACTTAGTTTTACCTCTTCTCTTCCTCTTCCATTTCTCTCTGGTGCCATCCTAGATCTCGGGACGAGATCCTCTCGTAGTGGTGGAGTGTTGTAACACCCCGGATGCAACTTTCCATATCCGTAACTCCAACTCTTGCCTTTTCCGGAGATGTGATATGTTATTCCCTTCGTGGTTGGGTTTTGTCTGTTGTTTTGCATTTTGTTCATGTCATGCATCTCATCTCTTTGCATCATTTGCATTGCATCATGTCATCATGCAACCCTTTTACAAACTCATCTAAATAAAATCGTATGGATCTTCGGTCCATCTAAATCGAGGGAAATGCACATGGTGATTTCTCTTTATAACATATATCCTCCCAATATTATTAGGGAGCTATAAAAATAATATTCCATTATTTTGGAATTAACCATAACACAATTGCAAACGAATCCCATGCCTTTCTATCTAAACCCTTGGCCTCAACTATTCCCATATTTTGTTTCATCACTTTTCAAATCTCCACCAAAATTCCCAACATTTTTGGACCTTCCTTTTACCATGTCCTAGTTCAAACCCATTTGATTTATAATCAAATGAGTATGAATTTAAACTTGCAATCATGCCCACTTCTATTTTTCTGGGATCAAGCTCATTTTTGTGGGTCTGAGAAAAATTAACTTCATGCCCAAACTCCACTCCAACCTCTCTCGGCATTTCTTCCAAGCTTCTATTTCTTTGAAATCGAGAGAGAGCCCAGCAGCCAGCAGGCCATTTAGGTCCATCTGTTAGGCCCATCAGCCCCTATCTAACCCTAGCTCGACCCCCTGCTCATTATCTCTCCTTCTCGTTCCCTCTGCCCGCCGCCACACACATACACACGCATCGAGCCAAGGGAGAGGAGCTCCTCACGCCCGATCCATGGCCTCTCTTTTCCTCCCGCGCGCCACTGCCCGGCGACCGGCCGCGCCTCCGGCCACCCATTCCTCTGCCGCCGTGCTGTCATTCTGGCCGGCGAGCCCATCTCCTCCATCCATCCCCATCGCCCCGCTACCGCGCTGTCTTCTTCACCTCCTGCCCACGTCCCTCTGCTGCCTTGTCGCCGTCGAGCTGCGCCGCAGCACTAACCTCGCCCCGCCCTTGCTGCTTCCGCCGCTGGAATCACCAAGGCCACCGCAAGCCTTCCCGCCTGCCCTACTTCTCCTCGCGTGACCGCGACAGTCCCTGCGGCCAAGTTCACCGGAGTGCCACCAAGGCGCTGTTTCCCTGCCTCTCCCTCGGCGCCTCGTCCCCGAGCTTTGAGTTTGTAGACACCTTGCTCCTCCCTCACCCGTCTATCAGGAACGCCATGGCCGCCGCCCCATGGAGTCCCACTGGCCTGGACCCGGGCGGGAACCAGATGAGCCCCATGCTTGCTTCCTGTCGCTGACCTCCACCATCGCTTCCTTCCTGCTGCCCACCCGAGGCCCTTGTGTTGCTTAGTTTCGGGTCATCAAGACCAACAAGTTCGCCTACACGGCCTCTACGTTGACCGACTGAGACGTCCCCGAATGCATCCAAATCATGAAGACCCAAGACCGCCAAGTGTACCTCTACCGCCGCTATGGGATTCGCCAAGTACCAGGATGACGACGACTCGTTAAGTTCGTCTACATGCGTGTACCACTACCGTCGCCGAGGACCCATGCAACGCAAGCACCAAGTTCCACTACCGTCGCCCCCCGGAGACATCGGATTCGTCAAGTTCCTCTTCAAAATGTGAACCACTACTTCCACGACGATGTGTGTACCACTACCGTCGACCTCGAAGACACCGTGGACGTCAGGTTCGTTGACGTGAGCCCGAACATCTACGAGTGTGTACAACTACGAAACATGTACGACTACTTCCTCTACGTCCTGTGAACGACTACTTCCCTCGACGATTGTGAACCGCCCCGAAATGCACGCTTCGAAGGTATAACAGCCGAGAACGACTGTCGTGGACCGAATGCTTGTGCGTTGTATGAGATGCTCGAGTTTTGCACCGTGATCGAATTGTCTTTGCACGTTCCTAGTTTGCCATGCCACCGTCATGTGGGACACCCGGTATCTCAGTAAGTTGTTGGATCATCGGAATGTTGCCGTGGCACCATTTCCGCTGTCGTTGCCGTGGCATCCCTTTCGTTCCGCCATGGTGACCAAATGCTTCATAACATGTTCATGTCAACATTTTCATAAAAATACTAAAAACTTGCATATGTCATCCGCATCATGACAACAAGAATTAAAATGTTTAAAATTGTTGTTGCATTAAATTGCTAAATAACATGGGGATTTTTCGGAATTGTTGTTTTGTTGATCCGGCCTCATTTAAACTTGCTTAGATAGGTAGTTTCATTATGTTTCACCTCTTGCCATGTTTAACAACATTTAATATTGTTTGGTAGCTTAAACGAGATCAACTAAATAATTGCTTGCGGTGTTTCGCCAATATGCAACTCGTTGCATATTGAGCTCCACTTAACTTGTAGTATTGTTTGTTGCACTTTGCCATGTCATGCCTCATTAAACCGGACATGCATCATACTTTATTGTACATCATGCCATGTTTATGTGATGGTTGTTTACCATCTCATTTGCTCCTTTCCGGTTTGCTTCTCTCGTTAGCTTCGGTTTCGTCCCGGAGTTGTGAGGATTCGTTCGACTATGTCCTCTTGTCTTCTTCATGGACTCGTTCTTCTTCCTAGCGGGATTTCAGGCAATATGACCGCTACCCTGGATCTCACTACTATCATTGCTATGCTAGTTGCTTCGTTCTATCGCTATGCTGCGCTACCTATCACATGTTTATCAAGCCATCCTAAATTGCCATGTCAGCCTCTAACCTTTTCACCCTTCCTAGCAAACCATTGTTTGGCTATGTTACCGCTTTTCTCAGCCCTCTTATAGCGTTGCTAGTTGCAGGTGAAGTTGAAGATTGCTCCATGGTGGACAGGATTATGTTGGGATATCATAATATCTCTTATATTATTAATGCATCTATATACTTGGTAAAGGGTGGAAGACTCGGCCTTATGCCTAGTGTTTTGTTCCACTCTTGCCGCCCTAGTTTCCGTCATACTGGTGTTATGTTCCCGGATTTTGCGTTCCTTACGCGGTTGGGTGATTTATGGGACCCCCTTGACAGTTCGCTTTGAATAAAACTCCTCCAGCAAGGCCCAACCTTGGTTTTACCATTTGCCTCACCTAGCCCTTTTTTCCCTTGGGTTTCCAGAGCCCGAGGGTCATCTTTATTTTAACCCCCCCGGGACGGTGCTCCTTCGAGTGTTGGTCCGAAACGAGTAGCCTGCGGGGCCACCTCGGGGCAACTTGAGGGCTGGTTTTACTCGTAGCTTGACTTATCCGGTGTGCCCTGAGAATGAGGTATGTGCGACTCCTATCGGGATTTGTCGGCACATCGGGCTGCTTTGCTGGTCTTTTTTTACCATTGTCGAAATGTCTTGTAAACCGGGATTCCGAGTCTGATCGGGTCTTCCTGGGAGAAGGTATATCCTTCGTTGATCGCGAGAGCTTATCATGGGATAAGTTGGGACACCCCTACAGGGTATATTCTTTCGAAAGCTGTGCCTGCGGTTATAGGCAGATGGGAATTTGTTAATGTTCGGTTGTAGATAACTTGATACCGGATCCGAAATAAAACGCATCAACCGCGTGTGTAGCCGTGATGGTCTCTTTTCGGCGGAGTCTGGGAAGTGACCATGGTTTTTGGCCTATGTTTGACGTAAGTAGGAGTTCAGGATCACCTCTTGATCATTGCTAGCTTCACTACCGTTCCTTTGCTTCTCTCCTCGCTCTTATTTGCGTATGTTAGCCACCATATATGCTTAGTCGCTGCTGCAACCTCACCACTTTACCCCTTCCTTTCCCATTAAGCTTTGCTAGTCTTGATACCCATGGTAATGGGATTGCTGAGTCCTCGTGGCTCACAGATTACTACAACAACAGTTGCAGGTATAGGCTTATGCGATGATCATGACGCGAGAGTGATGGTTACTTGTTTTGGAGTTCGTCTTTTGCTTCTTCTTCGATCAGGGGATGGGTTCCAGGTCGGCAGCCTGGGCTAGCAGGGTGGATGTCGTTTGAGTTTCTGTTTGTGTTTCTTCCGTAGACGGATGATGCTCTCATGTACTGTGATGTTGTATTCGTGAGGCATTGTATGCCTTTTGTATGTATCCCCATCTATTATGTAATGTTGATGTAATGATATCCACCTTGCAAAAGCGTTTCAATATGCTGCTCTATCCTTGGTGGGACCTTCAAGTTCCTTTTGGATAGGGTCGCATATAAGGCGTGACAGCCGGCCCCCTTCCCCCTTCCCCTATAAATAGAGGGGCGAGGGGAGGGCTGCAAAGAACATCCAAGGCGCAGCCCCACCCCTCCCCAACACCTCTCCTCCTCCGTTAAGTGCTTGGCGAAGCCCCGTCGGAGTACTGAATCTCCACCATCACCACGCCGTCGTGCTGCTGCTGGAGCCTTCTTCCTCAACCTCTCCTTCCCCCTTGCTGGATCAAGAAGGAGGAGACGTCATCCGCTCCGTACGTGTGTTGAACGCGGAGGTGCTGTCCGCTCGGCACTTGGTCATCGGTGATTTGGATCACGGCGAGTACGACTCCATCATCCCCGTTCCCTCGAACGCTTCCGCACGCGATCTACAAGTGGTATGTAGATGCAATCTCTCTCCTATCACTCGTTGCTTAGATGAACTCATAGATGGATCTTGGTGAAACCGTAGGAAATATTTTAATTTTCTGCAACGTTCCCCAACAGGAATTGTGTCTACAAAAGCACTGTAAAATTTCGTCGCGTTCCGATGGAGCAATCTCCGCCGGCCTCCGGTGTACAGGAGCCCCGTCGAATCTGGACGGTAATCTGGACGAGTTTGGAGCATGGTGTCCAACATCTAGCTCGGACGTACTTTGGAAGATCCAACTTTTGATCGGTTGCGGCATTCCTATATGTACCACCCCTCAAAATTTCAGCTCGATCCGATCGTCCAAACTCCATGACCTTTCGATTAGTGCATCACCTTTCAGATCTGTTTTCTGCGCGAGAATGAACCCGACCGAGTTCATCTTTTTTATGAACGGGATTTCAGACGTCCTTTTGAAGGAAGTTTTGTATGGAGTATTGTGTTTTGTTCCCAAACACACCCCACTAATTTTAAAGTCTTTACCAACATGACCTTCACTATCACGCCGGTGTCAAACCAGCCCGACCACGTTGCTCCACAGTTGCCGACCTGCGCTAGAGATGTCGCCGCTTTGTTGAGCCGAGCTCAACTTCTTCGGATCATCATCTCGGCAAGCCGAAAAAGAGTTTGGCATCACAAAGGATAAATCATCACCAACATCGCCGCCCCATGGATTATACGGAGCGGGCACACCGGCATCGCCGCACGGTCACTTCATCAAGTCGGTATTGATCACATCACGAGTTATGACATGCATCGGCATGGCCGCACCGTTGCTTCTTCGAGCTGATGTCCATCACGCCGAACTACTTCAACACCTCGGCTGACATGGTAGCTGTAACGTCTCCTTACCGACCTGCTCCGTTACCTCGTCTCGACTGGGGGCTTCACCATCCCTTCATCAACCTACTCCGGAGACTTTGCATCGTCAGCCGATCAGCTTCACGACAATAGTTGGACCGGGGGCTTTGCCTCCGCGAGCCAACCTTTAGCAGCATCGCCATGCCGTCGCTTCACCACCCATCAGGCAATGGGTATGCGGATCGAGTCCCAGTTTTGGTTGTCACTTTTCTTCATACTGCTACAACAAATAAACCAGGTGCTATTAATCCTAGCAATTTTTGCTTGTTTGGGTTTATTTTTCCCAAGGAACTATTACTCTGGTTTGTTCCATCATCTGTAGATAGGTCTATCAAATGGTGGCCACATTAACGATGGCCGCGTGGTGGTTCGGTCAGTTTCCATACATAGTTCGACGTACGCCGCATACGGAACTCAGATCGACTTGTGAATTCACTCTTTGCCACGCCTTTAATGCATCACGCTGACGCCCTGCATCGACATTGACTTCAGCGCCATGCCACATATCTTTAAATAGATTTTTTGTAAATTAATTACGTGAGGATTTTTATATATTTATATTATTATTGTTGGCCTGCATTATTTTACATGTGCAGGTAATGGACTTCGATTGCGTCACGTGGTCTCTTCGGCAAGCCGATGCCGTCGTCCCAATCGGTGTAAATCGGCTCGCGTGATCACCTTGTTGGTCGTGTTGCCATACCGACGTGTTTGGTTGCCTCGGGGATTTCGGCATCACCGAGAGAGCTCTAACTCATCGAGCATTCGGCGCACAGGCCATACTTCTTTTATTACTCACTTTGCATAAATTATTTATTATGCAAGAATTTGTTTAATTCACCAGTTTGCACTATTTTTTGTGCACAGGTAAATGATTCGGGTCGGGCAGTGTTGTCACCTCGGCGTACTGACATACCACGTCACCTCGTCTAGACGGGGGGCTTCGTCAACACTTCATTAACCCACGCCGGGGACTTCGGCGTCACTCTGCCGGTCTGCATTGGCCGTGCTATGTCACCACTTTGGATTGCCGAGCTCTTCGCTCCGCCAACTTGGGACCGGCTTGGGGGATGGAACCTTGTCCCGCATCAAGATCGAACCGCGTCATCAATGCCGAACACATTAACCAGCTAAGTCGCTTTCATGCTCAAAGTTTTAAATTTTTAACTTGTGTTTGATTCGACCATGCTCACATACGTTGTTCGTTAAAAGAAACTCCCCTTACCCATGTTAACTGGGGGCTCTTAAAATTTACACAAGCCATTCTATAATAATGTGTTTTCTTCTTGTTCGTTGCAAAGTCTTTTTCTACAGCTCCTTTTTCGACTCGAGTGTATGGAAATAGCCGGATAGCCTAGCTTCTCTCTAAAGTTGCTCGAGTTTAGCTTGCTAAACTGGCCTTGGAGAAGCACTCCGCCTTCGGGATAAGGAGCTTGAAGTCGTAGGCTGACGCGCTTGAAGTCTTGAGATACGATGTGTCATGTTAAAGCACGACAGAAGCACTTTTTTTTTAAAAGACCAATTCCCGGATTGGCACCAAAATCTTGATTTAGTCCGAACGTCAAGCTTTTACATAAGCTTTTGGCTTTTTGAGCCTATGGCACTTGTAAACTGTTTGTGTGTTTCCAGCATAAGGCTCGTAGTGCAACGCCGGACACATTTAGAGATTCTGCAAAAACATTCTTGGATATTGCTATATATGAATCGGTTTCGAATTGTGTCTTTGGTCAGTAGTTGGGTTGCCCGGCTCCTGTGCTTGCCTCCTACGTTCTGCTTTGTTCGGCTAGGTGTGCAAAGGGAGAACCACTGCGATTGTGCTTCCAGCTCGCATGGTTAAGCACCTAAGTGGAGAAAGCCGAAAACTGACTGTCACAATAAGCGTATACTGGTCAGCCATTTGATGACTGTGTTAAATGGTGGGCCATTCATAACATTGGCCGAAGTGTTTACGGCTTGACCTCGGCTGTCGCCGAACACTAACCAGGGGCTAGTAGATGTCCTCTCAACTTTAAGCTCCTATGACTAAGTGAAAGTTATAAATCCCGCATATGTGATTGCCTCGTTTGCGCTAACACAACTGCCTCAGGGCATTGAGACGCCGGCTAAGGGTTGTCTTGTTATTGCGGAAACACCCTACATAGTATATACAAAGGGGTAGAAACCGACGATGGGCCACTTTCAACTAATAAACGGTCGCAACGGAGTCAAAATAAACATATCATCATTATTTCTATTCAGTATACAAGGACTGCCTTCCGTAATCAACGTTATAAAACCATAAATATGCATCAATTTAACTTAATATTTCGGCCAAACTGGGTTGCTTGGCTCCTGTGCTTACCCCTATGTTCCCGATAGTTCGGCTAGGCGGTAAAGGGAGCACCTATATGATTGTTACTATCGGTTCATCTGAGTTAGTACCTCAGACTGGGTGAAGCCGAGAGCTAGCCATCTTAAAGGATATAATTGGTCGGCAACGGCAGAAGTCAAAATTTTGGTTCATTAGACCATAGAGTTCGGGAACTTTCCCTGAACTAAATCCTCAATATTATTCTCCCACCTTGATCGGAGGTGAGGTTTCATGATCATGGTCAGCATGACAACCCAAAGAAAGGAACCGATAGTGGGACTTTTTTTGTTGGAAGATGTTTCTTACGTTAATAGTAATATAACATATCTCTTCGTGTACCTTTGTTTACAAAACCATATGGCCGGATTGCCTGGTTTGCCATAAATCTTTGCCCTTATAAAGGCTTTATAAAGTAGGACAAACACTCCTTGGCTACTGGCCCAGGAGGTTGAAGCCGATGGTCGGTCAACAAAGTTTTGTACAATGCGGATCTGAGCATTAATGATGTAGAGTAGTTGGATACATAGAATCATTAAACATAATTTGTGATTTTACTCTGGATATCGATCCTTAATTCAGCCACCCGTGCCCCCATTAAGGCTCGGGGGTACTCGGCTTCGGGCTTGTCAATTACTAATATTAAAGGGGCACATCGATCCCCTGATCTAGTGTTTCCACCCGACCAGTGTCTCGGGGGCTACTGCATTCCTTATTCAATGCAGAGAATTCAAAGTGCTCAGTGTTTGACATGACCGAACTATGGGCAAGTGCGTCTTTGGACAACAATAAGTACCATCTGGGACTTATCCGGCATCAAGCTAATATATCACGGCGACTTCTCACAACCCTCTCTCAGGGGCCTGTCCATCAATCATTATTTCTAGTATATTACACTATGTTTCTATTCCTACATATGCTGCCGAGCTAGGAGTTGATCCTCAGGCCGATTTAGCTAATCGACCTGAGTCTCAGGGGCTACTAGGATTAGCATTTTTATGTTTTCCTCCAGGTGCATCTCAAGTTTTAGACCGACACACACCTTGAGGGATACTG
>NC_041387.1:35218357-35257492 GCF_002162155.2 Triticum dicoccoides | reverse complement strand
ATATATATATATATATATATATATATATATATATATATATATATATATATACTGGCTATATATCTCGGCAGAGCATAAATTGCACCAATCAAAAATATTCACAAAAAATTAGCTCGCGATTGGGGTGGTGCACTACCTCGGAAGCAGTCCGACATAAAGCTCGGGCGCCAGTGGCTGGCTCTATAGAGGGCATTTCCGGCATTAAGCTTGGCTGAATTCATTCTTTTAAAAGACCGAGGTAGTTTACGACACCTCGGATGTTGACCATCATTGGAGCTCGGAAGTGGTTTGACATAAAGCTCGGATTCGAATGGCTCGTTCCATAGAGAACTTTTCAGTGTTAAACTCGGATAACCTCCTTCCAACTTTTTCAAGCCAAGGTGATCTATGACACCTCGGATATAATCCGGCATTGGATCTTGGATACAGTCAGCATTGGAGCTCGGATATAGTCCGGCTTTGGTGATCGACTACAAAAGATATCTCGAGTACAGTCCGGCATTGGAGCTCGGAAGCAAGAGAACACCACCGCACGGGAACAACTTCAAACCCGAGGTGTGGCGTAAAAATTAACAAGGCACTGATAAAGGCCGAGAACTTAAAGGGGCTCCTCGGATACCCGAGATGTAAACTCTTCGGATTCACTTCGGCGATCCTCAAGATCGAAGATGAGATGATTTGTTAAACCAGTTTTCAAGACAGACGACCGAAGATGAAGAACAGTTCGGAAGAATCGAGGAGCAACCCTAACTTGAAGACCGGTTCAAGGGGATACTGACGGTGTCCTGTACTAGGGGGTACTCACCACGTTGTCTCCCGATCAGTTGGATTGGGCCAAGGACCCCCATGGCCGTTTACTCATGGGCCAGTTCGTACAGTCAATGTATACACGAGGAAGATTCCACAAGACTTGGTGATTGTCGGTGTCAAAACCGGCGGATCTCGGGTAGGGGGTCCCGAACTATGCGTCTAAGGCTAATGGTAACAGGAGGTGGGGGACACGATGTTTACCCAGGTTTGAGCCCTCTCTATGGAGGTAATACCCTACTTCCTACTTGATTGATCTTGATGATATGAGTATTACAAGAGTTGATCTACCGTGAGATCGAGGAGGCTAACCCTAGAAGCTAGCCTGTGGTTATGATTGTCCTTGTCCTACGGACTAAACCCTCCAGTTTATATAGACACCGGAGGGGGTTAGGGTTACATCAGGTCGGTTACACAGAAGGGAATCTACATATCCGAATCGCCAAGCTTGCCTTCCACGCAAAGTATAGTCCCACCCGGACACGAGACGAAGTCTTCTATCTTGTATCTTCATAGTCCAACAGTCTGGCCAAAGTATACAGTCCGGCTGTCTGAAGACCCCCTAATCCAGGACTCCCTCGGTAGCCCCCAAACCAGGCTTCAATGTCGATGAGTCCGACATGCAGATTGTCTTCGGCATTGCAAGGCGGGTTCCTCCTCTGAATTCTTCCAAAGTACCTGTTGTAAAGAGTAGTACCCGGCTCCTCATTTAATGTTACGCTTCCTCGGCTTTTGTACTTCCATAATTTCCAGCTTCCACGTGTCAAGCGAATGTGAGGAGTCGGGGCATTTTTACACTTACCACCCTAACCACTTAAGTAAACCGTCTATTTAAAGAGATGGAGATCTTGAGATCTAATCCACACCATCCTCCCCAAGCGAAGAATCATCAGAGCACGCCGGAAAATACCATCCCAACATGGCCAGACCCCGTAGCTCCTCCTCCTGCCCTCACAGCGCCAAGCCGGGTTATTGGGAGAAGTGCACCGTATCCCATGGTCAATTAGTGAAGTTGCAAATCCAGGGGTTCCTCCCACTTGCATACCTAGTCCCCGTCCGAGCCGGATTAGCTACTTTTGACGGCTGGGAGCAAGTGGAGGTTTTCCCTAATCCATCTGGAGGGGAGCAAGTATGCCTTGTTCCTCTGCTGAGGGGCATCGTATTTCCAATCCATCCATTCCTCCGTGGGCTCTTGGAGTACTATGGTCTCCAGCTGCATAACTTCACCCCAGCCTCCATCCTGCATATCGCAGGCTATGTCGCCCTTTGCGAGCTTTTCCTGGGTTGCGAAGCTCATTTTGAGCTATGGAAGAGGCTGTTCTGCCTCGTCCCTCATAACCAAGACGGATCGATATTCCAAGTTGGCGGAGTCGACATATGGCGCATCACCGGGACAGGATACCTATCCGGCACACCGAAGAAGGTATCAGAAGAATGGCCTTCCGAGTGGTTCTACATAGAGGACGTCTCCCTTCCTGACCCAGTTCGAATGGATCTTCCTGAGTTTACAAATACTCCATTGGTGAAGCGCCGCAACTGGCATCCTCGAAGCCCCAAGGAGGAAGATAGCAGAGAGGTCCTGCAATTGATGAGCAAGATACGAATGCTTGCCGCATCCGGATTAACAATAATTGAGGTCATGGCCGTATGCATAATGCGGGGGGTACAACCACTCCAGTACTGAGGGCGTCCCATGTGTCAATTCAATGGTGAAGACAACGCTACCCGCTGCGGTAGGAAAGGCCCAGACTCCACCAATGCTCTAGTGAAGATACTGTCCGAGCTATACAAAGGAGAAGAAGAGGAGTTCGTCCGCATTAAGCCATGGGACGGATTTTCATGTACAACCCTCGCAGCTGGGTGAGTTGCTATCCCTTACTCAACTCTATCTGTTCTCCCAGTCCTTTAGCATGAATCTTTACTCTGCCCATCCGTAATAGGAATGGCGAAAGTTTACTAAGGCGATCAACAGCCCGGCTCCATAGCCCGAGGACCGCAACCGAGCCCTTGACCCTGGATTCGAAGTGGATCCGGATATATTTGTGGAGCTTGTCGAAGGGGTGTTCTACCAGGAGAGCTGTGACGGCACCAAAGTGGCCATCATTGCTGATTATCTTGGCCTCCTCCCTTTATCACATGTAAGTGAATAGGAGACTTATTTTCCAAAAAGGATTCGCTCTTTCCGCCTTACCAACAGCACAACACTTATGTTTAATAACGGGAAAGCGGTCGGCACCATGCCGAACCCGAGGCAACTCATCAACGGGGAGTGCCTACACCAGATAGGCTTCCAAAAAGGAAGGCGGGTGGAAACGTTGTAAAACCATCATCTAGGAGGTATGGTTTTAAACGTGCTCCACAACAGTCATTTTAAAGTATGACACTGTCCTTTGTGTCTTGGCAGGAAGAGCATCCGCCAGACTATATCTGGGGACCCTACTCGCCGCGCCTCCACCAGCCAGGCTTCAGAGCCGGCCTCGAGGGTGGAGGTTAATACAGGAGTGACACCGGACAACCCTCATATCGAGGATTCGGATAGACTATCCGCTACAAACTCCAAAGTAGAGAGCGCCATGAATCATCGGCGTTGGCGGGCCGCACTACACGACCCTGGTTTCTCCGAAGAAGCTTTCAATGCCTTCAGCTCGGGTGATGCGTACATCCGAGCTGCTCGAGATGGGCTTGCTAGAGCCACAGACCAGTATTTGAAAGATATACGGGTAAGTAAAATCTAATAATTATGTATATCAGTAGCCCCTGAGACTAGAAACAGTTGGTACAACTGATTTAAGGATCATTCTATAAACATGTTCTTTCAGAGAAGAATAACCTGCTGTCTCAAGAGCTGGAGAGGTGTCTGATACGTCTCCAACGTACCTATAATTTATGAAGCATTAATGCTATTTTATTATATGTTTTGAATGATTATGGGCTTTATTATACACTTTTATATTACTTTTGGGACTAACCTACTAACCGGAGGCATAGCCCATATTGCCGTTTTATTGCCTGTTTCAGTATTTCGAAGAAAAGGAATATCAAATGGAGTCCAAACGGAATGAAACCTTCGGCAGCGTGATTTTGGGAAGAATATGATCCGGGAGACTTGGAGTCCACGTCAGAAGATCCTCGAGGTGGCAAGGAGATAGGAGGGCGCGCGCACACCCTCTGGGCACGCCCCCCTGTCTCGTGGGCCCCTCGAGCACCCCCCGACCGACTTCCTTTGCCTATATAGTCCCATATACCCTAAAAACATTGGGGGAGAAGATAGATCGAGAGTTCCGCAGCCGCAAGCCTCTGTAGACACCAAAAGTCAATCGGGACCCTGTTCCGGCACCCTGCCGGAGGGGGGATCCCTCACTGGTGGCCATCTTCATCATCATCCCGATGCTCTCCATGACGAGGAGGGAGTAGTTCACCCTCGAGGCTGAGGGTATGTACCAGTAGCTATGTGTTTGATATCTCTCTCTCGTGTTCTCTCTATGGCACGATCTTGATGTATCCCAAGCTTTCCTATTATAGTTGGATCTTGTGATGTTTCTCCCCCTCTACTCTCTTGTGATGAATTGAGTTTTCCTCTTGAAGTTATCTTATCGAATTGAGTCTTTAATGATTTGAGAACACTTGATGTATGTCTTGCCGTGCTTATCTGTTGTGACAATGGGATATCATGTGCCACTTGATGTATGTTTTGGTGACCAACTTGCAGGTTCCGCCCATGAACCTATGCATAGGGATTGGCACACGTTTTCGTCTTGACTCTCCGATAGAAACTTTGGGGCACTCTTTGAAGTACTTTGTGTTGGTTGAATAGATGAATATGAGATTGTGTGATTCATATCGTATAATCATGCCCACGGATACTTGATGTGACAATGGAGTATCTAGGTGAGATTAGGGTTTTGGTTAATTTGTGTCTTAAGGTGTTATTCTAGTACGATCTCTTGAATAGATTGATCCAAAAGAATAACTTTGAGGTGGTTTCGTACCCTACCATAATCTCTTCGTTTGTTCTCCGCTATTAGGTGCTTTGGAGTGACTCTTTGTTGCATGTTGAGGGATTGTTATATGCTTTATTTATCTTATTATTGTTGAGAGAACTTGCACTAGTGAAAGTATGAACCTTAGGCCTTGTTTCCTATCATTGCAATACCGTTTACGCTCACTTTTATCATTAGTTACCTTGATGTTTTTTATAATTTTAGATTACAAATACCTTTATATACTATCCATATTGCACTTGTATCACCATCTCTTCGCCGAACTAGTGCACCTATACAATTTACCATTGTATTGGCTGTGTTGGGGACACAAGAGACTTTTTGTTATTTGGTTGCAGGGTTGCTTCAGAGAGACCATCTTCATCCTACGCCTCCCACGGATTGCTAAACTTAGGTCATCCACTTGAGGGAAATTTGCTACTGTCCTACAAACCTCTGCACTTGGAGGCCCAACAACGTCTACAAGAAGAATGTTGTGTAGTAGACATCAAGCTCTTTTCTGGCGCCGTTGCCGGGGAGGTGAGTGCTTCAAGGCATATCTTTAGATCTTGCAATCAAGTCCTTTTGTTTCTTGTTTTATCAGTAGTTTAGTTTATAAAAGAAAACTACAAAAAAATGGAATTGAGTTTGTCTCATACGCTTCATCTTTTTAATATCTTTCGTGAGAATGATGGTAAGGAAAATTGTGCTCAAGTGCTAGAAGAAGAAATCTATAAAATGTTTGGCACTAAATCTTTGAATGATGATCATGATTGCAATGTTATTAGTATGAATTATTTGAATACCCATGATGCTAATGATATGCAAAGCCACAAGCTTGGGGATGCTATGTTTGATGAATATGATATTTTTTGTCCCCCAAGTTTTGATGAGCAAATTTGTTATGATGAAAGCATGCCTCCTATTTATGATGATTATATTGATGAAAGTGGGTTTGGAAGAGTGTCAACTTTAGGTAGTATTGATCCCAATATTTTGGAGGATGTTGAATCTTATTGTGATGAATATGGAAGTGGATTTGGAAGAGAGTCAACTTTATTTAGTGATGATTCCACTATCTTGGAAGAGGTTTCAATCGATTATGATGAGAACAAAGTTGCTACTTATGATGATTATTCTGATGAAACTTATGATATAAAAAGTAGTGATGATTATATTTATAAAACTTGTCATGATTATGATTGCCCTTTTTCTGAACATTACTCTTTTAATTTGGAAACAATTTATAGTGTTCAAGTCTTTTATGATACTCCCACCATTCCGAATGAGAAGAGTTTTGCTTATGTGGAGAGTAGTAAATTTTCTATGCTTGTAGATCATGAAAAGAATGCTTTTGGTGCTGGTTATACTGTTGAATTCATTCATGATGCTACTGAAAATTATTATGAGGGAGGAATATATGCGTGTAGGAATTGCAATAATATCAAGTTTCCTCTCTATGTGTTGAAAATCTTAAAGTTATGCTTGTTTTCCCTTCCTATGCTAGTTGATTATTGTTCCCATAAGTTGTTTGCCCAGAAAATCCCTATGCATAGGAAGTGGGTTAGACTTAAGTATGCTAGTCATATTCCTCATGATGCTCTCCTTATGTTTAAATTCTTATCTTTTATGTGAGCACCATTGAAATCATCATGCCTAGCTAGAAAGGCATTAAAGAAAAGCGCTTGTTGGGAGACAACCCAATATTTACCCTTACTGTTTTTGTGTGTCCACATGATTATTCTATTGTATTAATCATGTTTTATAGCTATAGTTTCAATAATGTGCCAAGTAGAACCTTTGGGAAGACTTGGGTGAAGTCTTTATGATCTTGCTGTAAAAAACAAAAACTTTAGCGCTCACGAGAATAGCCGCCATTTTTTACGGAAGAGTGATTTTAGGTTGTATATTTTTGCAGATGATTAATAGACAAATTCCTCAGGTCCACCAGTTTATTTAAGAATTTTTGGAGTTCCATAAGTATATGTTTGATACAGATTACTATAGACTGTTCTGTTTTTGTCAGATTCTGTTTTCTAGGCGTTGTTTGCTTATTTTAATGCATCTATGGCTAGGATGTAAGGGTATGAACCGTAGAGAACTTTGAATAAAGTAGGTTTAACACCAATCTAAATAAATAATGAGTTCATTACAGTACCTTAAAGTGGTGGTTTGTTTTCTTGTACTAACAGAGCTTACGAGTTTTGTTTTGAGTTTCGTGTTGTGAAGTTTTCAAGTTTTGGGTAAAGATTCGATGGACTATGGAATAAGGGAGCCTAAGCTTGGGTATGCCCAAGGCACCCCAAGGTAATATTCAAGTACAATCAAGAGCCTAAGCTTGGGGATGCCCCGGAAGGCATCCCGTCTTTCGTCTTCGTTCATCGGTAACTTTACTTGGAGCTATATTTTTATTTACCACATGATATGTGTTTTGCTTGGAGCGTCATTTTATTTTGTTAGTATTTTCTTGTTGTTATTTGGAATAATGTTTTGAATCTATAGTTTCAATAAAAATGTCAGGTATAGCCTTTACCATGCTTATTTTGCAAGTATACATGTTTCTCTTTCAAAACAGAAAGTTTACCGCTGTTGCAAAAATTCCCTAGAAAAGTAAGAGAGTTATATAATGTTGAATCTTTTTGCATAATGAGATATGATAAATATTTTACAGCGTAGTATTTTTCTCATAAGTTTTGGAGTTAGGGGAGTATTATGAATCTTGCATTCTTTATAGGCTATACTGTTTTGGCAGATTGCTGTTATGTTTGCATTGTTTGCATATGCTTGCTTGTTTAATGATTCTATTTGAGGATAGGAGTATTAAATATGCAGAGAAATTTAGTATGCAATGTTGAATAATAAAGTTAGCAATTTGTTACAGTAGAAAATGATATTGTTTTTGCATTGTTTTATACTAACTTATCTCCCGAGTTCTTGTTGAGTTTTGTGTGTTTTGAGATTTAGGAAACCGAGATATAAAGGAATTAAGGCGACACAAAAGCTCAAGCTTGGGGATGCCCAAGGCACCCCAAGACAATATTTCAAGAAGTCCCAAGCATTCAAGCTTGGGGATGCCCCGGTAGGCATCCCACCTTTCTTCTTCAACAACTATCGGTTAGTATCGGTTGAACCTAAGTTTTTGCTTCTTCACATGAGTTGTGCTATCCTTGCAATGTCATTTTATTTTGTTTTGCTTGCTGTTTGAATAAAATACCAAGATCTGAAATTCTATATTGAGAGAGAGTCTTCATATCGTTACATAATTATTTAACTACTCATTGATCTTCACTTATATCTTTTTGGAGTAGTTTGTTATTTACTCGTGTGCTTCACTTATATCCTATGAGTAAATGATTGAATGAGTTGAATGTCATAAATATGAAATTATATATGTTCCATTTTCTTTTCCCATGGGGAGTAATGACTTCACATCTAATAAGTAGAGGTTGTAAATTTATTGAGGATTAGCAAGCATTGTATTGGTCATTCGAACAATTCATGAAAGAATATTGAAGGAAGGGAGATTTCACATATAAATATATTATCATAGACATCTTTTATAACTGTGAGCACTCATTAAGTATGACATGCTGAAGAGTTGATGTTGGACAAGGAAGACAACATAATGGGTTATGTTTTCTCACATCTCAGTTAAAGTATATTGTCATGGATCATTCAAACATGTTGAGTTTGCCTTTCACCTCATGCTAGCCAAAAATTCCCAGCACCAAGTAGAGATACTACTTGTGCTTCCAAATATCCCTAAACCCAGTTTTTGCCATGAGAGTCCACCATATCTACCTATGGCTTGTGTAAGATCCTTCAAGTAAGTTGTCATCGGTGCAAGCAATAAAAATTGCTCTCTAAATATGCATGACTTATTAGTGCGGAGAAAATAAGCTTTGTACGATCTTGTTATGAAAGCAATAAAAGTGACGGACTGCATAATAAAGGTCCATATACAAGGGGCAATATAAGTGACATTCTTTCACATTAAGATTTTGTGTATCCAACCCTAAAAGTGCATGACAACCTCTGCTTCCCTCTGTGAAGGGCCTATCTTTTACTTTATGTCTTTTTATTTATGCAAGAATCAAGGTGATCTTCACCTTTACCTTTTTCATTTTATCCTTTGGCAAGAACTTTGTGTTAGGGTGATCCTGATATATATATATATATCCAATTGGATGTAAGTTAGCATGAACTATTATTGTTGGCATCACCCAAAAGTGAATACGTTGGGAGGCAACACTATAAGCCCCTATCTTTCTCAGTGTTCGATTAAAACTCCATAACCATTAATATCACGTGAGTGTTAGCAATTGTAGAAGACTATATGATAGTTGAGTATGTGGAGTTTGCTAAATCAAAGCTCTGACATAGACCCTTCCTGAAAATAAGATGAATTGCAATTGCTTGATGACTAAGAATGAAGTTTGCTAGTTTTCAAGAAAGTTTATGGTCTATGCTTTAACATATGAATAGCTTGTTACTTGATCATGAAAAGTTTTATGAGATGAACTACTGTTATGACATATAATCATGCTAGAGAAGGTGATTGAAATTATCATTGATCAAACTTGTGCACCTTCTAGCATTCACACTTCATAAATTCTTTCTTTATCATTTACCTACCCGAGGACGAGTAGGAATTAAGCTTGGGGATGGTGATACATCTCTAACGTATCTATAATTTATGAAGCATTCATGCTATTTTATTATCTGTTTTGATTGATTATGGGATTTATTATACACTTTTATATTACTTTTGGGACTAACCTACTAACCAGAGGCCTAGCCCATATTGCTGTTTTATTGCCTGTTTCAGTATTTCGAAGAAAAGGAATATCAAACGGAGTCCAAATGGAATGAAACCTTCGACAGCATGATTTTTGGGAAGAATATGATCCGAGAGACTTGGAGTCCATGCCAGAAGATCCTCGAGGTGGCCAGGAGATAGGAGGGCACGCCCACCCCCTGGGCGCGCCCCCTGTCTCATGGGCCCCTCGAGCACCCCCCGACCGACTTCCTTCGCCTATATAGTCCCATATACCCTAAAAACATCGGGGGAGAAGATAGATCGGGAGTTCCGCTGCCGCAAGCCTCTGTAGCCACCAAAAGTCAATGGGGACCCTGTTCCGGCACCCTGCCGGAGGGGGGATCCCTCACCGGTGGCCATCTTCATCATCATCCCGGTGATCTCCATGATGAGGAGGGAGTAGTTCACCCTCGAGGCTGAGGGTATGTACCAGTAGCTATGTGTTTGATCTCTCTCTCTCTCTCGTGTTCTCTCTATGGCACGATCTTGATGTATCCCGAGCTTTGCTATTATAGTTGGATCTTATGATGTTTCCCCCCTCTACTCTCTTGTGATGAATTGAGTTTTCCTCTTGAAGTTATCTTATCGGATTGAGTCTTTAATGATTTGAGAACACTTGATGTATGTCTTGCCGTGCTTATCTATGGTGACAATGGAATATCATGTGCCACTTGATGTATGTTTTGGTGACCAACTTGCGGGTTCCGCCCATGAACCTATGCATAGGGGTTGGCACACGTTTTCATCTTGACTCTCCAGTAGAAACTTTGGGGCACTCTTGGAAGTACTTTGTGTTGGTTGAATAGATGAATCTGAGATTGTGTGATGCATATCGTATAATCATGCCCACAGATACTTGAGGTGATAATGGAGTATCTAGGTGACATTATGGTTTTGGTTGATTTGTGTCTTAAGGTGTTATTCTAGTACGAACTCTTGAATAGATTGATCCGAAAGAATAACTTGGAGGTGGTTTCGTACCCTACCATAATCTCTTTGTTTGTTCTCCGCTATTAGTGGCTTTGGAGTGGCTGTTTGTTGCATGTTGAGGGATTGTTATATGATCTATTTATGTTATTATTGTTGAGAGAACTTGCACTAGTGAAAGTATGAACCTTAGGCCTTGTTTCCTATCATTGCAATACCGTTTACGCTCACTTTTATCATTAGTTACCTTGCTGTTTTTATAATTTCAGATTACAAATACCTTTATCTACTATCCATATTGCACTTGTATCACTATCTCTTCGCCGAACTAGTGCACCTATACAATTTACCATTGTATTGGGTGTGTTGGGGACACAAGAGAATTTTTGTTATTTGGTTGCATGGTTGCTTGAGAGAGACCATCTTCATCCTATGCCTCCCACTGATTGATAAACCTTAGGTCATCCACTTGAGGGAAATTTGCTATTGTCCTACAAACCTCTGCACTTGGAGGTCCAACAATGTCTACAAGAAGAAGGTTCTGTAGTAGACATCAGTGTCAAACCCAACTAAGGGCAAAAACTGCCGAACTAGAGGGATCCAAAAAGGCCTCAACTGGTAATACTTTTCTCTATTGAAAAGACGTGATCACGTATACCATCGGTTTTGACACGTTGTCGATCTGATGATAGATTCCACAGATAATCTCTGAGTGAATCTGGATATCCTACAAGAGGATGAACAGAGAGCTCAAAGGCATCAAGATGCTGGCGAGCGTATACTTACACAGGTCAAGGAGGAGAAAAATGATCCCTTGGATGCCAATACCCGGCTCAGCGTAGAATTAAAAGATGTTCGTGCTCAGCTAGCTGACTCCGTAAAGGATAATAAAAGGCTTCAACGCGGCATTTTCAGTAAGTGCTCGAACGAACCATTATATATATAGTTCGGCGAAGAAACAATATAACAGCGTTATGTCTATAGGTATGCTGACTGGCCGTCCCGGAGAGGAGATGCCCAGATCCTCAGGCGATATGCTGCAAGACCTTTCGCAACTGCAGGAGCAAGTTCGGCAGGTTATGCACGGTGTCGCCAAAGCCTTGTGGCCTTTCGTCTCCCTGCGAGGAGGCATGGGAGAGCTTGTACAGCTGCTTAAGGGAGCACGGCGGCGCTTTCGACTATGGAAGGTATCTCCTTGTCGACAAGGTGCGAGAGAAGCTTGGGCGATGGTAAAGACGCGGTACACTAAGCTTGATCTGAATCATATGGCCCGGGTCGGACCTATAGGGTCAGATGGGAATGAATCCCTGTTAGCCTGGTATATGACCAGGTAGAATTAGCCGCAAAATATTCCCAGCAGGACTGTAGACTAGACAGCCTGTTGGAGGGCATAGAAGAAGAAATGTCTTAATCAAAGTGACTATGTACTTCGATGGACATATTTTGTCCCTAGCTGGATTTTAAATCATTTGTCATGGCGGACTTTTTCGCTTCGACCTCCTAACTCAACAGTGCGTAGTGTTTCCGAATACCCTCTCGGCTATAGAAACCGGGGTTCGTGTGGGAACTAGGTGTAGGGGTCATACTTGCTTGAACAGACAAGTATCCAACTAGTTATGTTATATTACATGGGTAGTAAGAAACATCTTCCAGAGAGAATAGTTCTGTTAAGGGTTCGTTTCCCTGGGTATGCATGCATTAATGTGCATGTCCGAACTACGATTGAGAGCGCAATATATGAAAACATCTGGGGGTTTGTATTATCAAAGGTAAAAGACATCTTTAGTTCACCGACCGAATATTACCTTAAGAACATTAGCTTTCGGCTTCACCCAGTCTCAGGTACACGTCCGGAGGACCCGACAGTAACAATCACAGAGGTGCTCCCCTTATGCCCTGGCCAAATTAACGGGAACGTAGGGCATAAACACAAGAGCCAGGCAACCCAGCTTGGCCAGAACTTAAGTCATATCGATGCATATAATGGTGAAGAAAAGGTGCATACGGAAGGAAGACACATATGCAATGGGCGCGAAGCCCGGAATGTAATTATATTAAGCTTCTGTATAAGAAGCCCCCAGGTATATCGAGCGCACATATTTTAAAGTTGGTGCATCACGAGTGTGTAATTTGAGTTACACCATAGCTTTAGGGCTAAAAAATAGAAGGGATAGTATACAAATTAAAAGTAAGTAAAAAGGAACAGAGGGAAGGAGACGAACAAAGAGTTCGGCGCTAGGCGTAGAATCTTCGGAGTCTGGCTGCATTCCATGGGTTTGGCTCGAGTCGATTATCTGCTGCATCACGCAGGCGGTACGCTCCTCCGGTGAGAACTTTATCAATGATGAAGGGACCCTCCCACTTGGGCTTGAGCTTGTACTTTTTCTTCTCTGGTAGGCGTAGAACGAGTTCGCCAATATTATAAGTTTTGGCCCATACTTCTCTGCTTTGATACCTGCGAACTTGTTGTTGATAGAATGCGGAACGTGCTTTTGCGACGTCGCATTCTCCTCCAGGGCATCTAAATTGTCATGTCGATCCAACTCGGCTTCTCTCTCTTCATACATCCGCACTCGAGGTGAGTCATGAATAATGTCACAGGGCAAGACAGCCTCTGCGCCGTACACCATGAAGAAAGGTGTACACCTGGTCGTGCGCTTCGGCGTGGTCCGCAGTCCCCAGAGTACGGAGTCAAGCTCCTCGACCCAGTGCGTGTTCGATTGTTTTAAGGATGGCACTAGTCTGGGTTTAATGCCACTCATAATAAGACCGTTGGCATGTTCGACATGACCATTTGTTTGGGGGTGATAGACAGAGGCGTAATCGAGCTTAATGCCCAAGTTGGCGCACCAAGTTTTCACCTCATCGGCTGTAAAATTGGAGCCATTATCGGTGATGATGCTGTGGGGGACACCATAATGGTGTACGATGTCCGATATAAAGTCTATCACCGGTCCGGATTCGGCCGTTTTAATAGGTTTGGCTTCTATCCATTTGGTGAATTTATCTACCATGACCAACAAATATTTTTTCTTATGGCTTCCCCCTTTAAGAGGTCCGGCCATATCTAGCCCCCAGACCGCAAAAGGCCAAGTTATGGGGATTGTTTGGAGAGCGGTAGGCGGCATATGGCTTTGGTTGGCGAAAAGCTGACATCCGATGCAATGTTGGACGAGGTCCTGTGCGTCTACCCGGGCTGTCGGCCAATAGAAACCTGTACGGAAGGCCTTGCTTACAAGGGCCCGAGCTACGGCGTGCTGGCCGCCGAGTCTGGCATGAATTTCTGCCAAGAGTTGTCGCCCTTCCTCTTCGGAGATACATCCTTGAAGTACTCCTGTAGCGCTTCTCTTATAGAGTTCTCCCTCGTGGACTTTATAGGCTTTAGAGCGCCGAACTATGCAACGTGCCTCGTTTCGATCCTTGGGGAGTTCTTGCCTATTAAGGTAGGCTAAGAAGGGTTCGGTCCATGGGGAAATGACAACCATGATTAGATGGGCCGAGGGTGTTATTTGGGTGGCGGAGCCCCCGACTATGTCAGTGTCTTCGGTATTTGGGGTTGTGTTTGGATCCGGGCTAGTATTGCTGGTCTCCCCTTGCCACACCACGGATGGCTTGAAAAGCCTTTCCAGAAAGATGTTAGGTGGGACTGGGTCGCGCTTAGCGCCAATGCAGGCGAGAACATCCGCCCCTTGATTGTTTTCTCGAACCACATGATGGAATTCGAGCCCCTTGAATCAAGCTGACTTTTTGAGGACGACATTTCGATAAGCCGCCATTTTTGGATCTTTGGCATCGAAGTCTCCATTTATTTGAGATATTGCAAGGTTTGAATCCCCGCACACTTCTAGGCGCTTGATTCCCATGGAGATGGCCATCCGAAGACCATGCAACCGAGCCTCGTATCCGGCTGCATTGTTGGAGTCTGTATATAATATTTGGAGTACATATTGGACAGTATCTCCGGTGGGGGATGTTAGGACGACACTTGCTCCCAGACCTGCAAGCATTTTAGAGCCGTCGAAGTGCATGATCCAATTGGAGTATGCTCCGTACCCTTTAGGGAGTTCGGCCTCTGTCCATTCGGTGACAAAGTCGGCCAGTACTTGTGATTTAATGGCCTGCCGTGGTTTATAGGTGATGTCAAATGGGAGGAGATCGATGGCCCACTTAGCAATCCGGCCCGTCGCATCGCGGTTGTTTATTATGTCACTGAGTGGGACTTTGGAGGCCATAGTGATTGAACACTCTTGAAAGTAGTGCCGTAGTTTTCGGGATTCCATGAAGATCGCATATGCTGTTTTTGATAATGGGGGTATCGAGATTGCATGGTGTGAGGACAGTGGATACATAGCACACCGGCTTTTGAAGAGGTAACTTATGTCCGTCCTCCTCTCATTCGATGACGATCATTGCGCTCACAACTTGGTGCGTTGCGGCTATGTATAGCAACATGGGTTCGCCTACGCTTGGTGCGGCCAGGATTGGGTTGCTCGATAAAAGAGATTTTCTTTCTTCCAATCCGACCTCGCTGCGTCTGTCCACTCGAAGTGTTCGATGCGTCGAAGAAGGCGATAGAGTGGCAGTGCCTTTTCTCCCAATATGGAGATAAAGCGGCTTAAGGTTGCCACACATCCAGTTAGTTTCTGGATTTGTTTAAGATCTGTTGGGGTAGCCAACTGTGACAAAGCTCGGATTTTGGCTGGGTTTGCTTTGATTCCTCTGTGGGAAACGATGAAGCCTAACAGCTTTCCGGCAGGGACACCGAAAACACATTTTTCCGGATTGAGCTTGATGTCATATGTTCGGAGGTTGTCGAATGTGAGCCTCAGGTCGTCTACTAAAGACTCGACGTGTCTGGTCTTAATGACCACGTCATCCACATATGCTTCAACTGTTTTGCCGATTTTCTTCTCCAGGCATGTTTGAATCATGCGTTGGTCGATTGCCCCAGCGTTTTTAAGCCCGAAAGGCATAGTGTTGAAGCAAAAGGGGCCATATGGGGTCATGAATGCCGTTGCGGCTTGATCCTACTCCGCCATCTTGAATTGATGGTATCCGGAGTATGCGTCGAGGAAACACAGTGCGTCGTGTCCTGCAGTAGCATCGATGATCTGATCAATGCGGGGGAGAGGGAAGGGATCCTTAGGGCAGGATTTGTTTAGGTCTTTGAAATTGACACACAGGCGCCAGGATTTGTCCTTTGGTACCATCACTAGGTTTGCTAGCCAATCCGGGTTTTTAATTTCTCTAGTGAATCCGGCTTCAAGTAGCTTGGCCAGCTCCTCTTCCATGGCTTGTCGTTTGGGTTTAGAAAAGCATCTAAGTGTCTACTTGACCGGTTTATATCCCTTCAATATGTTGAGGCTATGCTCGGCCAGCCTGCATGGGATTCCTGGCATGTCTGAGGGGTGTCAGGCGAAGATGTCCCAATTCTCGCATAGAAACGTTCGCAGTGCAGCGTCGATTGTGGGGTCCAGCTTTGCCCCGATGGATGCTGTCTTTGTAGAGTCCGTTGGATGGACTTGGAATTTGACAATTTTGTCCGCTGGTTTAAAGGAGGTGGACTTGGATCATTTATCGAGTATCACGTCATCCCTGTCCACTGTGGAGCGTAACACAGTTAGTTCTTTGGCCGCGAGGGCTTCGGATAGTGCCTCTTGGGCCAGGGCGGCGGTTTTATTTTCAACTCGGAGTGCTATGTCCGGATCACTAGCAAGGGTGTTGATTCCATTGGGTCCGGGCATCTTGAGCTTTGTCATGGTGGGTGCACGGCAGATGCCAAGGGATGGCTAAAGAGAGGAGGAGGCTCGAGGGCGCTGGTGGGCTTCGGAGGCGAGGTTGATATGCGCTGGCGCGGGACATCAGACATACCCAGGTTCGAGGCTCTCCGGAGAGATAACACCCCTAGTCCTGCCGAGTTTAGTTGGATGGTCGATACTACAATGTCGCTCCTGGAGCTGTATGGAGGAGGAAGGAGGCTGGCCAAGGCTTGGGCTGCTCCTTCTCCCTGGTGTTGCTATGCGGTGGCTAGTCCTATCTTGCCTACTCGCTTATCTCGTATTGCTTCGCATCTATTTTCATTGCCCCCATAGGCGTGGGCTCCTGGGGGGTTTTATAGATCAACCCACCCAGCGTTACAATGGTAATGTGTCGAGTCGGTGGGTCCGTATTGTCGGCGTCCGGGGTACCTGGCTGGGTCCCGCTTGTGGGCTTGTGGTTCGCCGAGTTCCCCTAGGTGCGGGCCCCGCGTGCCTAGGGGGACTGTGCGCCGTCTTGTCGATCGTCATGGCGTGGCCGAGTCAAGCCGCGCATAGTGTTCTCCGTCAGGCCGCCGCTTCCTGTCATCAGCGGTGAGGGCGGGAACACTGTTGTCGTGCCAGCCCTGATCAGTGGGTAGGTAAGGGGCACTGTTGCCATGCTCCGGCCGACCACATGCATGGGCGGGAGCACTGAAGTCTTGGTCATCGGTGATTGAGGTCTCGTCCCATCGTACGGCCTGGATGGGACGGGAGCTGACCCGTGGCTGGGTTGCCATGGACGCCACGGGTGGGTTGGCTTGCTGGGGAAGCCACTGTTGTGCCGGGTTGAATTGCCTTGCGCCAGCTGCTGCGGCCGGGTCGACGTACCTTGCCGAGTCGACGGTCTTGGCCGGGTTGCGAGCCTTGCCGGATCGAGCGACCGGCCTGGCGCGCGCCGGTTTGCCGGGAGATGCGGGGCCTGCTGTTTTTGGAATAGATCCGGGTTCCGTTGCCTGCCCGGGGTTCATCCCCCCGACAAGCTTCATGTACCCATAGTGGGGTATAGCTTGGAAGCTCGTGAATGCGTCTGAAGGGGACCACTTGGAATGTTATTTCTTCAGACCTGTAATTATCCCGCGTGCCGAATACCACATCTAGTGTGATTTTTCCCGCACATCGTTCCTCTCGTCCGGGAATGATTCCTCGGAAGGTTGTGATGCTTTGCTCGATGCGGCTCTTGTCTATTTCCATTTTGTAGAGGGTTTCCTCACAAATGAGGTTTAATCCGCTGCCGCCATCCATGAGCACTTTGGTAAGCCGGAAGCCGTCCACAATTGGACTAAGGAATATAGCGGCTGGTGCCCGGACAGTTCTGAATTGCGGTTCGTCACTGGCGCTAAAAGTTATGGCCATGTCGTTCCAAGGGTTTATTGCTGCAATTTGACAGACTTCGGCAATGCTGCGGAGTGTTCGCTTACGCCTGTTATTCGAGGCAAAAGTCTCAAAGATTGTCAACACTGTATTGTTGTTTGCTGCGGGATGATGCTCTGCGGGATTATTGATGAGGAGATCCTCGCCGCTCTTGGCCACCTGCCGAAGTATCCAACATGATCTAAGACTATGTGTTGGTATGGTATCTGGTGTGGTGTGAATTTTGCATGGCCTATTGAGCCATCCCTCCAATACAATTCTGCACCCTGTAGTGGGCTTCGGCTTCTTGATGGTTGGATCGGGTGACCGATGAGGGTACACCCTTTTTGTTCGGACAAGGGGTTTAGTGAGAGCCAGTGGGTCCCAAAAGGTTGCCTGGGTTTTCCAGGCGCTTTCCATTGCGCAGTACTTTTGTACTATGGCCGCCAAGTCAGAAAAGTGGGATATGTGATGGCGTCTTATGGCGTTTAGAATTCCCTTGTCCGTGCAATTTCTGCAAAAGAACGAGATTGCGTCTTCCTCATGACAGTCCTTAACCTTGTTCATTACAAGGAGGAATCTGGCCCAAAAGTGATGTACTGTCTCTTGGGCCTGTTGTCTGATATGGGATAGATCGCTTGTATCTGGGCGGGTGGGCGGATTTAAATCCGAATCCTGACCCAGTCTGAGACCCAGAGCTTGAAGGGTTTCTAAATTTAACAATCCGGCTTCCGGGATGTTACCCAACTGTTTGGACCCACAGTCCGGTTCTAAGTCCGGGACTTGGGGCACATCTTCCCGCGAACGGGTATTCGGCTCGGTGAGCTCGGTAATTCGGACATAGTCCATCCTCAGTATGGGAGGAGTGTTATCGTTTTGATCCTCCACCACCGCTATCTGATAGGTGACCATAGGGGAATTAATCTCCCTCCGATCGGGTTTAAGCCCAACCAGGTCATAGTCCGTAGAGTCTCCCAGGGCGGCGATGCAATCTAAAAGCTCGTTCAAAGACGATAGCTCCATCGGATCCATCTGCTCGGCAAGTTCCGAGCTGACACGGAGGCGATTCTCGATGACCCGAGAGGTCATCGTGGGCTCGACAGCCGAGCGGGCGGTCATGATGAAACCGCCTAGCTGGACGGTTTGGCCCAAGGCCAAGGCTCCCCCGGAGATGATGTTGTCCTTGATAACAAGGCGTGCAATCAACCTTATCTTCGACGTCACGGTGGAACTCTCAATGAAAGCACCAATTTCGGTGTCAAAACCGGCGGATCTCGGGTAGGGGTTCCCGAACTGTGCATCTAAGGCTAATGATAACAGGAGGCGAGGGACACGATGTTTACCCAGGTTCAGGCCCTCTCTATGGAGGTAATACCCTACTTCCTGCTTAATTGATCTTGATGATATGAGTATTACAAGAGTTGATCTACCACGAGATCGAGGAGGCTAACCCTATAAGCTAGCCTGTGATTATGATTGTCCTTATCCTACGGACTAAACCCTCGGGTTTATATAGACACCGGAGGGGGTTAGGGTTACATCAGGTCGGTTACAGAGAAGGGAATCTACATATCCGAATCGCCAAGCTTGCCTTCCACGCAAAGGAGGGTCCCACCCGGACACGGGACGAAGTCTTCTATCTTGTATCTTCATAGTCCAACAGTACGGCCAAAGTATACAATCCGGCTGTCCAAGGACCCCCTAATCCAGGACTCCCTCAGTGATGAAGACAAGGACGCCTCTCCATCGGCGTATTCGACTAGGACTCTTGTTATCCTAGGCATGTGGTACATTATACAAGCCAAGGCCAGGCTAGTCGATAGATGATCATGACATTACTCATCATATCTCTAGGGTTTAGACCACAACATATGATCTCGAGGTAGATCAAATATGTAATCATGCACATCAAATACAATCAAAAGCAACATGTAGGGTATTATCTCTTCGAGAGAGCCGAAGATGGGTAAAATCTCGTGTTCATGTTACCATCGATCCTAAGACACACAGCTTGGGACCCCGTACCCGAGAGCTGCCGGTTTTGACATCGACAATAGCGTCAACACCTCGTCAGACGATCCCCAGTCCAGACCCTTATTGGTCCATGATGCGAGCCGCAGCGGGGGTCCGGATCTGAATGCAGGAGCGGCTGCCAACTTGGTGCCACGGTATTCGGTGATGTAGAACCACTCCTGCTGCCATGTCTTGACGTTTCCACTAAAGACCCTTGAGGCCAAGTAACATTGGGAAGCTTGCTTACCATGGCACCGCCGCAATCCGCGTGCTCCCCATCGACCACCTTCGCCTTCACGTTGAAGACCTAGAGCCATAAGCCGAAGTGTGGGGGGATGCGGAGAAATGCCTCGCACACGACAATGAACGCCGAGATGTGGAGGAAGGAGTTCGGGGCCAGATCGTGAAAATCTAGCCCGTAATAGAACATAAGACCACAAACGAAGGAATGAAGGGGAAACCCTAACCCGCGGAGGAAGTGAGGGATGAACCCAACCCTCTCGCCGGGCTCTGGGGTAGGGATGGCCTGCCCCTTGGTTGGGAGCCTATGCGCGATTTCCGCGGTCAAGTACCTCGCCTCCCGGAGTTCCTTGATATCTTTCTTTGTCATGGAGGAAGCCATCCATTTGCCCTACGCTCTAGATCTAGACATGGCTAGAATGTTTGGTGGTGATGGAAAAGATCGAAGCTTGGGCCCTGGGGCTCGGGATGGAAGGGCAGAGGAAAAAGAAAGCGTGAAGTGAACAGATGGGTTCTTATCCTCTTATAAAGGCAGTGAATATCAAGCGCCCCCCTCATAAGCCTTAAACCTCGCCTATTCCTAAGGGGACGTGCGAACGGCACGGTTGGATTACCGAAACCCGTAATGATAAGAATCCCGTAATAAGGGGATACGATCTCTCCTTTGACAAAGACGTGTCAACGACCGTGCCTCGAAACACGAAGCAGGGGTTGTAAAACGGTTCAGAATAATAACAAGGCCAGAACATAACGTCTCGCCGAAAAAGTTACCCCTTGTTGGTGTCAAAACCGGCGGATCTCGGGTAGGGGGTCCCAAGCAGTGCGTCTTAGGATCAATGGTAACAGGAGACAAGGGACACGATGTTTTTACCCAGGTTCGGGCCCTCTCGGTGGAGGTAAAACCCTACTCCTGCTTGATGAATATTGATGGTATGGGTATTACAAGAGTTGATCTACCACGAGATCAGAGAGGCTAAACCCTAGAAGCTAGCCTATGGTATGATTGTTGTTGTATATGTCTATCGACTAGCCTGGCCCCGGTTTATATAATGCACCAGAGGCCTAGGATAACAAGAGTCCTAGCCGAATACGCCGGTGGGGGAGTGGTCCTTGTCTTGATCGCCAAGTCTTCTGGATTCTTCCTTGTATGCGGCAGCTGTCCGGACTGGCCCATGAGTATACGGCCATGGGGGTCCTCGGCCCAATCCAACTGATCGGGGGACGACGCGTTGAGTACCCCCTAGTCCAGGACACCGTCAGTAGCCCCCTAAACCGGTCTTCAAGTTAGGGACGCTCCTCGATTCTTCCGAACTGTTCTTCATCTTCGGTTGCCGGTCTTGAAAACTGGTTTAACAAATCTTCTCATCTTCTATCTTGAGGATCGCCGAAATGCATTCGACGAGTTTACACGTCGGGTATCCGAGGAGCCCCTTTAAGTTTCCGGCCTTTATCAATGCCTTGTTATTTTTATGCCGCACCTCGGGTTTGAAGTTGTTCCCTGGCGGCAACGTCCTCTTGCATCCGAGCTCCAATGCCGGACTGCATACGAGGTATCTTTTGTAGCCGAGCACCAATGCCCGACTGCTTCCCAGCTCTAACGCCGGACTACGTATCCGAGCTCCAACGCCGGACTGTATCCGAGCTCCAACGCCGGACTATGTATCCGAGCTCCAACGCCGGACTATGTATCCGAGGTATCGTAAATCACCTTGGTCCAAAGAAGTTTGAAGGAGTTTAGCCGAGCTTAATGCCGGAAATGCCCTCTATGGAGCCAGCCACTAGCCCCCGAGTGTTATGCCGGACTGCTTCCGAGGTGGTTCAGCACCTCGGTCATGGGCTGATTTTTGGTCAATATTTTTTAGTGATGCAATTTATTCTCTGACGAGATATATAGCCAGTAGCCCTCAAGGTGTGTATCGGTCTAAAATCCGAGATGCACATGAAGGATGACAAAAGACCGCTGATCCCCGTAGCCGCTGAGACTCAGGTTGATTTGCAAAATCGGTCTGAGGATCAAGTCCTAGCTCGGCAGAATACTTCAGGACACAAAAAGCGGCATGCTCAGTCGTCGAGACTCAGGTTGGGTGCGGCCAACCAACCTAAGGATCAAAATCTCTTCGAAAACTGTATTGCACTTAAAATTTTCTGCATAGAACAGGCAATGCAGTAGCCCCCGAGACACTGGCCGGGTGGCAACACCAGATCAGTGGATCGATGTGCCCCTTTAATATTTGTAAATAATAAGCCCGAAGCCCAGTAGCCCCCGAGCCTTAATGCGGGCATGGGAGGCCGAATTAAGGATCGATATCCATAGTAAAATCACAAATTATGTGTAATGACTCTATGTATCCAAGTACTTTACGTCATTAATGCTCGGATCCGCATTGTACAAAACTTTGTTGACCGATCATTGGCTTCCACCTCCTCGGCCAATAGCAGAGGAGTGTTTGTCCTACTTTATAAAGCCTTTATGAGGGCAAAGATTTACAACAAACAAGGCAATCTGGCCATACGGTTTTATAAACAAAGGTACACGGAGAGACATGTTATATTACTGTTTAACAGAAGAAATGTCTTCCAAAAGAAAATAGTCCCGCTATCGATTCCTTTCTTTGGGTTGTCATGCTAAGCATGATCATGAAACCTCAGCTCTAATGGAAGAGCCAAATATTGAGGATTTAGTTTGGGAGGCCAGTTACTAGCCCCCGGTAGTGTTCGGCGACAGTCGAGGTCAAGCCATAAACACTTCGGCCAATGTTATGAACGACCCGTCATTTAATATAGTCATCGGATCGCTGACCAGTTTACGCCTATTGTGATAGTCAGTTTTCGGCTTTCTCCACTGAGGTGCTTGACCATGCGAGCTGGAAGCACAATCACAGTGGTTCTCCCTTGGCACACCTAGCCGAACAAAGCGGAACGTAGGCGGCAAATAGAGGAGCCGGGCAACCCAACTATTGACCGAAGACACAATTCGAAACCGATGCATATATAGCAATATCCGAGAATGTTTTTGCCGAATCCATAAAGGTGTCCGGCGTTGCACTGCGAGACTAATGCTGGAAACGCACAAATAGCTTAAAAGTGCCATAGGCTCGAAAAGCCAAAAAACTTATTCAAAAGTTTAATGTCCGAACTAGATCAAGTGTTCGGTGCCAAATCGAAACTTGGACTTTAGAAAAGAAAAAGTGCTTATGTCGTGCTTTAACATGACACATCCTATCTCAAGACTTCAAGCGGGTCAGCCTATGGCATTAGGCCAGTTTAGAAAACTAAACTCTAGCGGTTTTGAGAGAGAAATTAGACTCTCCGGCTAGTGACCGCACACTTGTGTCAAGAAAAGGAGTGATAAATAATAATAAAAACTTTGCAACGACTAAGAAGAAAAACACTTATCATAAAACGGCTCATATAAATTTAAGAGCCCCCAAGTGACTTGGGTAAAAGAATGATTGCATGTACCGAAGTACTTATATCATATCTATGTTCAACCGAACTTTAAACGCGTCTTAACCGACCGTCGGCTTCTCCCTCTTTGGTCAAGGACCGAAAAGTGTTATGTACTCCATCTGTCGAGAATATCGATGGTGTTTCCAATAACCAGGCAATCAGGCCATAAGGCTGTAACAGACAAAGCGCGCTCAGGGAACTTATGCTATATTACTGCGAAGTGTAAGAAGCATCTTCAAAGAAAATAGTACCCCCACCGATACCTTTCTTCGGTGCTCATTGTTATTATGAGACTTGTGCAATAGATTTTTTGTACTCATGAGTTCCGTTATGTGCCGACCATGATTGAAAACAATAAGAGCGCTAGCTTTCGGCTTCACCCAGTCTGAGGTCCGGCTCGGGTGACCCGATCGTGATAATCACAGAGGTGCTCCCTTTACTCTCTAGCCGAACAATCGGAAACGTAGGGGTAAGCACAGGAGCCAGCCAACCCAGCTTGCAAATCGCTTAAGTCAATATGGTGCATATTGTGGCATAATACACGAACAAGGAACGAAGCCGTACAAGTATAACCATATGCAAGAGGAAAAAACTTCATGAAGGAAGCCCCCAAGTAAACGGGGTATTTTAATTTGCGCGTCACAAACAAAGTTTGGACAAGGAAGTTTTTACAAGCAACTTTTTCCAAAAAAGTACAATGCTTGGCCGAGCCGAACGCAAGTTAAAAATTTAAAACTTTGAGAATGAATACAACTTAGCTGGTTAATGTGTTCGGTATTGATGACGCGGTCCAAGCTTGATGCGGGACAAGGTTCCATCCCCGAGCCGGTCCCGAGGTGGCGGAGCAAAGAGCTCGGCACTCCGAAGTGGTGACATAGCACGGTCAATGCAGGACGGCAGGGTGATGCCGAAGTCCCCGGCATGGGGTAATGAAGTGTTGACGAAGCCCCCCGTCCAGCCGAGGTGACGCCAAAGGATATAGTCCGGCTGGATCATTTTCCTGTGCACAAAAAATAGTGCAAACCGGAGATAATAGTAATAATAATAATAAAAACATTGCATAACAAATAATTTATGCAAAGTGAGTAATAAGAGAAATATGGCTTGGCGCCGAAGTCAATGTCGATGCAGGGCGGCGGCGTGATGCGGTAAAGGCATGGCAAGGCCTGAATTCACAGGTCGGTTCGAGTTCCGGATGCGGCGTTCGCCGGACTATGTACGGAAACCGACCGAACCACCATGCGACCGTCGTTAATGCGGCCACCATTTGATAGACCTGCGTACATCTGACGGACAAACCAGAGTAATAATTCATTGGAAAAAAATGAACCCTAACAAGCAAAAAATTACTAGGATTAATAGCACCTGGCTTATTTGTTGTAGCAATCCGAAGAAAGGTGATTCCCAAAATTGGGACTCGATCCGCACACCTATCTCCTAATGGGCGATAAAGCAACGGCATGGCGATGCTGGCAAAGGTTGGCTCGCCGAGGCAAAGCCCTCGGTCCAACTAACGTGACGGAGCTGATCGGCCAGCGACGCCAAAGTCTCCGGAGTAGGTTGATGAAGAGATGATGAAGCCCCCGGTCCAGCGATGCAGGTCGTGACGTGGTCGATGCCGGCTTGATGACGTGACTGTGTGGCAATGCAGGCGTGCCCGCTTCGCGTATTCCGTGGGGCGGCGATGTTGGTGACGATTTATCCTTCGCGATGCCGAACTATTGTTCGGCTGGCCGAGATGATGATCCGAAGAAATTGAGCTCGGCTCAACAAAGCGACGATGTGTCTAACGCAGGTCGGCCGCCGTGGAGTGATGTTGTCGACTGGTACGTGATCCTGGTGTGTGGAGGGCTGGCGGCAGTGCTGGGGCTCTCTGTGCTCCTGTGCGCGATGATCTTTGATGATCGCCGTGATGCTGCCGCTCGGGTGCTGGCTCTCCGTGGTGGCGGTGATCACGGGGATTAGGCGTAATTACGGTTATTAACTGTTATCGGTGTGCCGGAGGTGATTAGTACCCGGATGATTATCCGCTAATCTCTCCCTTGGAGGCTGTGGTGTGCTTAGGGAGATGGTCGGTGAGATACAACACGGTTACGTGTCTTTGCAAGACAGTGTAAGAGTCCGAGTGGTTGTGGGTCTGTTGCCGTGGTGCTGCGAGAATAAAAATAATCCATGCAGTGAGAGGATAAATGATGCAGCAACTCAGGGAAAAGAAATCTCATTCCGGGATTTTCGCGGTTACACAGGTTAATCACGAAGAAAACTACTCATATAAGTTGAAACAAAATATTCGACTCGCCGCACAAGTTCGAGGTACCATGCATAAGTTACAACATAATAATAAATGCTGAAATAACACACACAACAGTGACGTCTAAAATGAGAAAGGTAACTGGACAGGGTCTCGAGAAAAAGTCTCTGGCAATGGAATACACTCCTCTTATATAGAAGGGAGTGGATTGACCAGTCGATGTATGTGTCTCTCCGGGTCGGGCCTCAGTGGTCTGCCGATGGCAATCTGAGGATTCAGATTAGTGAGACTCTGGAGATAATCCATTACTCGCTGGTTTAGATGCTCTTGAGCGATGATGTACTGGATAAGGTTGGCTAGCACTGGGTCTCTCTCAATCCGCCCACCGGGAAAAGATGTTACTCCTTCGGGTGCTGCACGGCTCGGAAAATAATAATATCCTCGTTCGCGGGCATAGGGTACTCCAGATCGAAGACGAGCAATCATTTCCTTCGCAGCAGCTTCTATGGCCAGGCGTGGGGTTGGCATAGATTTCCCCACGAAGGAAACCTCCGCTGGATCTTGGTTGGGGTCTATGGGAGGAATGTGTACTGCTGCCCAATATTCCGAGGTGGAAGGGGTGATTCTCGATTTGAACAGCTCATACTGGGGTGGCTGGGTAGAACCCATGGTACTGCAGGTAAAGTCCCACAATATTTTGACAAAGCTACCCGGGGTTGCATCTAGGGTTCTCAGATATATACTAGGGCTCGGCATGGCAAGAAATGGTTGTGAGAGTGGTGCACGAGGTGAGGGGTGCTGGGTAAGGTCACAAGGTGGCTTTCTTATATAGCATCTGGCTGGTTTATTTACCGTGCTGAAATGTAATAAATATGCCAGATCACCTCCAAGAATCGGGGTCGGTGTCGGAGATACACATATCTCATAAAGAGATGTGTCACTGTGAGTGTCGTCGGGGTTGGTTTTGGTAGCTGTGCCCGGGACATATGCGACTGTGGGCTGACAAAAATACGCAAGGCTACTTTTAAAATAGAGGCACAACAACATGCTACGTTTATTTACAAGGTCGCACGATTACAAAGCGAGGATACACTGAGACTCGGTACTACTTGTACGGATTAGTCTACCTCGTTTATGTCTAAACGGGCGTGCCTGGTGGATGTCGAGGCTTCTCCACGTGTCTCACTGCCGGGATTAGTCGGAGATGGTGGAGGAACTGCAGGGTCGGGGTAGCGATGATGACCATCGCGGGGATTGTTGGCCACAATTCCGTTGGAGTGTGCTCCCAAAAGGTGACAAAGCACTTCTGGGGTCATCAAGGCACCTTGGCCGCTGGCTGGAGCTGACCACAGGGTCTCGATCGGGTGTTCGAACAGCACGACTGGGTTGTCGGCGTCGGGCTCGGCTTCCCTGCTTGCCGGGGCTCTGCGAACCAGCTCTCCTCGAGCTGCGATCAGATCAATGGTGATCTGATCGAACAGTGCGTCTAATGCACTTACATAGCGCACTAGGTGCAATAAGGCAGGATCCGTCTCGTGATCTTTGTTGGCAACTTGGGGTGGTCTACCATACCCTTCACGCCTGGGGGAGTAGTAGAACGAGCGATAGTTAACTCTGGGCGATAACTGCCGGAGTTGAACTATCGCCTCTCGAGCAGCTAGTTGGATGGCTTGTGGCTCGAAGGAAGTTGTTCTTCTGGTGAACCTGTAGGGGCGTTCTGGCGACAGACCCCTACCGTAGATGTGCACAGTGGCCCAGAATTGGCGGTCCTCACCGCTCATGGGTCCTTGGTACACAACATATTCTGGGGGCTCTTCTAACGCATCGGCACGACGGGTGAGGTTTGCGAGTATGGTCACGAAACCTCCAAGGTTGGTTGATGTGGTCTTGTTGTGCACTATGGGACCAGGCATAGTGGCTAGGTTCGGGGATGAGGCTGTGTTGTGCTGGGTTGAGGCTAGCGTGCCCTTTTTATAGAAAAGGGAACGGAGTCTTCCTTCGCACGCTTGCGAATGGGACATTTTAGCCATCAGTCACTGGTGTGTGATCGACAGGCTAGGCTGATAGGTTGGGCACCGACTGCCAAAAGTGTCGGGATCACTGTGTGGCTATCTTGCACGGGAAGCTTGGCTGGGGTTTTGGTTAGGGTCTAGTGGGTTGGTTTACCGAGGTTTATCGACCTGGCTAGGATAGGATTAGCCAATGGTCAGCCTGGCTCTGGTACCAAGTTTGTGGGGACCTATTCTCTGGGTGTTAATTTCCAGAAAATGGCCCTTGTGCTCATCAGCCCCAGGATAACTGTTAGCTGATGAGGCACCAACTTGATACAGAAATTCCAAGCAAAATACAAAATATGTAGTACAAGACCATTCTGGCCTGTGAGTACAACAAATGGTTTCTAATGATTGATGGCGGAAGCGGTTTGTGGATCATCAGTGTCTATGGGACTCCAATTCCCACAGGAACAGCTGACCAGGTTAACTCCTATCTTCGCGAGGCTGCTATCACCGTTGTTTAGGTTCCGGGGCTGTCGCCACGGTTGCTCCTCTCCGCGAAAGAAATCTGGCCAAGACAATAGCTAGGGACAAGCCAGTGAGTACTTTGGATGTACTCGCAAACATTGTGAACACAGGTATAATATAACAATGATGTGCTAAAAATATTTTATGCTCATGACGTCAGTCACAAAAGATAATAAAAATTCTGGTCCACGCAAGCATGTTATTTATGAGTATGCAATGACATAGTAGTATTAAAATTATGAAATAAATAACAAGCATGCCACAGTCGGGCGTCTTAGCGACACCACATAAAAGGGATTTAAAAGAAATGCCGCAGTCGGGCGGCTTAGCGACACCACATAAAGGGCTTTAAAAGAAATGCCGCAGCCGGGCGTCTTAGCGACACCACATAAAGGGCTTTAAAAGAAATGCCGCAGTCGGGCGTCTTAGCGACACCACATAAAGGGCTTTAAAAGAAATGCCATAGTCGGGCGTCTTAGCGACACCGCATAAAGGGCTTTAAAAGAAATGCCACAGTAGGGCATCTTAGCGACACCGCATAAAGGGCTTTAAAAGAAATGCCACAGTCGAGCGTCTTAGCGACACCACATAAAGGGCTTTAAAAGAAATGCCACAGTCGGGCGTCCTAGCGACACCGTATAAAGGGCTTTAAAAGAAATGCCACAGTCGGGCGTCTTAACGACACCGCCAAAAGGGCTTTAAAAGAAATGCCACAGTCGAGCGTCTTAGCGACACCACATAAAGGGCTTTAAAAGAAACAATCATAGTGAATATCCCGGAGGTAGAACCATCCCAGGGATATTCGATAATACCAAAAATGTCATGGGTTAGTTCACCACGAAAATAATAATTATAAATATCACAAGTCACAAGTAGTGATTCAAGTTCTGGTTTAACAGTTTCACCTCCGAAGACCGACACTAAGACCGACACTTGACCCATCCCAGACTGTAATCCTTAACCATGGACACGGCTATTCGAATAGGTTTAATCTCTGCAGAGGGTGTACTCTTTACCCACGAGTAACGGATTCCTGTAGTCCATCTGGACTAATTCCGTCTACGGTCTTTTAGTTGGAAACACACCTAACTTGCACACACCAGCTTAACTCACATGTGTCTGGAATCACCCACGACACCTGTCAAGCAAAACTCTAAGTGCGGAGGCTACAACCTCGACGTAACATGGGATCACAAAATTTATACCGCGCGCAAACTGGGGAGCTACCCCCTTCGGCTACAACCGAAACACCCATGCTCCCGAACCCGGTGGCATGACTACCGAATGCCTCCAGTATCTTCCACCATGGACTCTCTGTACGGTGTGTGCTAGGAAAGGGGTTGACAACTTACTGAACCGTACCCTACTTGTTTTAGAGATAGTGGTAGTACGAAGCAAGTATGGGGGTTACTGGCACAAGACTCGATCTACGGTCGACTCAGGAGGTTGTAATATTTTCTGCATGATTAGTATAACAATATACTTCAACCAACAAATAGAAACACCACGTGACATACCGCCTCATGCAATACCGGACGCAACCGTCTCAACAGAGGATTAGGAACAAGACCGTGTCTACCCAAGACAGAGGCCTTCCCGGCTTTCCTCCCAGTATGCATGAAAGGCATATGACGGTGATTTCCATCACAACCATATCAACTCCATTTGCATGAAATTCATTAACATGCACTCATGAGTAGGAACACATCCTCACATAAAATGACGTATGCTCGTGTCGGGGTGGTGTTGTCACCGTGTCAAACAACACACATAAAAAATTTACCAGGGTTCAGAATGCTTGCCTTCAGGTCATGGGAAGGCAGGGTGCATTCCAAACATCTTGAAATCTTCAAAAATCCTATTTAAAAAAATATATATATTTGAATTAACACACAACATCAAAACAACATAAAAATTTCTTTTGAAATTTTTTTCAAATAAATCTTAAAATAAACTAGACAATATTTGAGAGAGGTAGGAAAGAGAATTAATTTATTTGGAGTTGTATTTAATAAGATACAGCCGGTCAAAGTTTGTTCCAAATCTGTTATTTAAATTAAAACAGAAAAGAAAACATTTCGAATATTTACGTACACGTAGAAGGCGTATTTTGGAAACACGCTTCCACTTAACCCACGTGGACTGGGCCGGGGTCACTGACAGTGGGTCCAGGGGGGCCACTGGTCAGGTTTGACCAGTCCATCCCTCCCTCCTCTTCCTTCGCCCGAACGGAGGCGAGGCGACAGCGATCAACGCCGGCGAATGGCTACTCCCCGTGGGCTCCAGAGAGTCGAGATGGATCCGCAAGACCGGGGCGGTCCTCCCGGTGGTCGTTGGGTCGGCGGGGGTGGAGGGAGTCGCCGACGGTGAGCTTCGCGGCGGAGGAGGCCTCGAGAGCAAAGTGCTTTTGGGGCTGTGGTGGTTCCCGATCAAAATCGAGCAGGGGGAAGAGTTCACGGGAGGAAGAGAGAGCTTCTGGTGGAGAGAGTGGAGAGGGGGAGGTCCTAGTGGTGCCGGAATGGCCGGGGCGATGGCGGAGGCAGGAGTTGCTGTAGACGGGGAAGAAAACCTCCACGGGTCGATTGCGAGCTAGGGAAGCGCCATTCAGGTGGCCTGAGGTTGCCTGTGTGCGGGAACGGGCTCGGGGCTTCCTTAAATAGGTGAGTCGAGGCGGTTCAGCGGCGGCCGGGGATAAGGACGCCGGCGACCGTCTTTCTGTAGCTGCAGGGCATCGTGGCGAGGCTGGGGATGGCGGCAGGAGCTAGCGGACGAGCGGCTACTACTCCAAGGGCGATCTGGCGAGCGGGGGTGGCTTGGGCGGCGCTGGCCAGCGCAGGAGCTGTCGGGCGGCAGTGGCGGCTAGCTGCTGGCCTGCCGGAGACGTGGGGAGAGCTACGGGGCTCGTGGGGTGCAGAAGGGGACAGGCGTGCTAGCTGCGGTCGGTCACGGACCGGAGTGAGTGCGGGGCGGGACGCGGCGGCTCGGGCGCACGTGCGTGCCAAACGCACGCTCTGGGCGCGCCCAGAGCACGCCCGGGACGTGCTCAACGAAATGCCAGGGTAGCCTAGAGGTCGCGGTTGCGGCTGGCAAGAAACAGGGCTAGTTTAGGGTTAGCAAGGGAATCAAGGGACATGGTGGATAGGTCAGGGGCTCAAGTTCAAAATGTAAACTTGAAATCATGCCAAATCTGGCTATGCACTCAGGGTGTTTGTCAAAATGCCAAGGGCATCCAGGCAGTACTTGGGGTGGCCAAATTCTCCAGATCAGTGTCTCTATGGATGTATGATAGGGTGGTGAAGTTAGTTTGCCAAAAGGAGAAACTTGCTAGTGCAAGTTTTGCAAAACTACAATTCTGGACAGGGAGTAAATGGCATCATTACATGGACCAAAAGTGTACCAAAAAGTGCATGCTCCTAGACTTAGGGGTTTTGCCGGGTTGACTATAAGCATGAGAAAGCACAAGGTCACTTGAGCAAGAATGAATGGGGTTGCAGTAGAAAACACAAGTCTGGTCCAGAATGAAAAAGCGGTTGATTCACTCAATTTTTCCAAAGAACAACACTATGTTTTTGCATAAAGCTGGATGGCATGCTACCACTGACATCCCATAATTTTGGTGGAGGTTATGAGGAAATATTTAATTAGGTTATAGTGCAAAAATGCCCACTGGACCAGATTTGAAAAACAGGTGTAGAACTCAAAAATATGCAATGAAATAAATATATTATTGCACAAAAGTGATTTAGATACATCACATGACATCTCCAAATTTTGGTTGGATTTTTAGTTAAATTTATCAATTGGTTGTAGTTCAACAAGAGCTCCAAAATTTAAAGAAAGTAAGTTTAATGAAAAAAAAAGCTCAGGGTGAAATAATTGAATAAATAAATCTACTGAACAAGTAATGTTATATAGGGGGCATAGAAGTCCAATATATTCTGGAAAGCTCCACTTGGGAAAGACTCCTTAATATTAAAAGAAAGGTTCTGAAATCAACAGAAATATTCTTGTAGGCAAATATTTTAAACTCTTGGCAAAATTTTAATAACTAAAACCTGGTTAAATTTTTGGGGTGTTACATCTATGGAGAGACTAGCAACGAGAGAGAGGAGTGCATCTACATACCCTTGTAGATCGCGAGCGGAAGCGTTACTAGAACGCGGATGAAGGATTCATACTCCTAGCGATTCAGATCGCGGTTGATTCCGATCTAAGCGCCGAACAACGGTGCCTCCGCGTTCAACACACGTGCAGCCGAGTGAAGTCTCCCATGCCTTGATCCAGCAAGGATAGAGGGAGAGGTTGGGGAAGACTCCGTCCATTAGCAGCACGACGGCGTGGTGGTGGTGGAGGAGCGCGGTACTCCAGCAGGGCTTCGCCAAGCACTACGAGAGACGAGGAGGGAGAGAGGTAGGTCTGCGCCTTGGGAGAGAGAGACTCATGTGTTGGTAAGCCCCAAAAACTCCACTATATATAGGGGGAAGGGAGAGGGGGAGGCGCCCTAGGGTTTCCCCTAGGGGGGGGCGGCCAGGGCAGATGGGATCTCCCCTTTGGGTGACTTGGCCCCCAAGCCAGGAGGTGCGAACCCTAGATGGGGTGCCCCAAACCCCCTAGTCACTTGGGAATTGGTGAGGGGGGTGCACAGACCCTTAGTGGGCTGGTTTTCCCCCTCCCCTTGGCCCATGAAGCCCCCCAACACTTGTCGGGGCTCCCGAAACACCTTTCAGTCATGCTGGTCATGACCCGGTACCTCCGGAACACTTCCGGACTCCAAAACCCTTCGTCCAATATATCAATCTTCACCTTCGGACCATTCCGGGACTCCTCGTGACGTCCGGGATCTCATCCAGGACTCCGAACAACATTCGGTAACCGCGTACATACCTTCCCTATAACCCTAGCGTCATCGAACCTTAAGTGTGTAGACCCTATGGGTTCGGGAACCATGCAGACATGACCGAGACAACTCTCCCGCCAATAACCAACAGCGGGATCTGGATACCCATGTTGGCTCCCACGTGTTCCACGATGATCTCATCGGATGAACCACGATGTCAAGGATTCAATCAATCCCGTATACAATTCCCTTTGTCTACCGGTATAGTACTTGCCCGAGATTCGATCGTCGGTATCCCGATACCTTGTTCAATCTCGTTACCGGCAAGTCTCTTTACTCGTTCCGTAACACATCATCCCGCGATCAACTCCTTGATCACATTGTGCACATTATGATGATGTCCTACTGAGTGGGCCCAGAGATACCTCTCCGTCACACGAAGTGACAAATCCCAGTCTCGATTTGTGCCAACCCAACAGACACTTTCGGAGATACCCGTAGTGCACCTTTATAGCCACCAGTTACGTTGTGACGTTTGGTACACCCAAAGCATTCCTACGGTATCCGGGAGTTGCACAATCTCATGGTCTAAGGAAAAGATACTTGACATTTAGAAAAGCTTTAGCATACGAACTACACGATCTTGTGCTAGGCTTAGGATTGGGTCTTGTCCATCACATCATTCTCCTAATGATGTGATCCCGTTATCAATGACATCCAATGTCCATGGTCAGGAAACCATGACCATCTGTTGATCAACGAGCTAGTCAACTAGAGGCTCACTAGGGACATGTTGTGGTCTATGTATTCACACATGTATTGCGGTTTCCGGTCAATACAATTATAGCATGAATAATAGACAATTATCATGAACAAGGAAATACAATAATAACCATTTTATTATTGCCTCTAGGGCATATTTCCAACAGTCTCCCACTTGCACTAGTGTCAATAATCTAGTTCACATCACTATGTGATTGTAATGAATCGACACCCACGGGGTTTGATCATATCTCGCTTGTGAGAGAGGTTATTAGTCAACTGATCGGAACCTTACAGATCCGTGTGTGTTTTGCAAATCTCTATGTCATCTCCTAGATGCAGCTACCACGCTCTATTTGGAACTATTCCAAATAACTGTTCTACTATATGAATCCGGTTTACTACTCAAAATAATCCGGATTAGTGTCAAAGTTTGCATCGGCGTAACCCTTTACGATGAACTCTTTTACCACCTCCATAATCGAGAAAATTCCTTAGTCCACTAGTTACTAAGGATAAGTTTGACCACTGTCCTGTGATCCATTCATGGATCACTCTTGTACCCCTTGACTGACTCATGGCAAGGCACACTTCCGGTGCGGTACACAGCATAGCATACTATAGAGCCTACGTCTGAAGCATAGGGGACGACCTTCGTCCTTTCTCTCTCTTCTGCCGTGGTCATGTCTTTAGTCTTACTCAATACTCACACCATATAACACAGCCAAGAACTCCTTCTTTGTTGATCTATTTTGAACTCCTTCAAAATCTTGTCACGGTATGTATTCATTTGAAAGTACTATTAAGCGTTTTGATCTATCCTTATAGATCTTGATGCTCAATGTTCAAGTAGCTTAATCCAGTTTTCCATTGAAAAACACTTTCCAAATAACCCTATATGCTTTCCAGAAATTCTACATCATTTCCAATCAAAAATATGTCAACAACATATACTCATCAGAAATGCTATAGTGCTCCCACTCACTTCTTTGGAAATACAAGTTTCTCATAAACTTTGTATAAACACAAAATGTTTGATCATCTCATCAAAGCATATATTCCAACTCCGAGATGCTTACTCCAGTCCTTAGAAGGATTGCTGGAGCTTTGCACACTCGTTAGCATCTTTCAGGATTGACAAAACCTTCTGGTTGTATCACATACAACCTTTCCTCAAGAATATCGTCGAGGAAACAATGTTTTGACATCCTATCTGCAATATTTCATAAATCATGCAGGAATTGCTAATATAATTCCAACAGACTCTTAGCATCTCTACAAGTGAGAAAGTCTCATCGTAGTCAACTCCTTGAACTTGTCAGAAAACATCTTAACGACAAGTCGAGCTTTCTTAATGCTGATACTTACCATCATTGTCTGTCTTCCTTTTAAAATCCATCTATACCCAACAGACTTACGACCATCAAGTATTTTTTCCAAAGTCTACACTTTGTTTTCATACATGGATCCTCTCTCGGATTTTATGGCCTCGGGCCATTTGTCGGAATCCGGGCCCACCATCGCCTCTCCATAGCTCGTAGGTTCATTGTTGTCTAGCAACATGACCTTCAAGACATGATTACTGTACCATTCTGAAGTAATACACATCCTTGTCACCCTACGATGTTCGGTAGTGACTTGATCTGAAGTTTCATGATCACTATCATCAACTTCCACTTCAATTGGTGTAGGTGCCACAGGAACAACTTCCTGTGCCCTGCTACACAATGGTTGAAGTGATGGTTCAATAACCTCATCAAGTCTCCACCATCCTCCCACTCTATTCTTTTCAGAGAAACTTTTCCTTGAGAAAGGACCCGTTTCTAGAAACAATTACTTTTGCTTCCGGATCTGAGATAGGAGGTATACCCAACCATTTTGAGTGTCCTATGAAGATGCATTTATCCTTTTTGGGTTCAAGCTTATCACGATGAAACTTTTTCACATAAGTGTCGCAGCCCTAAACTTTCAAGAAACGACAGCTTAGGTTTGTCTAAACCATAGTTCATATGGTGTCATCTCAACGGAATTACGTGGTGCCCTATTTAAAGTGAATGCAGTTGTCTCTAATGCCTAACCCATGAACGATATTGGTAATTCGATAAGAGACATCATGGTATGCACCATATCCAATAGGGTGCAGCTATGATGTTCGGACACACCATCACACTATGGTGTTCCAGGCGGTGTTAGTTGTGAAACAATTTCCACAATGTCTCAATTGTGTACCAAAGTCACAACTCAGATATTCATCTCTATGATCATATCGTAGACATTTTATGCTCTTGTCACGAAGATCTTCAACTTCACTCTGAAATTACTAGAACCTTTCAATAATTCAGACTTGTGTTTCATCAAGTAAATATACTCAGCATCTACTCAAATCATCTATGAAGTAAGAACATAACGATATCCACTGCATGCCTCAGCACTCATTGGACTGCACACATCAAAATGTGTTACTTCCAACAAGTTGCTTTCTTGTTCCATCTAACTCAAAACGAGGCTTTTCAGTCATCTTGCCCATGTGGTATGATTTGCATGTCTAAAGTGATTCAAAATCAAGTGAGTCCAAACGATCCATCTGCATGGAGTTTCTTCATGCGTACATACTAATAGACATGGTTCGCACGTCTCAAACTTTTCAAAAACGAGTGAGTCCAAAAGATCCATCAACATGGAGCCTCTTCATGCGTTTTATATCAATATGACTCAAATGGCAGTGCCACAAGTAGGTGGTACTATCATTACTATGTTATATCTTTTGGCATGAACATGTGTATCACTACGATCGAGATTCAATAAACCATTCATTTTAGGTGCAAGACCATTGAAGGTATTATTCAAATAAACAGAGTAACCATTATTCTCCTTAAATGAATAACCGTATTGTGATAGACATAATCCAATCATGTCTATGCTCAACGCAAACACCAAATAACAATTATTTAGGTTTAACACCGATCCCGATGGTAGAGGGAGCGTGCGATGTTTGATCACATCAACCTTGGAAATACTTCCAACACATATCGTCACCTCGCCTTTAGCTAGTCTCCGTTTATACCGTAGCCTTTTATTTCGAGTTACTAACACTTAGCAACCGAACGGGTATCTATTACACGGTGCTACTAGGAGTACTAGTAAAGTACACATTTAATACTATGTATATCCAATATACTTCTGTCAACCTTGACAGCCTTCTCATCTACCAAGTATCTAGGGTAGTTCTGCTTCAGTGATCGTTCCCTCATATTCAAGAAGCACTTAGTCTCGGGTTTGGGTTCAATCTTGGGTTTCTTCACTAGAGCAGCAACTATTTTGCCATTTCATGAAGTATCCCTTCTTGCCCTTGCCCTTCTTGAAACTAATGGTTTTACTAACCATCAACAATTGATGCTCCTACTTGACTTCTACTTTTGCAGTGTCAAACATCGCGAATATTTCAAGGATCATCATATCTATCCCTGATATGTTATAGTTCATCACGAAGCTCTAGTAGCTTGGTGGCAATGTCTTTGGAGAAACATCACTATCTCATCTGGAAGATTAACTCTCACTCGATTCGAGTGATTGTTGTACCCAGACAATCTGAGTACAAGCTCAACGACTGAGATGTTCTCCCTTAGTTTGTAGGCTAGAAAACTCGTCGGAAGTCTTATACCTCTTGATGTGGACACGAGCCTGAAATCCCAATTTCAGCCCCCAGAACATCTCATATGTTCCGTGACGTTTCAAAATCGTCTTTGGTGCCTCAATTCTAAACCGTTTAAAATTACTGAACTATCACGTAGTCATCAAAACGTGTATGTCAGATGTTCGCAACATCCACAGACGACGTTCGAGGTTCAGCACACCGAGCGGTGCATTAAGGACATAATCCTTGTACGCAGCAATGAGGACAATCCTCAGTTTATGGACCCAGTCCGCATAATTGCTACTATCAACTTTCAACTAAATGTTCTCTAGGAACATATCTAAAACAGTAGAACTAAAACGCGAGCTACGACATAATTTGCAAAGACCTTTTGACTATGTTCAGGATAATTAAGTTCATCTAATGAACTCCCACTCAGATAGACATCCCTCTAGTCATCTAAGTGATACATGATCCGAGTCAACTAGGCCGTGTTCGATCATCACGTGAGACGGACGAGTCATCATCGGTGAACATCTTCATTTTGATCGTATCCACTATATGACTCATGTTCGACCTTTCGGCCTCTTGTGTTCCGAGGCCATGTTTGTACATGCTAGGCTCGTCAAGTCAACCTAAGTGTTTCACGTGTGTAAATCTGGCTTACACCCATTGTATGTGAATGTTAGAATCTATCACACCCGATCATCATGTGGTGCTTCAAAACAACGAACTTTCGCAACGGTGCACAGTTAGGGGGAACACTTTCTTGAAATTATTATGAGGGATCATCTCACCGACATGCAAGTCGTGATTCCTATTACAAGAACATGATCAATCTCATACATCACATATCATTCATCACATTCTTTTGGCCATATCACATGACATAGCATACCCTACAAAAACAAGTTAGACGTCCTCTAATTGTTGGTTGCATGTTTTACGTGGCTACTATGGGTTTCTAGCAAGAACGTTTCTTACCTACGCAAAAGCCACAACATGATATGCCAATTGCTATTTACCCTTCATAAGGACCCTTTTCATCGAATCCGATCCGAGTAAAGTGGGAGAGACCGGCACCCGCTAGCCACCTTATGAAACAAGTGCATGTTAATCGGTGGAACCTGTCTCACGTAAGAGTACGTGTAAGGTCGGTCCGGGCCGCTTCATCCCACAATGACGCCGAATCAAGATAAGACTAGTAACGGTAAGGAAATTGAACAAATCATCGCCCACAAGTACTTTGTGTTCTACTCGTGCAAACAATCTACGCATAGACCTAGCTCATGATGCCACTGTTGGGGAACGTAGCAGAAATTCAAAATTTTCCTACGAGTCACCAAGATCTATCTATGGAGATACTAGCAATGAGAGAGAGGAGTGCATCTACATACCCTTGTAGATCGCGAGCGGAAGCATTACAAGAACGCGGATGAAGGAGTCGTACTCGTAGCGATTCAGATCGCCGTTGATTCCAATCTAAGCGCCGAACAACGGCGCCTCCGCGTTCAACACACGTGAAGCCCGGTGATGTCTCCCATGCCTTGATCTAGCAAGGAGAGAGGGAGAGGTTGGGGAAGACTCCGTCCAGCAGCAGCACAACGGCGTGGTGGTGGTGGAGGAGCGCGGTACTCCAGCAGGGCTTTGCCAAGCACTACGAGAGACGAGGAGGGAGAGAGGTAGGGCTGCGCCTTGGGAGAGAGAGACTCATGTGTTGGGCAGCCCCAAAACGTCCACTATAT
>NC_041387.1:35194059-35218086 GCF_002162155.2 Triticum dicoccoides | reverse complement strand
ATCTCCCCTTTGGGTGACTTGGCCCCCAAGCCAGGAGATGGGAACGCTAGATGGGGCGCCCCAAACCCCCTGGTCACGTGAGAATAGGTGAGGGGGCGCACAGCCCCTTAGTGGGCTGGTTTGCCCCCTCCCCTTGGCCCATGAAGCCCCCCAACACTTGCCGGGCCTCCCGAAACACCTTTCGGTCATGCTGGTCATCACCCGGTACCTCCAGAGCACTTCCGGACTCCAAAACCCTTCGTCCAATATATCAATCTTCACCTCTGGGCCATTTCGGGACTCCTTGTGACATCCGGGATCTCATCCGGGACTCCGAACAACATTCGGTAACCGCGTACATACCTTCCCTATAACCCTAGCGTCATCGAACATTAAGTGTGTAGACCCTATGGGTTCGTGAACCATGCAGACATGACCGAGACAACTCTCCCGCCAATAACCAACAGCGGGATCTGGATACCCATGTTGGCTCCCACATGTTCCACGATGATCTCATCGGATGAACCACGATGTCAAGGATTCAATCAATCCCGTATACAATTCTCTTTGTCTACCGGTATAGTACTTGCCCGAGATTCGATCGTCGGTATCCCGATACCTTGTTCAATCTCGTTACCGACAAGTCTCTTTACTCGTTCCGTAACACATCATCCCATGATCAACTCCTTGATCACATTGTGCACATTATGATGATGTCCTACCGAGTGGGCCCAGAGATACCTCTTCGTCACACGGAGTGACAAATCCCAGTCTTGATTCGTGCCAACCCAACAGGCACTTTAGGAGATACCCGTAGTGCACCTTTATTGCCACCCAGTTACGTTGTGACGTTTCGTACGCCGAAAGCATTCCTATGGTATCCGGGAGTTGCACAATCTCATGGTCTAAGGAAAAGATACTTGACATTTAGAAAAGCTTTAGCATACGAACTACACGATCTTGTGCTAGGCTTAGGATTGGGTCTTGTCCATCACATCATTCTCCTAATGATGTGATCCCGTTATCAATGACATCCAATGTCCATGGTCAGGAAACCATGACCATCTGTTGATCAACGAGCTAGTCAACTAGAGGCTCACTAGGGACATGTTGTGGTCTATGTATTCACACATGTATTGCGGTTTTCGGTCAATACAATTATAGCATGAATAATAGACAATTATCATGAACAAGGAAATACAATAATAACCATTTTATTATTTCCTCTAGGGCATATTTCCAACAGTCGGCGAGAGAGAGAGAACAGGAGTCCGGGAGAGGGGGACGTCGCGTTTTATGCATGAAAGACTGATATAAACCATGTTTCGATATAAACCATGTTTCGATATAAACTTGCATTCAAATATTTAAATTGGATAACATGTTGTCTGCAATCCACACATGAACGAATATATGCGTATATCAAACAAGTTCATTAATTTGAGTTTCAACATGTGCATGGAGTATTATAATATTTTACAACATGCAACTCGATTGAGGTGTTCAATTTTGGATTTAGTTCACTATTTTGACCTACTGAACGAGCTATTTCATTGAATCGAGATATTTCATTTTGGGTTTGATTCGCGTTTTTGAGTGGGTCAACTATTTGTCATATAGTAAATCGCTAGCAACGAGCATGTAAAAACACATTACTCCTGACCATCATCTCTCCATCTAAAAAAGAAGTGGCAAGTGTAGGATTTCGGGTTCGTGCAGACCCTTAAGGTTCGAACTCCGGGGTGCGCGCGGAGATCACTCCCCCTACCTACTCACGTCTCGTCGCCTCGCAAAGGATCTAGACTACACGAAGAACAACACAAGGGACGCAAGGTTTATACTAGTTCGGGCCACCATTGTGGTGTAATACCCTACTCTAGCTTGTGGTGTGGTGGATTGCCTCAGGAGCTGATGATGGACAATACAAAGGAAGAACTGCCTCGCGAGGGGAGGAGTTCTTGTGTTGGTGGTTCTGGCTAAGGCTCGACCGTTGTGGGCTCCGATCATGGAGTTCACCGTCGTGGACGTCTTTCAGCACTCGCCCTTTGGCGACATCCTGAATTCACTAAAGTCTCTCTCTTTGTCAGGAGAGCCCTAGCCGGACTATGGTCAGCGAGGTTGGGATGCGGATGACAAAGAAATTTGAAACCCACCCACCACCCACTTCGTAGCAACTATCGACGATTTAACTGACATGCTCGACTTCGACGGTATGGACGCCGATGAAGGAGACGACCAAGAACCAGCACCTATAGAGCACTGGAAAGCCACCTCGTCATATGACATATACATGGTGGACACCCAAAAGTAGGGAATGGCGATGAAAACACGGAGGATGACCCCTCCTAGAAGCAACCTAAGCGCCGACGTCAGCGACGCCGCTCTAAATCCCTCCAAAGCAAAAACGGCGAGTTCGGCACTAGAGATAACAACACCCCGGACAATGTCGAAGACAACCCCCTCCAGCAGGATTCAGCGCAGGAGGACGGAGAAGCCAGCCCTCATGAGAGAGTGGCAGACAGGGAGGTCGAGGACGACAATTATATGCCTCCCTCCGAAGACGAGGCAAGCCTTGACGACGACGAATTTGTCGTGCCATAGGATCCCGTCAAACAAGAGCGTTTCAAACGCAGGCTTATGGCCACGGCAGGCAGCCTCAAGAAAAAACAGCAGCATCTTAGAGCTGACCAAGATTTGCTAGCCGACAGATGGACTAAAGTCCTGGCGGCTGAAGAGTATAAACTCGAACACCCCTCCAAGAGCTACCCAAAGCGCAGGCTCCTACCCCAACTAGAGGAGGAAGCAACTAAACCTACATCACCAGCGTATGATGCGGCCGATCGGCCACCCCGTGGTCGCGACAGAGAGGCCTTTTGCCCCTCAACTCAAGCCGCACCACGGCGCCGCACAAAAAATACCAGAGCACGGGGAAACGCACCAGAACTGTGAGATATATTGGAGGATAAGGCAAGGCAAACAAGATCAATCTACGGATCACGTGGGTTCCCCACGTCACGTGACGATAACCGTCACGCCGGATATGACAAATACGGCCAGGCCGAACACAATAGACAAAGCTCATCTGAGATACGTGACGATATAGCCCAGTACAGAGGCGCCACACACCCACTATGCTTCACGGATGAAGTAATGGATCATCAAATCCCCGAAGGTTTTTACCCCATAAACATCGAATCCTACAATGGCACAACAGATCCTGCGGTATGGATCGAGGATTATCTCCTTCATATCCACATGGCCCGTGGTGATGATCTACACGCCATCAAATACCTCCCGCTCAAGCTTAAAGGACCAGCTCGACATTGGCTTAATAGCCTGCCAGCAGAGTCAATTAGTTGCTGGGAGGACCTGGAATCCGCATTCCTTGACAACTTCCAGGGCACTTATGTGCGACCACCAGACGCCGATGACCTAAGCCACATAATTCAGCAGCCAGAGGAATCGGTCAGACAATTCTGGATGCGGTTCCTAACCAAGAAAAATCAGATAGTCGACTGTCCGGACGCAGAGGCTCTTGCAGCCTTTAGGCACAACATCCGAGATGAATGGCTCGCCCGGCACCTAGGACAAGAAAAACCGAAATCTATGGAAGCCCTCACGACACTCATGACCCGCTTTTGCGTGGGAGAAGACAGCTGGCTAGCTCGTAGCAATAACATGACCAAGAGCCCTGGTAACTCAGATACCAAGGACAACAATGGCAGGCCACGTCATAACAAGCACAAGCGTCGCATTAACGGTGATAATACTGAGGATACGACAGTTAATGCCGGATTCAGAGGCTCTAAACCCGGTCATCGGAAGAAGCCATTCAAAAGAAATCCTCCGGGCCCATCCAGTTTAGACCGACCCGATACTCGATCGCTCGTGCCAGATACACGGCACCCCCGAACAACCAGCCAATCACACCAATAGGGATTGTTGGGTGTTCAAGCAGGCAGGCAAGTTAAGTGCCGAAAACAGAGACAAGGGGCTGCATAGTGATGACGAGGAGGAGCCCCGGCCGCCGAACAACAAAGTACAGAAGGGCTTCCCCCCACAAGCACGAACGGTGAACATGATATACGCAACCCATATCCCCAAAAGGAAGCGGAAGCGTGCTATCAAGGACGTCTATGCGTTGGAGCCAGTCGCCCCAAAGTTCAACCCATGGTCCTCTTGCCCGATCACTTTTGATCGAAGGGACCACCCCACTAGCATTCGTCATGGTGGATTCGCCGCATTGGTCCTAGACCCAATCATTGAAGGATTTCAACTCACCAGAGTCCTCATGGACGGCGGCAGCAGCCTGAACCTACTTTATCAGGATACAGTGTGAAAAATGGGTATAGATCCCTCAAGGATTAAACCCACAAAGACGACCTTTAAAGGCGTCATACCAAGTGTAGAAGCCAGTTGTACAGGCACAGTCACACTCGAAGTGGTCTTCGGATCCCCGGATAATTTCCGAAGCGAAGAGTTAATTTTCGACATAGTCCTGTTCTGCAGTGGCTATCACGCCCTACTCGGACGAACCGAATTCGCAAAATTTAATGTGGTGCCGCACTACGCATATCTCAAGCTCAAGATGCCAGGCCCTCGCGGATTCATTACGGTCAATGGAAACACCGAACGCTCTCTCCGAACAGAGGAGCACACTGCGGCCCTGGCGGCAGAAGTACAAAGTAGCCTCTTAAGGCCATTCTCCAATCCGTCTGTTAAACGTTCGGACAACGTCATGCGCGCTCGAAGTAACCTACAACAAAATCGGCTGGCACGCTCCGAGCAAGCATAGCAGTGCGGCCCCAACCCCAGCCCTCGCGAGATTGCGATAGCAGTACCACACGTACATGACTACACTCTGGAAATACCATGGGCATAAGGGGAGGGGCACAACCACGGCACGCCCAGAATGCGGCTCAACCGCACTAGGGGCTCCTGATTTTGCCATTTCTTTTTTATATACTTTCAGGACTCCACTATTCGGAAGGCCTATCCGGCAATACAATCGCTGAACACACGATGCAACAGCCCTGGGGACAACAAGCCACGTCAAATGTCCAGGTGGTCTCTATAACAAGCTAAATACATGTCTTACTTAAAGTCTCGCAGCTTGCCCCTGGAGGGGGAAATGTCAAATAATCGCACCTGTTGTTTATCGCACTATTTGTATCGTTCTGCTTTCATAGCATCCTTTTAATAAACAATACATAGCTCTTGTCTATTATTGCATTCATTTTTCATGTAAATATGTTCAGTCATGACATTATGCAACCATACACTCTGGTACGGCCAATACACCAGGGGCTTAAGTACCCCATAATACGGTGTGAGAAGACCGAACACTCTCATGAGTGCGGCACCCCAAACTTATAGCATTATATGCTTCGGCTCCGAATCATGTCTTGGGTCAATAGTTGGGTTTGCCTGGCTCCCATGTTTTGGTACCTTACGTTCCACAATGTCGGCTAAGGTAGCGCTGGGAGAACTACTGCGATTGTGCCCCAGTTGAGCTGGTTTAACACCTTAGTAGACAAAGCTAAAACTGACCGTCATGATAGGGCGAGAGACCGGTCGCTGTTCGAGAGGTTTTTCGAGTCCCTAAAGACTTATGCCGCTTAGAGCGAGGAGCTGGATTTATCCGGCCTAGGCGTGGATGGCGCCCCGAACTCGGTCTTCCGAATACTAGGGGCTTCGCCGAAATTTAAAATTATAGAATTCTATGGCTAAGTGAGACTGATAAAGCATTATAAGTCCGATGGCCTTGTTCGTTGTGCTGAGCGCCTCCCTAGATGGACCCAAGAATGGGAACAAGAGCGCTCAGGTTTATCCCGAACACCCCAGCACTCGTGGCATGGGGGTAGAAGACGACGACTTGCATCTCTCAGATTTCATAAACGGCCGCACAGAAGTTAATATTTTAAATTCAAAAAGCATTGCTTAGCGCATATGAATAAGTTTTCAGCGCACAGGATAAACACGAGCGAGTTTACTCAAAAATTACATCCCCGTACATTCATTCGCTACAAGACGGGCACCGTTCAGGACGCCCTCATAATACATCTTGGGCCTGCGATTCTCCTTCCCCTCTGGTGGCCCATCCATCACAAGCTTCTCAGCATCCAGCTTGCCCCAGTGCACTTTAGCATGGGCAAAAGCCCTACGGGCGCCTTCGATGCATACGGAGTGCTTGATGACTTCAAGCCGTGGACAGGCATCCACCAGCCGCCGCACCAGCCCAAAATAGCTCAAAGGCATGGCCTCCCCAGGCCACAACCGGCTTATCAGGCCCTTCATGGCCTATTCGGCTGCCTTATGAAGCTTGACTAGCTGCTTCAGCTGGTCGCTCAGGGGCACCGGAAGTCCGGCCTCAACATACTGGGACCAGAACACCTTCTCGGTCGAGCTGCCTTCCTCGGCCCGGTAGAATGCGGCGGCGGCGGATACACTGCGGGGCAGATCTGCGAATGCTCCTGGAGAGCTCCGGATTCGGGTAAGTAACAGGTAATTTACTTTCACGTGCTGGCTTTGCATAAAGAATTCCTTACCCGCCGCAATCTTTTTCATCGCCTCAATCTCCTGGAGGGCTTTTTGGGCTTAGGCCTTGGCAGATTGGGCGCTTTCAAGTGCCGAGGCAAGCTCGGACCCTCGAGTCTTCGAGTAAAGCTCTAACCTCTCATCTTTTTTCACAAGAGCATCAAGCTCTTGCCGCACCTCCGCCACATGTGCCTCTTGCTTCTCTCGCTCTGAGCGCTCCATGGCCGCATTGTCTTCGCCCTTGGAAAGCACTTCCTTTAGGGTTGCCACCTCGGTTGTGGCCCCTGCAACATTCACGTTGGTCCTGTCATTATTTGCAACCAGGTATTTTTTATATACTTACATAAGGTATTACATACCTTCCTCGTCCTCGAGCTGCTTCTTGGCACGGCCGAGCTCGTTCTCGGACCGCTCAAGGCTCTGCTTCAATGCATCGACCTCTGCAGTCAGTGCGGCAGAGGTCAGCAACGTAGCCTGCATTCCCATATTGACATATTTATGTTAGACTCCTGCGTATATCTTTTTTAGATCCTCAGTCCGTCTTTTCTTTCCGAACACCAAAGTGAGCATCAGGGGCTACTGTCTATGCGGTAACATTTTTATATGTTTTAAATTCATACCTCAAAGCCTGTTAGCAGGCTGGTACAGACTTCTGTCAGCCCGCTCTTGGCGGACTGAACCTTCTGAATCACCACACTCATAACGGTGCGGTGCTCCTCGTTGATGGAGGCGCCGTTAAGCACCTCCAGCAAATTGTCCGGTGCCTCTGGTTGGACGGAGGCCGCCGGCGTCGTAGGCTTGCCCTTCTTGTGAAGGGGCCGCCTGCCGGACTCGGGAACCACTGAAGGTTCTGAAAGTGCGTTATGTCGACTAGAGGGGGGTGAATAGGCGATTTTTATGAATTCTTCACTAAGGAATTTGCCGGTGAGGAAATTCCTTAGCGAAGAACTATTAGCAGCGGAATAAGTACTCAGAAGTAAGCATAAAAGAATACAAGCATGGTCATCATGATGAAATGAAGACTAGCACAGAGTACAGAAAGCGTAATCACAGGATAACAGAAGATGAAGACAAACAGACTGAAGAAATTGAACTGAGGAAATTGAGAAAGTCTTCAGTTAAAGTCTTCAAACACAGATATGAATAAACACTCAACACAGTAATGAGGAAATGAAAGGGTTGAGGAAATAGAACCAGTTAGGTTGGTGAAGACAATGATTTGGTAGACCAGTTCCAACTGCTGTCTCAGTTGTACGTCTGGTTGGAGCGGCTGAGTATTTAAACTCGAGGACACACAGTCCCGGACACCCAGTCGCTGAGCACGCAGCTCAGGACACCCAGTCCTCACCGTATTCTCCTTGAACTAAGATCACACAGATCTTGTCCAATCACTCGTGGTAAGTCTTCAGGCGACTTCCAAACCTTCACAGACTTGGTCACTCGGCGATCCACAATTCCTCTTGGATGCTCTAGACCTTGACGCCTAACCGTCTGGAAGAAGCACAGTCTTCAAAGGTAACAAGCGTCGGATCCACGCAGGATCAATTTCTTTAGTGATGCTCAATCACTTTGGGTTTGTAGGGGTTTGGTTTTGGATTTTCCTCACTCGATGATTTTCGCTCAAAGTCCTCGGAGGATGGGTTGCTCTCAAATGACAAGTGTCAAGTTCTCTCGGAGCAGCCAACCAACTAGTGCTTGTAGGGGGCGGCTATTTATAGCCTAGGGAGCAGGCCGACATGATAAGACATAAATGCCCTTCAATGATATGACCGTTAGGTGGATAAGATATTTTGGGACAGCTGGCGCGCAGCACAGCAATGGTCGGAAATTTGACTCTCAAATTCCTCAGGGCTATCATGTTCCTCACTGTGTAGGTAATTCGCACTGACGAATTCCTAACTCCTCAGTCAGAACAAATTCATCAGCGACCAGAAGAACTTCGTCTCTGTCACTGAAGAAAGTGACTGAACTGTATGAGATTTCCAAAGGCTTCACTCGAAGGGATTGGTAGGTGTAGGATTTTGAGTTGAGCATCACATGGAAATTTCCTTAGTATCTCCTCGACCCCCTTTAACAGTACGGTGTTTCCTATGACTCAAGAAAGCGAAAATGAAACTACAAAAACAAAAGTCTTCACGCTTCATGTTCCACAAATGAATACCAAGTCTTCAAGGTCACACCAATTTCTTCACTTTCAAAGTCTTCAGAAAGTCTTCAGAATATCAAAGTCTTCAGTTGAAGAACTTCATTTTTAGGGGTCGACTTTCTCTGTAAATATCGAACTCCTCATAGACTTATGGACCTGTGTACACTCACAAACGCATTAGTCCCTTAACCTATAAGTCTTCAATACACCAAAATCACTAAGGGGCACTAGATGCACTTACAATCTCCCCCTTTTTGGTGATTGATGACAACATAGGTTAAGTTTTCAACGGGGATAAACATATGAAGTGTATACACTGATATTGAGGAATTTGATTACAAGATATAGAAGAACTCCCCCTGAAGATGTGCATAGTGAGGAATTTGCTTTTGAGGCAGTGCACATTTGAAGAGTTGAATCATGGAGATCTCCCCCTATATCTTGTAATTCATACACGCATTTGATATATAATATGAAGAATTTGAAATGCTTAATGAAATATGGTGCCTGACGAGATTCAACATGCGTGCAATGTCATTGACAAGGAATAAGCATGCAAAGCATAATGCAACAAAAGTATCAGCGCACAATCGGGTTTAAGATTACAACTCGATCCAAATAAAAGTTTCAGAAGAACGAGAGTTGTAACTTAAAAAAATGCCCTTAATATAGACCCGCTTGAAGACTAACTCAGATTTCTCCCCCTTTGTCATCAAATGACCAAAAGAATTGAAACTGAGGACTAACGCCCCTGAAGAATTTCAAGTCGATGGAGGAGCGCCAGCGTTGTCGGGGTTGTTTGTTATAGCAGGGCCTGCCGCAGTGTCGTCCAAATCTTCATACTCATCAGTGTCACGCGATGAAGAATAAGAGCTGGCCACCAGTGGATGAATTTTGACCCTCTTGAATTTCTTCGGAGGAGGTGCAGACTAGTTAAATTCTTCTTTGAGACCCACAGTCTGCAGTTCTTCAGCGCTATAGACATGAGTGAGGACAGCCCAGGTGCGGTTGAAGGTTTCATGAAGGTAGTATTAGTTCTTCTTTACTGCATTGTGTGTTGAGGTCATATTGTGAAGAAGTGCACCAAACTGACGCTTTACCCATTTGTGATTGTGATCAACCTTCTAATGAAGACTGAGGAGTAACTCACGGTCAGTCATCACCCTGGGTGCTGTGGCTTGAGGATTTTGCTTGGTTGAGGTATTTGCGGCAGAGTCATGTGTGACAGAATCGTCATTGGTAGAGTAAGATGCAGCCTTGCGAAATTGACCATCCAATGGACGAATGCCTTCATCGATCATAGTAGCGGCCTTGCCTTTATCATCAGCTGATGAAACTGTCCGTTTGAGGACTTCAATGGGAGGCAAGTAGCTACCGTGGTTCAGAGTGTCAGCTTTGTAATTCAGTGAAGATCTTGCCCTGATGAATCTCATAATCCAAGGAGCAATATTGGCCAGAGTCCTCATGAAGAAATCATGGAAGTTGATGGGAACGCCATGAATGATGTTGAAAAGCATAGTCTTCATGATGCCAACGACTTCTTCATCATTTGAGTCGTGGCCTTTGATGGGACTCATTGTCTTCGTCAAAATTCGATAGACAGTCCGAGGCACATAGAGTAATTCCTTGACGTGGAATTTGGTTCGTGGGGCCTGCCTTGGCTTCAAAGGCTTCATCAGCACTTGCATATAGTGATTTGAAAGTTCTGGTTCATTGTAGATACAACGAGCACCATCAAGTGGAGGACTGAGTGGTAGAGCACGAAGCAATTCAGTTGCTGGTGCCTTGTAGTGAGTATTTTCAGACATCCAGTCTAATACCCATGAGTTCATGTCTTCAGCGTCTCCGGTGATGTGCAGAGTTGCATAGAATTGAAGAATGAGTTCTTCATTCTAGTCACAGATATCAATGCAGAAATTCAGAAGTCCTGCGTCATGAAGAACACTGAGGACTGGCTCAAAGCCGGGCAGAGACTCCATGTCCACATGAGGAATATGTGCATGATCGAAGACTTTGTCTTTGTTGAAGAGCACTGAGGAATAGAAATTGGCTTGGCTAGCAGTCCAGAAACGCCTCTTCCTTATGCGAGCGGAATCATATGGATTATAATCAGTGAAGAATACGTGCTCGGCAAAGAAATCTTCAGCCTTGAACTTCTGTTTGCTTGAGAACGGATTCTTTGGCTTTGGCAGAGGGGTGTCAGTGAGTTGCATCACCACCTCAGGAATCGCGAGCTCAGGTTCTTCAGGCTGAGGAATTTCTTGTTCCTCAACAGGTGCAGTCTGAGGATCAGCAGCAACAGGTTCATCAGCACAAGTGGCTGGAATTTCTTCATGGACAGATGAAGTGGGATGAGTTTCTTCAGAGCCCATTTGAACAGTTGGAGCAGGGGACTGGGGTATCTGTTGGATTGGGGTGAAGAGTGGAGAATTTGGATGCTGACTTTCCCAAAAGTCATCGTTCATCACTGGCGTTGTGCTTCCAATATCCACATCTTCTTCAAGTTCCTCAACACCGGCCTCTTCAGCTGTGAACTGAGGCATAGGCGAGGAAATGATTGGGGTTGAAGGGATTGCTTCCACTTCAATTTCTTCATCAATCTGCTCTGACGAAGCAGCAGAATGATTTTCTTCAACAGATCCGCTTGGGATCTCATAGACTTCTCCAAAAGGAACAAGGTCCTTTGATGGCATGGAGGAAATCGAAACAGCATCAATTGGATTTTCGAGTGAGCTGGTCGTTGGCTTCATTTTCTTCGCAGCTGAAGAGTTTGACGCAGCTGATGCCTTCCTTTTCTTCACTGCAGCTCGCTCTGCAACCTTGGTCTTCTTCACATCAGAAGCAGATGGAAGAATTGGAATTGGTGTTGGCGCCGGAGGAGCTGAGGAATCTGGTTGATTTTCCTCAGGCGCAACTGATGCAGTTGCCCTGTCTTGTTCAGATTCTTCAGGTGCACCACTAGTGGATGCCCTGGCAATTTCTTCAGCGGCTGGAATTTCATCACCAGCCCTGGAACAAGCATGTTCTTCAGCAGGATGAAAGTCATCAGCGGTGCTGGCATGTTCTTCAGCAGGCTGAGCAGAGTCTGCAGCCTGAAGATTTTCTTGTTGCGATGGGGCTGCAACATTTGTGAATTTCTTCGTCAGATTGACGAATCTTACTTTAGCTCCTTGCCAATCAGCATAGTAGGCATCAAATTCTTTGCTGAGGGCTTGAATTTCAGACTGAGCCTGGAGAAGTTCCTCAGGTGTCATTCTGACAACGTTTTTCTTCAGGAGCTTCTCCTTTCTGTATTGAGCTTTCCTGATCTCTCTTGCCTTTTCAAACTTCCATTTCTCTTCAGTGATGAAATGGCTCAACATATGACTTTGTCCAGGGGTCAGATGAAAATCAGGCATTGGGGTGTTTGGATCCTTGTGCCAGAGATCAATATAATCGAGGATTTTCCTCGGATCCAACAGCAGTGGCACAGATGTGCCTTTGGCTCTAGCGGCCTTCACCTGTTTGTCTCTGATGATTTCTGCAAGTTCATCATCAGAAACTTCATCATCAGAAGGCACATGGAATGCGACCTCTTTCTTCTTTGGACTTGGCCGAGGACCTCGTCCAACTGTTGCTTTGGTCTTCAACAGTGTGGGGCCTGATGAGGAAATTGGTGCAGCTGAGGAACTTGCGAAAACACCAGAGGCAATCGAGAAACCAGCAGTCCTTTGACATGTAGCCAGATGCACAGGAGCTGAGGACTTTGAAGGAGCTGTTGAGGACTTTGGTGGAGTTGTAGCAGTGTGAGAAATTTGCCGTGAGGGCACTGTTGGTGAAGCACTTGGCTTATGAGCAGGCTTCTTTGGCATGGATTTCCTCGGTTTGACCAAGGCATCAGTAGCAGTAGTAGTGGCAGAATCCTCAAAGAATTTCTTCACTGCCTCCTTGGCTTGTCTTGCCAATTTAGCTTGGCGCTTAGCCCATTCTTCAGGAAAGTCCTCACCACGTTTGATGCTTGTGGGGTCAGCTACTTGGCCAGGTGCCAATGGAGCTCTTGGGCATGGAGGATTGAGGGTGAATTTCCTCATGCACTTTGGAGTCACATATCTGTATTCCCTCCATTCCCTTGCCCATCTCCGTTAAATCCTCTGAATGCGCACCTTGCGCTGGTTTTTGTTTTCTTTGCCAAATTTTGCTTCATCAGGTGTGCAATAGTCAGCATAAATTTCCTCAGGGATTTCAAATGCAGTCATAACCTCAGGTTTCTTTCCTCCTTTCTGCGGCTTCTTACCGTCTGCCATATTCTTCAGTTGAGGAATTTGAACAATCGAGTTCTCTGAAGAAGTATGCAGTTTTTCTTCGAGGAACGCTGCAAATGAGTTAAGTTGATGAGAACCTAGTGATTCAGCAGCAGACATGAGTACCTGTGAACAGAGTACAGGTGCGAGGAATTCGGAGAGGTCATATGCGTTCTGAGAAGTTTTTTCGAAAATAACAAGTTTTGAGGAATTTGACCAGATGAACCTTGAGAAATTTCACTAAGCGTTCTTGTCTTAGGTTCCAGAGTTGTACAGATCGAAGATCCACACAATTAGGGAATCTTGAAGAAAATGATTGCTTAGAGAAACAGTTCAAGATCATATGATGTGTGAGGTGTTCATATGTGTGAAGATTTGAAGAATAAACACCTTTGAAGATTTTCAGGAAAGTTTGAGAATCAAAGTGAGTAATAAAAGTAACTTTTAATTACCCGAAGTGAAGAACACGACGAACTGAGAAGAACAGATGTGAAGCTCGTCAGGTTAGATCTCCCACGCCCTAACTTGGCAGAGGAAGACAGTTATGGCGGCGGCGGAGTGAAGATTTCCGCGGTCGGCGTGAGTACGACGGCGACGAGGTCGAGGCAGCGAAGCTCTTCCTCACCGGCGATGATGGACTAGCGGCAGCGCTAGGGTTTGAGGAGCTCGAGCGGGAGAGAGAGGTCGAGCGGAGTAAAAGAAGTGAGGATGGAGAGAGGGGTATTTATAGAGGCAGTGAAAAACTGTTCGCCCGAAGATTTAGGACGAACGTGCCCCTGATCATTCTCCTTCTCACGACATGTGTCACCCACGTACTGTGTAGTGGAGATCGTGTATGATCGTGGGTGAGTAAAATAATGCATCGTGGGATGCGGAACGGTTTGAGCGGCAAAGCCAAAAATTTGGATAAGATTTGTTTTAAAGTTTCATTCGCAGTTTCTTCAGCTGACAAGGACACAGTGAAGATTTTGAACGAGTTTCAAATAGAACACATATGAAGAATTTGTGAATAGATTGGGTTGAGTATAGCATAGAGGGGGAAGGGTCCAATCACATTCACTTAGCAAAAAAACAACTTGAAGAAATAGCTATAAGTGAATGCTGTGGAGGACATAAACTCATATATATATATATATAGCTGATGAAGAAAAACGAAGGAAACAGTGAAAATTTTGAAAAGTTGAAGAATTTAAAAAAACTGAAGAATTTCAAAACTAAGGAAAAACTCAAATTGAAGATTTTCAACTTTTTGTGGTGGCGTGACCCACCGTATAAGAATGATGATTTCAGACACCGCGTACAATTGTCGTAGGGTTCTGAGAATCAAATTCTTCATTAATTTCTTCACACTTAGAGTGTTATTCTTCATTGATTGAAGAAAAACGTTTCTTCATGTGTTGCACATCTAAGTCATCAACTTTGCATAAGTGTTAGGATGTGTGTCCTTTTCAAAGAACATTCGAAGATTCTAAGATATTTAGCTCACACCGCAACTTGCTAAATCTCTTCTCATCCAAGGGCATAGTGAAGATATCAGCTAGCTATTCTTCAGTCTTCACGTGCTCGATGGAGATGTCGCCCTTCAACACATGATCATGAAGAAAATGATGACGAATTTGAATGTGCTTTGTCTTCGAGTGCTGAACTGGGTTGTGAGCAATCTTGATGGCACTCTCATTGTCGCAGAGGAGAGGCACATTCTTCACGTTGACGCCATAGTCCTTGAGTGTTTGCTTCATCCAAAGCAGTTGAGCACAGCAGGATCAGCAGCAATGTATTCAACTTCCGCAGTGGACAGTGATACGCAGATCTGTTTCTTCGAGGACCAACAGACCAAAGATCGTTCGAGGAAATGACAAGTGAAATAAGTTGACTTGCGGTCCACACGATCACCAGCATAGTCAGAGTCAGAATATCCAATGAGATCAAAGGCAAAGCCCTTGGGGTACCATAATCCTAGTGTTGGTGTGTGATCTAGATATCGAAGAATATGCTTCACAGCCTTATGGTGTGATTCCTTCGGTGCAGCTTGAAATCGGGCACACATGCAAACACTAAGCATTATATCTGGCCTAGATGCACATAAGTACAATAAAGAACCAATCATGGAGTGGTATACCTTGTGATCGAAGTCAATACCATTTTCATCAGTGCATAGATGACCATTTGTGGGCATAGGAATTTTGACGCCTTTGCAATCTTGCATGCCGAATTTCCTTAGTACATCTTTGAGGTATTTCTCCTGAGATATGAATATGCCATTGCGCTGTTGACGAATTTGAAGACCTAAGAAGAATTTCAACTCTCCCATCATAGACATTTGATATTCTTCACTCATCATATAGGCAAATTCATCACTATAATGTTGGTTAGTACAGCCAAAGATAATATCATCAACATATATTTGGCACACAAACAGTTCACCATCATAAGATTTAGTAAAGGGAGTAGGGTCGAGTGAACCGGGTGTGAAGCCATTCTTCACGAAGAATTCCTTCAATGTATGATACCACGCCCGAGGGGCTTGCTTGAGGCCATAGAGGGCCTTATTAAGTCTGAAGACTTTGTCAGGATTCTTTGGATCTTCAAAACCTGGGGGTTGAGCAACATATACTTCTTCCTCAAGCTTACCACTGAGGAATGCACTTTTCACATCCATTTGATATAAGATGATATCATGATGGTTAGCATAAGCAAGTAATATGCGAATAGCCTCAAGTCTAGCAACAGGTGCAAAAGTTTCATCAAAATCAATTCCTTCAACCTGTGTGTAGCCTTGAGCTACCAGTCGTGCCTTATTCCTCACCACAAGGCCATTTTCATCTTGCTTGTTGCGGTAGATCCACTTTGTGCCAATGATATTATGCTTGTGAGGATCTGGACGTTTGACCAGTTCCCAGACATTGTTGAGCTCGAACTGATGTAATTCTTCTTGCATAGCCTGAATCCACTCCGGCTCCAAAAATGCTTCATCTACCTTAGTGAGCTCTGTGATAGAGACAAAAGCATAGTGCCCACAAAAGTTAGATAAATGTGAAGCTTTTGAGCGTGTGAGAGGACCTGGTGCTCTAATGTCATCGATGATCTTCTCCACTTGCAATTCTTTTGCAACGCGAGGATGAGCTGGTTGTCGCTGAGGAGTTTGATCAACATTTTCTTCAGGTGTATCAGCTCGATGTTCTTCATGAACTGGAATGACTTCTTCAGCAAATTCTTCAGTAGGAATGACATCCTCAGTTGCCTTGAACTTGATAGAATCCTCAGGTGCTGGTTCATCTAACACAGAAGGTAGGTGCTCTCTTTGCGAGCCATTAGTTTCATCGAACCGCACATCTACAATGTCAACAATCTTGTGAAGAACAATGTTGAAGACTCTGTAGGTGTGCGAGTCCTTTCCGTAACCAAGCATAAAACCTTCATGTGCTTTCGGTGCAAATTTAGAATTGTGGTGAGGATCTCTAATCCAACATTTAGCACCGAAGACTTTGAAATAACTCACATTGGTTTCTTGTTAGTGAGGAGTTCATAAGCCGTCTTCTTGAAGAATTTGTGAAGATATACTCTGTTGATGATGTGGCACGCAGTATCAATTGCATCAATCCAAAAACGATGAGGCGTTTTGTATTCATCAAGCATAGTGCGAGCCATCTCAACAAGAGTTCTATTCTTGCGCTCCACGACGCCATTTTGCTGAGGAGTATAAGGAGCAGATAACTCATGAGTAATACCAAGTTCATCAAGATAGTCATCAAGACCGGAATTCTTGAACTCAGTTCCATTGTCACTTCTGATGTGCTTGATCTTCACACCAAAGTTGGTTGAAGCCCTCGAGGAAAAACGTTTGAAGACTTCCTGCACTTCATGTTTGTAAGTAACAATGTGTACCCATGTATATCGAGAGTAATGATCAACAATGACAAAACCATATAGAGATGCATCATTAGTGACTGTCGAGTAATGATTAGGTCCGAAGAGGTCCATGTGAAGCAATTCGAATGGACGAGTAGTGGTCATGATAGTCTTTGCTGGATGCTTGGCCTTGGTCATTTTTCCAGCTTCACAGGCTCCGCATAAGTGATCCTTGAGGAATTTGACATTCTCAATGCCAATGACATGCTTCTTCTTCGCAAGCGTGTGCAAATTCCTCATGCCTACGTGACCAAGTCGTCGATGCCATAGCCAGCCTTCTGAAGCTTTTGCAAGTAGACACATGGCTGGTTGTGGTCCTGTAGAGAAATCAACAATATACAAATCTCCTCTCCTAAAGCCTTTGAAGACTTTGGAATTGTCAGCTTCCATAATCACAACACAGCGATACTTGCCAAAGACAACAACCATATCAAGATCACAAAGCATTGAGACTGACATGAGGTTGTATCCTAAGGACTCAACAAGCATGACTTTGTCCATGTGTTTATCCTTAGAGATCGCAACCTTACCAAGACCCAATACCTGACTTTTGCCTTTGTCAGCAAAGATGATATGCTTCAGATGTGACGGTGATAAGGGAGCGTCCATCAAAAGATTCTTGTCACCAGTAATGTGATTTGTACATCCACTATCGAGGACCCATTCGGTGGTTTTGGGTTGATCATCCTGCAGATGAATTAGTGTAACTTACAATCTCATATGCTTCATCAATGAAGAATATGATATCCAGTTCATCAGATGAATTTCATCAAGCAGTAAACAGATATAGCAGTAGGAGGACGTGTGAAAGTTTATTTCATCATGATTCGCCTGCGTCCTTTCAGGCATTTTTGTCAGGTCCCCAGCAAATTCTTCAGACGTGAAGGCACGTCTGGAGACCTGACCCTGCAGAAGAGATTAGTTCTTTTTCTTCACCACCCACATCTGAAGGGGTGGCAAAGAGTTCATCACTCTGCGAGCACCATACGAGAATGGTGGCATAGAAGCCAAACCATTTTGTTTCACATAAGAGGGGTTAGGGTAAGCATATGAATAAGCAGAGAAATTCTTCGAGGACTTATGAACATAATGGTTTGAATAATAATGCACATATTCATAGCCCTTAGCTCTACCCTGCAAAACAGAGTTGTTAGCACGATGATAATCATATGAGGACTTTGATCCATTTGAAGAATTTGATCCATATGAAGATTTTGATCTGGGGTTCCTATTCTTCACTGGTGGTGTCATGAGGACATTCACCTGAAGACTTTCAAGGCACTTCTTGGGAACCAAGATTTTCTTCATGGGAGAACCGTTCCTGCAGTTAGTGCCAACATATCTAGCAAATACTTCACCATTCTGATCTTTGAACAGTTTATAGTTGGAGTCAAATGACTCATCAGAAGAATGAGGAGATTCACATGTAAAGCCGGATAAGTTAGATGGATCAACTGGAGGTCCCTTTGCAGCAACCCATGAGGTTTTGGGGTACTGCTCAGGCTTCCAATATGTCCCACCAGCATTAAGTTTCCTCTCAAAGGCAATACCCTCTTTCCTAGGGTTCCTGTTGAGGATCTGCTTTTTAAGCACGTCACAAAGAGTCTAATGCCCTTTGAGGCTTTTGTACATGCCTGTCATGTACAATTCCTTCAGCCCTGCATCGTCGGTGATACTAGCAATGTCCTCAGATGAGGAATTAGTGATAACAGAGGCAGGTGAAGAATTTGTAACAGTTGAAGCACTTGAACATTCAGGTGAAGAATTAGCAGATTCACGTTCAATGCACTTTAAGCATGAAGGAACAAATTCTTCCTGAGAAGCGCTGATTTGGTGAGCTAGTAATGAATCGCGCTCCTTCTGAAGATCTTCATAACTCACTCTTAGCTTCTCAAGATCTTTCTTTCTTTGAAGAAATTCATAAGAAAGTTTCTCATGATCAGATAAGAGAGTGTTATGATGACTTTGAAGGTTATCAAACCTAGACTGAAGTCTCTGAAGATTTTCAGTCAGGGCTTTAGTGCGATCCATTTCTTCACCTAACATATCATCACTCTTATCTAGCATGTTTTGAACCTTTTCCAAGGCATGTTGTTGTTTGGTGGCAATGCAAACAAGTTTGGTATAGCTAGGTTCAATATCATCATCAGATTCATCATCATCAGATTCACAGTCGCTAAATTCAGATGAGGAACATTCGGTTACCTCGACACCCTTTGCCATGAGACATGATGCAGAAGATGATGATTCTGGTTCGAAAGTCATTGTTTTGAGAGATTCCTTGAAGTCCTCAAACCAAGGATCATGACGGGTTCGATGACCTTCATAGACGTCGGAGATTCGGTCCCAGATAAGCTTTGCATTGCAAAGATGCATAATGTGCCTGAATTGATCTCTGGATAGGCAGGAACAAATGATATCCTTCGCCATGAAGTCAAGTCGAGTGTATTTGCGAATATCATCTGCGTTCGCCGTCTTGCATAGATCAGTAAGACCAATTTCAGTGACGGTCCATAGCTCGATGTCCATTGCCATGAGGCGCTTCCTCATCATGGCCTTCCATTTGGTATAATCATGACCGTCAAATATAGGGCATGTCACTTTCTTCATACCTGCGGTCGACATAACTAAAACTCCAGGCGGTTAAACCAAAATCACACAGAACAAGGGAGTACCTTGCTCTGATACCAGTTGAAAGCGCGTTATGTCGACTAGAGGGGGGGTGAATAGGCGATTTTTATGAATTCTTCACTGAGGAATTTGTCGGTGAGGAAATTCCTTAGCGAAGAACTATTAGCAGCGGAATAAGTACTCAGAAGTAAGCATAACAGAATACAAGCATGGTCATCATGATGAAATGAAGACTAGCATAGAGTACAGAAAGCGTAGTCACAGGATAACACAAGATGAAGAGAAACAGACTGAAGAAATTGAACTGAGGAAATTGAGAAAGTCTTCAGTCAAAGTCTTCAAACACAGATATGAACAAACACTCAACACAGTAATGAGGAAATGAAAGGGTTGAGGAAATAGAACCAGTTAGGTTGGTGAAGACAATGATTTGGTAGACCAGTTCCAACTGCTGTCTCAGTTGTACGTCTGGTTGGAGCGGCTGAGTATTTAAACTCGAGGACACACAGTCCCGGACACCCAGTCGCTGAGCACGCAGCTCAGGACACCCAGTCCTCACCGTATTCTCCTTGAACTAAGATCACACAGATCTTGTCCAATCACTCGTGGTAAGTCTTCAGGCGACTTCCAAACCTTCATATACTTGGTCACTCGGCGATCCACAATTCCTCTTGGATGCTCTAGACCTTGACGCCTAACCGTCTGGAAGAAGCACTGTCTTCAAAGGTAACAAGCGTCGGATCCACGCAGGATCAATTTCTTCAGTGATGCTCAATCACTTTGGGTTTGTAGGGGTTTGGTTTTGGATTTTCCTCACTCGATGATTTTTGCTCAAAGTCCTTAGAGGATGGGTTGCTCTCAAATGACAAGTGTCAAGTTCTCTCGGAGCAGCCAACCAACTAGTGGTTGTAGGGGGCGGCTATTTATAGCCTAGGGAGCAGCCCGACATGATAAGACATAAATGCCCTTCAATGATACGACCGTTAGGTGGATAAGATATTTTGGGACAGGTGGCGCGCAACACAGCAACGGTCGGAAATTTGACTCTCAAATTCCTCAGGGCTATCATGTTCCTCACTGTGTAGGTAATTCGCACTGACAAATTCCTAACTCCTCAGTCAGAACAAATTCATCAGCGACCATAAGAACTTCGTCTCTGTCACTGAAGAAAGTGACTGAACTGTATGAGATTTCCAAAGGCTTCACTCGAAGGGATTGGTAGGTGTAGGATTTTGAGTTGAGCATCACATGGAAATTTTTCCTTAGTATTTCCTCGACCCCCTTTAACAGTACGGTGTTTCCTATGACTCAAGAAAGAGAAAATGAAACTACGAAAACAAAAGTCTTCACGCTTCATGTTCCACAAATGGATACCAAGTCTTCAAGGTCACACCAATTTCTTCACTTTCAAAGTCTTCAGAAAGTCTTCAGAATATCAACGTCTTCAGTTGAAGAACTTCATTTTTAGGGGTCGACTTTCTCTGTAAATATCAAACTCCTCATAGACTTATGGACCTGTGTACACTCACAAACGCATTAGTCCCTCAACCTATAAGTCTTCAATACACCAAAATCACTAAGGGGCACTAGATGCACTTACAGGTTCCGGAGCGGTGTCCGGCCCAGGGCCGGACTTAGATCCCTCTGGGGCTTCATCCCCTTTGGGCCTGGAGTCCGGGAGGTCGCCTTGCGGCGCCTCCAGGACCACCTCCTCCTGGTTTAGTCCCTTTTGGGACTCCACCTCGGCATCGTCCGTAGGGCGAGGGGAGTGAAGCGCTATTCACATCCAACGAATCCAGGGAGCCGCTCGACGAATCGCCGAGCTGAGCCTTGGGCGGACTGCATGATTGAATTCGGCGTCAGAAGGTACTGTACAATAGAGGAGCACCATAAGTTATTCTGGTATCCGGATACTTATGATTCTGCCAGGGGCTTGACCCTGGATGACCATTCCTCTCCGCCGTCTTCGGCGTCGGCGGCGTAGTCCGGTAGAAGGGTCATCCCCTTCTTGGACCCTCCGGCCTCCCCAGTTGGGGCGGCCTTCCTTTTCTTCCCTCCCCCTGCTGGAGGGGGAGAGGCTTCTTCTTCCTCCTCCTCGTCTTCAGAGGCGAAGGGCGCTTCGGGGTCGTCGGGCGATGAATCCGACACCACCAGGCATTGGGAACTCTCTCGAGTCCCCGTGGCCTTCTTTTTGGCCTTCTTCTCCGGCACCATATGGGGTGCCGGAATCAGCAGCTTCGTCAAGCGCGCATCTGCTGGGCCTTCTGGCAAAGGGGCCGGACAGTCAAACTCTTCGGACGTCCTCTTCTAGTCCTGTTAAAGGAGCGAGAGTTTAGATCCTGCATAGAGTCAAACTATGAAAATCAAGTATCATGTAAAGGATAAAAACAAGCTTACTTCGGTGGCTTGGCGCTTGGCGCAGAATCCGCGGTCCTCGGTGACGGGAGGGGAGACCTCGGAGCTCTTGAATGGCACCTTCCAGGCGTCCTCGTGCTTTGTGTCGAAGAGCCTGGACAGAGTCTGGTGCTGAGCCGGGTCGAACTCCCACAAGTTGAAAGCCCGTTGTTGACACGGGAGGATCCGGCGGAAGAGCATGGCCTGGACTCCGTTGACAAGTTTAACCTTTTTGTTCACCAGGTCTTGGACGCAGGTTTGGAGTCCGACCACCTCTTCCGGATTACCCCACAACAGGCCCGTCTCTTTCCAGGACGTGAGCCGGGTGGGGATGCCAGATTGGAATTTGGGGGCCGCTGCCCACTCAGGGTCACGCGGCTCGGTGGTGTAGAACCACCCCGATTGCCACCCTTTGATGGTTTCTACAAAGGAGCCCTCGAGCCATGTGACGTTGGGCATCTTGCCCACCATGGCGCCTCCGCACTCCGCTTGCCGGCCGCCCACGACCTTCGGCTTGACGCTGAAGATCTTCAGCCATAGGCCGAAGTGAGGCTTGATGTGGAGGAAGGCCTCGCACATGACGATAAATGCCAAGATGTTCAGGATAAATTTCGGGGCCAGATCATGGAAATCCAGGCCATAGTAGAACATGAGCCCCCGGACAAATGGGTGGAGTGGGAAGCCCAGTCCACGGAGGAAATGGGTAAGGAACACCACCCTCATCTGGAAGCCGGTGCGTGATGTCGTCAGACAAGTATCCGGCCTTCCTCAACTTTTTGATGTGCCCCTCCGTGATGGTGGAGGCCATCCATCTACCTCCCACTCCGGACATGATTGGAGAAGGTTGAGGTGGGAAGTGCGGACTTGGGCGCTGGAGCTCGAGTGCGCAGGAATGGATAAGCAAAGGAGGAAGAAGGCGTAGATGGAAAGGGTGGATCCTTATCCCCTTATATGGGCGGCCGAAACTATGAGCCCCCACCAGCCTAGTAAAACTCGCTTATCTCCCAAGCGCCGCGATTAATGGCGTGGTTGGGTTACCCACGCCCGTATTGATGAGAATCCCGGAATAAGGGGACACGATCTCTGCTTTGACAAGACGTGCCAAGGAAACCGCCTCGCTAAACGTGCTGAGGTGGAACAGTAAAACGATTTGAATAAAGGCTTGGCCGTAGCATGATGTCACACTACGGCATACGTGAGCAGATTAGATTTGTGTAAATATTATTCTCTCTACGGTGGTATATGGAACTTATTTTGCAGAGCTGGACACTATCCTTGTGTTCAACATCTTCTATGAGGTATTCGGAGGAGGAACCCGCCTTGCAATGTCGAAGACAATTTGCGCGTCGGAGTCGTCGTCATTGAAGCCTGGTTCAGGGGCTACTGAGGGAGTCCTGGATCAGGGGGTCTCCGGATGGCCGGACTATGACCTTTGGCCGGACTCCCGGACTATGAAGATACAAGATTGAAGACTTCGTCCCATGTCCGGATGGGACTTTCCTTGGCGTGGAAGGCAAGCTTGGCGATGCGATATGAAGATCTCCTCCCATTGTAACCGATTCTGTGTAACCGTAGCCCTCTCCGGTGTCTATATAAACCGGAGAGTTTTTGTACGTAGGACGAACAACAATCATACCATAGGCTAGCTTCTAGGGTTTAGCCTCTCTGATCTCGTGGTAGATCAACTCTTGTACTACCCATATCATCAATATTAATCAAGCAGGAGTAGGGTTTCACCTCCATCTAGAGGGCCTGAACCTGGGTAAAAACATTGTGTCCCTTGTCTCCTATTACCATCCGCCTAGACGCACAGTTCGGGACCCCCTACCCGAGATCTGCCGGTTTTGACACCGACACCCACTATTTCAAAACACGCTCTCCTCGCACGAAATCGCTCGCGCCCACTATAGTTCAAAACACGCCCTCCTTGCTCGAAATCGCTCCCCCACTATTTGGGGAGAAGCAAAGTTACTCTACTATCCCCGACCCTCAGTACACAGACCCAAGCTGAGAATCCTATAGGCAAGGGTAGAACTGTAACTCCCCCTCACATTTCAGACAAATGCGTCCGTAAGACATGGTTCCACTCCCCTTCGAATTCCCCCACCCCCCACCCACCCCCATTCATACCTCGTGGGCACCAAATCACCT
>NC_041387.1:35155606-35193717 GCF_002162155.2 Triticum dicoccoides | reverse complement strand
TCTCCCTGGGAACCTCCCTTCTCCTGAGCCGGGAAACCTCAGCCCCACCTCCATGGCGCCCCCCACCGCACCAATTTCACAGCCGCCCTCCTCCCTAATGACGGAGATGCTTTCCATTTGCCATCATGCACTGGGTCGTGTTCCTCTTACTCCGTGTTGCTGGTGCTTCCTCGACGACGGCCGCGTGATCTGTACCGGAGCCGATTCACCCCCGCCGTTGTTCACGGCGCAGGAGCGGCTCCAACTTTGGATCCGTCTAGAGTCTTGGCGCTGCTTCCCCGTAGCCGTCGACCGTCACGACATCGCTCTTTCCCTGCCGCTGGTCGCCATCACAACCGCGCCGGCCTCACCGACTCGGCAGCTAGGCCTGCCTACCTCACCATGCTGCCAGATAGGTCGCACACTCATCTCAAATCACTTTATTTAGGCGTTAGTTGTCTGAATTTGTATTCTAGGCCAATCGATTCTCAATGGGAAGGAGCACCCCTCGACGCGGCGAAGCTCCTAGGCTGCCGGTTGGCTGGTGTCTAACGTAAGGGTGCGGGGCCGCAAGTTCGCTGCGGAAGCAGCGCTTATATAGCTATCGTTTAGAGTTGCTTGGGTTGAAGGTACTGCCGCCACCGGATCCGGATGACGGGGATTCTTTGTGGATTGGCCCAGGGGCGGCGCAACCACGGAAGTGCGATGGGGCGGGGAGCGGGGTTTTGGCCGGGGCCACGGACAGCAAAGGCAGGCTGCTCTGCTGTTGGTCGCTGGCTCTTCGGGGAAGATTCTGAACAATGTCAGCCGGGAGGCACAAGACGGACATCAAGCCATCCGACGTAGATCGAACAGTACCATAATAATATAAAATCGTGTGACCCCAATTTAGTCTTCAGTCAATAGACGTGTGACCACTCTCGTACCTTGCTGTTGATCTCTTAGTGTATTTCTTCAGATCAAAGAGATATGTCGTTCTTAACATTATGCGTTATCTGCATCTTCAGACACACCGTCTTCCGACTCACTGCAGCTGCTCCAACAAGGGAAGCATACACCATAAGGGAGCTATAGTCCCCACTCAATAGTTCCCTGCATCGAAGTAGGATCGAAAGTATGTCTAGGGGGGTGATTAGAATACTTGACCAATTAAAAACTTAACCTTTTCCCAATTTTAGTCTTTGGCAGATTTTAGCTATCTTAGCACAAGTCAAGCAATCTTCACACAATTCAAGCAAGCATGCAAAGAGTATATGAGCAGCGGAAATTAAAGCAGGCAACTTGCAAGAATGTAAAGGGAAGGGTTTGGAGAAATCAAACGCAATTTGTAGACACGATGATTTTTGAGCCGTGGTTCCGATAGGTGGTGCTATCGTACGTCAACATTGATGGAGACTTCAACCCACGAAGGGTAATGGTTGCGCGATTCCACGGAGGGCTCCACCCACGAAGGGTCCACGAAGAAGCAACCTTGTCTATCCCACCATGGCCGTCGCCCACGAAGGACTTGCCTCACTAGCGGTAGATCTTCACGAAGTAGGCGATCTCCTTGCCCTTACAAACTCATTGGTTCAACTCCACAATCTTGTCGGAGGCTCCCAAGTGACACCTAGCCAATCTAGGAGACACCACTCTCCAAGAAGAAACAAATGGTGTGTTAATGATGAACTCCTTGCTCTTGTGCTTCAAATGATAGTCTCCCCAACACTCAACTCTCTCTCATAGGATTTGGATTTGGCGGAAAGAAGATTTGAGTGGAAAGCATCTTGGGGAAGGCTAGAGATCAAGATTCATATGGTAGGAATGGAATATCTTGGCCTCAACACATGAGTAGGTAGTTCTCACTCAGAAATAGCAAGTTGGAAGTGTAGGCTTGTTCTGATGGCTCTCTCCACGAATGAAGAGGAGGTGGAGGGGTATATATAGCCTCCACACAAAATCTAACCATTACACACAATTTACCAATTTCGGTGGGACCGAATCAGCAAACTCGGTCAGACCGATTTAGTAAACCTAGTGACCGTTAGTGATTTTCGGTGGGACCGACATGCAACTCAGTAGGACCGATATGGTTAGGGTTAGGGCATAACATAATCTCGGTGAGACCAATTACACATACTCGGTGAGACCGATTTTGTTAATAAGCTAACCAGAGAGTTGGTCAGGTAAACTCGGTGGGACCGGTTCGCTCTTTTCGGTGGGACCGAAATGTTAAAAAAGGGAAACAGAGAGTTTACATTGCAATCTCAGTGGGACCGATCGCTCACTTCGGTTAGACCAAAATATTACGAAGGGAAACAGAGAGATTACAATCCCATCTTGGTGAGACCGAGATCCCTATCGGTGAGACCGATTTGCCTAGGGTTTGTGGCAGTGGCTATGACATCTGAACTCGGTGGCGCCGGATAGAAAGAATCGGTGGGTCCGAGTTTGACTTTTTGGTTTGGGTTATATGTGGATGTGAGGAAGTAGTTGAGGATTTTGGAGCATATCACTAAGCACTTGAAGCAAGAAACTCATTAAGCAACACCTCATCCCTCCTTGATAGTATTGGCTTTTCCTATAGACTCAATGTGATCTTGGATCACTAAAATGTAAAATGTAGAGTCTTAAGCTTTTGAGCTTGAGCCAATCCTTTTATCCTTAGAATTTTGAGGGATCCACTTTCCTCATTCATGCCATGGCATTCATTGAGCTTTTCCTGAAATGTTCATCTTGTAATGATGTTAGCTCAATGAGCTATATGTTGTTAGGAATTACCAAAACCACCTAGGGATAGTTGCACTTTCAATCTCCCCCTTTTTGGTAATTGATGACAACATATACATCAAAGCTTCGACAAATGATAATAAGATTGAAAAACATTGTCGCTTTGAGAAGTATGTGATAAGCAAGAGCTACCCCTAAATTTGTGCATAGTTTAAGATTTGCTTTGGACTGCAAATGCACAAGGAGTTAGGCTCATGGGATACTCTTCCATGTCACATACATCTTGGTGGAGCGCTCAAAATAATAAAGATTGAATGCATGCACTCATCACCAAGCAAAGTGAATGATCATATAGAGATAAATGGGATAATGTCATCTAACAAGCATTAAGGTAGCATATGATCAAACACATGATCATCATTGTATCACACAGGCAATAAGGTAGTATCTCAAGCAAGCAAAAGCAAATAAAGTTCAACCACAAAAGCAAGAGGGAACAAAAGCAAACTCTCTCTCTCTCTCGAAGCCTATGATCTATACATTTCCCCCCTTTGGCAACAAGTTACCAAAAAGTTCATAGAAAATGCATAGTACTAAATCGTCTCTCAGGCTTGATCTTCAGGTGGTGGTGTAGAGATGGCTCCTTGGACGAAGACTTCAGTTGATGTGGAGGGAGATGGAGGAGTAGGTGCTGGAGTTGGTTGCACTGGAGCTGTAGCTGGTGCAGATGAAGTGGCTCTGGTGTCTGTCACTAGTACTGCAACTGATCTCTGAGCTCTAGGCACTCTGGCAAATGCATCGGTGGTTGTCTTGCCCTTCCTCTCCTGCATATCATCCTGAAGCTGCTCCACAACAGACTGGATCTCAGTTACTTTCGCATCTAAGTCATACAACTTTTGTTCCAGGATTCTTTCTAGGCTCTCCTGGTTTTGAGTTAGGGTGGCCAACCCTTTCTCAATCCTCAGAGTTGATGCAATCAAGTAACCAAGCTGGTCCTGCTTGCTCTTCAGAAAGTATTCAGATGCCTCATCAATTGTTGGCATCTTGGCAGGCTTCTCCTTATTTGCCTTCTCCTTCTTCTCTTGTGCTTGCACTGAAGATGGTTCATTTTCATTCATGGCTACTTGGTTATCCTCAAAGTCTGGAACCTGTAGTCAATAGCAGTCCTTCTCCTAATTGCATAAGGATCAGACAACCTCCACTGTCTGAGTCCAGCATCCTTCCTCAGCTTCATGTTCTCAGCCACTGGATGAGTATCATTGTGGTCTGGAATCTTTGGCTTCAACTTTCTCAGAACTTGTCCTTCATCTTCTTCTTCTTCAGCAACTTCAAGCACTGGGGCCTTGTTCTTCTCAGCAGCTGGTATGTTCCTGGTATTCCTCTTAGGTGTAGTCTTGGGCTTGGAGGCAGCTTTGGGTGCTTCTTTGGGCTTTGATGATGCAGCCCCTGACCTAATAGCATCACCCATAAGCTTTTGTGCCTTGAGTGCTGGAGCAGCAGCTTCTTCTTCCTCTTCCTCTTCCATCATGGAAGGTTGTCCAACAACTCTAGTCATGGTCTTCTTGACCCTTTCCTTCCTCTTCTTCCCTTCTGCAGTAGCCTCTTTGGGATTAGATTTCTCAGGTTCTTGAGTTCATGCTCTGACTTTCAGCATAGGTGTCCTCTTGGCAGGGACCTTCCTTTTTAGACCTAGCTTTGTGGCTGTAGCTGAGCCATATTCCTTCTTGAGCACTATCTTCTTGGAAGTGGCCTCATCCTCAGCTGCCACATAGTCTTCATCCTCAGAGTCTGAGGTTCTCTTCCTTCTGGCCCTGGTGGTAGCTTTGGGCAAGTTGCTTGGGGTGCTCCTGCTGCCATCATCTGAGGTGCTAGAGGGACTAGTGCCCTCACTCATGTGAATCTGCTCCTCTGGCTGGTTCTGGCTATCACTTTGATCAGACATGCTGCAAACACTGACTGCTGACCCTGTGAATAGATGTAGATGAGATAGAGTGGATGAGCATCACAAAATACATAGGTTTTTGCAAAAGAATGATTCAAAAACTTAGTTTTAGTTTTCCACAGAAAGCATTTCGGATCAACCAATTTGCAAACTCGGTGATACCGAAGCAGCTTTTGGAACCTAAATTAGTGAACTCGGTCAGACCGAGTCACAGTTTGGTGGCACCGAGATTGCTAGGGTTTCACAAAGTTCTGAACTCGGTCACACCGATTTGCAATTCTCGGTCAGACCGAGAATCACTTGTGCAATGACCTTTGCCGAATCAGTGGAACCGAGTTCTTCAACTCGGTGGGTTCGAGATGGTTTCGGCGGAAACCTCACACGAAATTTTCAATTCACATCTAATCTATGGATAGTTTTGACTGGATAGAATCGTTTCAATCGTGGAAAGAATCATGATGAACACAATGTGCTAGGAATCGGACGGGGATAGCACTGTGATCGAGTCCATACCCTAGTTTGGTGATGAGCTTGCTACAGCGGCAACGGCGGGGTTGAATTCTGTTGATGATGGTAGAGACCAGTGACAGGAGGCGGTTGGCGATGAGGACGACGATCCGGAGACCCTGGAGGCAGAGCGAGCTATGCGCGGGCGAAGGGGTTTGGAGAAAGTTTCCAAATTTTTGCCCGTGAGTATATATAGCCCGACCCTGTCGGTGTGACCGAGTGGAACAACTCGGTAGCACCGAGATGCATAACTGTTGACAGTTACAGCAACTCGGTGTGACCAAAATGTTCAAATCGGTTGCACCGAGATTGAAAACCTAGATCGACTTAGTGATCTCGCTATGACCGAAATGGAAGAATCAGTCAGACCGAAACGCACAAAGATGTTTTGGAAGTTTAAGTCTATGATGAATCGGGGACTCCGAGTGCTCCTCACACAGAGTGGTTTGAATCTGACTTGATCAAATTTTGTGATGTAGCATGAATAGAGTTTGAGACAAGAAAAGCATAGATAGCTAGAGAAGGTTCTTAGGTATTCTTGTTCATCCACTTGGCAAAAGAAAAAGAAGCCAATCAATCAAAGCAACAAGTGGATGTCCTCGAATGAGTAAAATATGCAACCAACATGCTCACACAATAAAATGGCAAATGAAATATGTGGCAAAGCATGCACAATCAATTCTAGCATCTATCAAACAATTGGCGATGACTAGGTTATCTATATATGAGTATATTGACTTAGGAGTCAAATAGAACATTTGATCATAGGTCATACTCATCGTTTAACCTCAAGTGGGGTTACCACTTTTACATAATGCATTGATGTGTTCGCACCATTAGAGTTGCTTTGACTCAATTCTTAGAGTTAAGCTCCACCTAGATGTGAGATCCCCCCTTAGAGGGATTAACTAACCTTGGGTTTTGTCGATGATGACTTCATGTAGGTGTTGAAGATGTGGATGCTCAATGTTGATGAAGATCATTTGGAGCAATCCCTTGGAGTGAGTTGCACTTTCAATACCCACACAGGTTAGTCCCACAAGGAACAAACAAGTATACCCATAGACATAGAGTGATGCACACACAAGATGATGTCCATGAAAGCATTAGGTTACCTTGTCCCTTGCCTTACCAACATGAGGGTTTGTGACTCCTTGAACTAGTGCAAGATGTGGAAGTTGATTGCACTTGTCCTTGCCAAAAAGATATGAGTGAAGTATGTTGGCGGAGTCACCCTCAAGAACTCTCTAGTTCTTCTTCTTTGGGATCCACATCATCTTGATGGGAATCCTTGGAGTTGTAGTCGTATTTGATGAAGTAGAACTTGACGTAGTCTTGGGAACCCACTTGACCAAAGCCTTAGGAGCTTCTTCAAATGCATCAATCTCCTCTTGAAGCTTGTCCTTGCCTTTTTGCTTGTGGTCTTGTGGTGGAAGATCATCTTGAGCTTGTGTCCCCTTGAAGGAAGTAGGATCATACTTCTCTTGTTGAGGAACAAACTTCGTCTTGGGGTATTGATCTTCTTCCCACTCAACTCCATTGGCATTGAACTTTCGTTCAAAATCAACACCTTGGTTCTTCCGGTGCCTTCCTTGCTTGCGTACAATTTCCCCGAATTGCTTACTCCTGGCAAGGCTCTTGTAAACACCTTTCTCTATGATTCCCTTCAATAAGCTATTTTCTTGCTCAAGTGTAACTTGGCTAAGAGAATCATTAGTGGAATCAAGAGAACAACTAGAAGCAACAATATTGGATTTAACATGATGATTGTTACTACTAGAGGAAGAATCCTTCTTGTTTTTGTTACTAGACTTGACTTCAGGCATGTAAGTAGATAAGAGTAAACGCTTGGCAATGTAAGAAGAACTTTTCTTGTGAAGATCATCATTGATTTCCTTGAAGAACTCATGCTCTTGCTCAAGATTGAGCTTTTCAAAGCGTAACTTCTCATGAGTCCTCAAAAGTTCTCGATGATCCCCTAAGATAGTTTCATGAGCAAACTTAAGAGTGTTTAGCTCTTTAGTTAGGAGCTCAATTTTCTCCTTATCATCATCATTCATTTTATCTTGATTAGCATGATTAATTGACGTTTCATCATAGTATTCATCACTAGAGTTGTCAATAAGTAAATCATCATCACCTAACAAGTCATCTTCATCACTATTGAAATCAACATACTTGGGGTGTGTTACCTTAGCGCCTTTAGCCATGAAGCATCTTCCAATTCCTTCATTTGGTGAATCAAATATGTCATAGGAGTTGGTTGACACAAGTGCTAGACCGGCAACACCTTCATCTTGAGTATGTTCAGAGTCGGAGTGATAGCTTCTCTCGGAGTGATGTTCAGAATCGGAACCGGATACCCATTCACCAACATGAGCTTGATGTCTTCGTTTTTTGTAGCTCTTTGATGACTTTTCCTTCCTTTCTGAATCCTTGCTTCTCCGGGATGTTCTTCGTTCATAATGATCATCTCTACTCCTCCCCTCTCTTGGTGGTGATTCTTCTCTTCTACTTCTTCTCTTGGGAGAATCTTCTCTTCTTTTTTAGGGTGTCGTACACTCATTGGAATAGTGTCCGGGTCTCCCACAATTGTAGCAATTGCGCTCTCGACTGGAAGATCTTTTGTCATTGTAGGACCTTGACTTGGAGCTTCTCTCTTTGCTTCTACTCTTGTAGAATTTGTTGAAGTTCTTCACCATTAAGCTCATTTCTTCATTGAAGGTTTTTTTCTCACTTGATGATGTAGGGGCTTCAGATGAGGCTTTGTAAGCACCACTTGACTTGTTGTGAAGTTCCTCCTTATCCTTGAGTGACATCTCATGAGCAAGAATTCTTCCAATGACCTCTGTTGGCTTGAGATTCTTGTAATTTGGCATCATTTGGATCAATGTGCACACAGTATCATATTTTCCATCCAATGCTCTTAGGATCTTCCTAATGATGAATTTGTCGGTTATCTCTTCACTTCCTAAGCCTACAATCTCATTTGTGATAAGAGCAAGCCTAGAGTACATTTCAACGACACCTTCAGCATCCTTCATTTTGAATTTGTCAAGTTGACTTTGGAGCACATCCAACTTGGATTCCTTGACGGAGTCGGTACCTTCATGGATATCAATCAAAGTATCCCAAATTTCCTTTGCATTCTCAAGACGGCTGATTTTGTTGAATTCTTCGGGGCACAATCCATTGAAGAGGATATCACAAGCTTGAGCGTTGTATTGCAGCATCTTCAACTCTTCCGTGCTAGCTTCACGGTTTGGTTCCCTCCCATCAAAGAATTCACCTTGCAAGCCAATACACACAATAGCCCAAATGGCGGGGTTATGTCCGAGAATATGCATTTTCATCTTATGCTTCCAACTAGCAAAATTAGTACCATCAAAGTAAGGACCTCTACGGTGATAGTTTCCCTCGCTAGACGCCATACTCTCCTAGGTTGTGAAACCAAGGTTATGACCACCAAAAGCTATGGAAATCAAAGCAAATGGAGACCAAATCTCTGATACCACTTGTAGGATCGGAAGTATGTCTAGAGGGGGGGTGATTAGACTACTTGACCAATTAAAAACTTAACCTTTTCCCAATTTTAGTCTTTGGCAGATTTTAGCTATCTTAGCACAAGTCAACCAATCTTCACACAATTCAAGCAAGCATGCAAAGAGTATATGAGCAGCAGAAAGTAAAGCATGCAACTTGCAAGAATGTAAAGGGAAGGGTTTGGAGAAATCACACGCAATTTGGAGACACGGTGATTTTTGAGCCATGGTTTCGATAGGTGGTACTATCGTACATCCACGTTGATGGAGACTTCAACCCACGAAGGTTAACGGTTGCGCCAGTCCATGGAGGGCTCCACCCATGAAGGGTCCACGAAGAAGCAACCTTGTCTATCCCACCATGGTCGTCGCCCACGAAGGACTTGCCTCACTAGCGGTAGATCTTCACGAAGTAGGCGATCTCCTTGCCCTTACAAACTCCTTGGTTCAACTCCAGAATCTTGTCGGAGGCTCCCAAGTGACACCTAGCCAATCTAGGAGACACCACTCTCCAAGAAGTAACAAATGGTGTGTTGATGATGAACTCCTTTCTCTTGCGCTTCAAATGATAGTCTCCCCAACACTCAACTCTCTCTCACAGGATTTGGATTTGGTGGAAAGAAGATTTGAGTGGAAAGCAACTTGGGGAAGGCTAGAGATCAAGATTCATATGGTAGGAATGGAATATCTTGGCCTCAACACATGAGTAGGTAGTTCTCTCTCAGAAATAGCAAGTTGGAAGTGTAGGCTTGTTCTGATGGCTCTCTCCACGAGTGAAGAGGAGGTGGAGGGGTATATATAGCCTCCACACAAAATCTAACCGTTACACACAATTTACCAATCTCGGTGGGACCGAATCAACAAACTCGGTCAGTCCGATTTAGTAAACCTAGTGACCGTTAGTGATTTTCGGTGGGACCAACATGCAACTCGGTAGGACCGATATGGTTAGGGTTAGGGCATAACGTAATCTCGGTGAGACCGATTACACAAACTCGGTGAGACCGATTTTGGTAATAAGCTAACCAGAGAGTTGGTCAGGTAAACTCGGTGGGACCGGTTCGCTCTTTTCGGTGGGACCAAAATGTTACGAAAGGGAAATAGAGAGTTTACATTGCAATCTCAGTGGGACCGATCGCTCACTTCTGTTAGACCGAAACGTTACGAAGGGAAACAGAGAGATTACAATCCCATCTCGGTGAGACCGGGATCCCTATCGGTGAGACCAATTTGCCTAGGGTTTGTGGCAGTGGCTATGACATCTGAACTCGGTGGCGCCGGATAGAAAGAATCGGTGGGGCCGAGTTTGACTTTTTGGTTTGGGTTATATGTGGATGTGAGGAAGTAGTTGAGGATTTTGGAGCATATCACTAAGCACTTGAAGCAAGAAACTCATTAAGCAACACCTCATCCGTCCTTGATAGTATTGGCTTTTCCTATAGACTCAATGTGATCTTGGAACACTAAAATGTAAAATGTAGAGTCTTGTGCTTTTGATCTTGAGCCAATCCTTTTGTCCTTAGAATTTTGAGGGATCCACTTTCCTCATCCATGCCATGCCATTCATTGAGCTTTTCCTGAAATGTTCATCTTGTAATGATGTTAGATCAATGAGCTATATGTTGTTAGGAATTACCAAAACCACCTAGGGATAGTTGCACTTTCAAATGTGTGTGCCCGACATGGACAGCCACAACAACTGCAGGGCCATCGACAAGTCAGCACATGATGCTCACTCCTATGGATGGCAGCCAGAGAGGTCGTACCCTCGTCTTACTTGTGTGTAACATTTATGGCTTTGTTATTCATCTAAGCATGGAAAATAGATCATCACATTTCACTGTATATTCATGCTGATCTCTTACGGGTCTTGTTCAGGAGTTAACGCTGCTCCATAGTTCAGCTAAGATACTTGTTCTTTAGGTAACGTTGTTCCATAGTTATCATCCATCAGCCAATGCTATCCCACAGGCTGGTGATTATAGTATTGTACCACTTCTAGTATTACCTATGTTGTTCTTTAATACTTTTGTGTGCCATCTAGTTAATCTCAAGTACAAACGATACATATTCTGTAGCTTTCATCTGTGTTCTCCCTTTAGTTTATGAGACCTGTTACTGCTAGTTAACCCCAGTCCTACTATTTATGTCATCTCCTATAGGCACTCATTACATAAATCTAACTACTAGTTGTCTTCCATGCATGTCAGATATAATTGCACACACTGATATATCCACAAGAACCTCACGGAGCAATGTAAAGGCCAATAAACTTGATGTCAATGATACCCAATATGATGGAACATGTAAAGGCAGTTCTTCAGAAGACTTGCAGAAAGATGATGAATCCTCTTCACCCCACAAGGTCCTTGCTCTAACTTGGCCTGTGATATGGGTACAACATGCATATAATGTCCTGGAGTGTATCTACTCTATTGCAATGCCATGTGCTTAGCATGCTGATCATGCATGTAAAATATGTCATGCCTTCCTGTTTTTCAGTACCTATTCCATTCATGATAACATGTTTTCAAATTCAAGTACTGTCATTCTACTCTATCGCAATGTCATCTGCTTAATTTGGACATCATGCTTCTGAATATCTTATACATTGTTATTCATCAGTATGTACTTCATCTGTCTACCATACCATGTTTTTTTTTACATTGAAGTGTTGTTCTAGTGCTCTGTTGCAATGCCATCTTAGTTTCCCAATCATACACGTGTATGTTGCCTTAGTTATTTCTGTACGTATTCTGCTAGCATACAGGTTTACATTCAACTAGTGTTTTTTTGCTGTGTTGTCCTGTCGTATCCCTAGCTCTTACACCATACTCCCTCCGTCCGGATTACATGTTGCCAAACTGGATAAAAAAGTATGTATCTAGAACTGAAATACGCCTAGACCCATCCATTTGTTTCCGGATGGAGGGAATACATGTCAATATGGCATGCCTTTCTATTCTTCAGTACCTATTCCATCTCTCTGATGTTGCATGTTTTATAATTAAAGCACCATTCTTCTATACAAGGCATGCAAGGGGAAGACGACTATGTTAGAATCTGAAGGGTTACAAACAAGGCCTTTGCAAAAGATCCAAACGCCAAGAGATAATAAACCAACTCCAGTTTTTATAGATACTGCTCCAGCACAGAGAAACCCAACTCCTACTGATAATAAGCAGATTCCAGTGGCCAAAGAACTAGTCCGCTCCAGTCCAGCAAAAATATGTCAACTCCATTCTAAGAAGCGTGTGCGTATCCTTGCATCATGAAATTTTATAGCATGCTGATCATATTTTCTACATGTTTCTTACCCATCTCTCTTTTAGAAAATAAGCTTAACAGATAGAAGAATTTCTGCAATGGTATCGTTTATGAGGAAAGATTCTTGCAGGAATTCTCTGTGCTCCAATGTAGATGTAAGTACCTATTGTATATCACTATATTTTTACATCAGCATGTATTTTGTTAACCGGCGTGAATCCAAAATTTATCTGATCTAAATTTAGTTGTAGCAAAATGTATGATTAAAGGCCACAATGTTGATTTTTGTAAGGAAAATTGCCTTGTAGTTTTGCATCCTGGGCTGCATGAGTGTACTATCTCATATCAGTGCGTTTGAATACTTTGGTTCATGCAGTGGGTTTTTCGGTGTGTTTTTTTACTGTGTTGTCATGTCATATCCCTAGCTCTTACATCATACTCCCTCCGTCCGGATTACATGTCACAGAAATAGATAAAACTGGATGTATCTAGAACTTAAATACGCCTAGACCCATCCATTTATTTCTGGATGGAGGGAATACATGTTAATATGTCATGCATTTCTATTCTTCAGTACCTATTCCATCTCTGTTGTAGCATGTTTTATAACGGAATCACCATTCTTCTAGATAAGGCATGCAAGGGGAAGACGAATATGTTAGAATTTGAAGGGTTACAAACCAGGTCTTTGCAAAATATCCAAATGCCAGGAGATAATAAACCAACTCCCTTTTTCATAGATACTGCTCCAGCACAGAGAGACCCAACTCCCACTGATAATAAGCAGATTCCAGTGGCCAAAGAACTAGTCCGCTCCAGTACAACAAAAGAATGTCAACTCCATTCTAAGAAGCGTGTGTGTATCCTCGCATCATGAAATTTTATAGCATTCTGATCATATTTTCAACATTTTTCTTACCCATCTCTCTTTTAGAAAATAAGGTTAAACGATAGAAGACTTCCTCCATTGGGATCGTATTCGAGGAAAATATCTTGCGGGAATTCTCTGTGCTCCAATGTTGTAAGTACCTATTGTATATCACTATATTTTTACATCAGCATGTATTTTGTTAATCGGCGTGAATCTAACTTTTATCTGATCTAAAATTAGTTGTAGAAAAATGTTAAAGGCGCCAATGTTGATTTTTGTAAGGAAAACTGCCTGGTAGTTTTGCATACTGAGCTGCATGAATGTCCTATCTCATATCACCCACATTACTGAATTGTAGTGCTTCTCTGGTTTGCCATTCATTCATTGTGTCAATGTTGCTTTCGTATTACCTTACCTGGCTGATGATAGTCGTGCCATATTGTGTTAATTTGGTGTAGGCTAGTTGCCCAAATGTTTGTTGTGTCAATGTTGCTTTCCTATTATCTGACTTGGCCAATGATAGCAATGCTAGTGTGTTAATTTTGTGCAGGCTGCTGAAGATAAGAAGAACAACTCTGAAAACAACAAAGCAACCCCATTGTTTCTTTCCAGTAAATCTAGGCCAGGTAGTATGGCAATAACTCATGATTAATCTGTTTGGTTCCCGTCCTAATTTCTGTTATGATGCAGTGGTCGAGGCACTCTCCACTATCAATAATACAAGCCTGCCAAAATCGCCATCTGAATCTGTTTAGTATCCTCTGTCTCAAATGCAACGGAATAAATGTATGTTTATGAACCAATTAATGGCTGAAGCAATGATGAAAATGGTGGATGAATCAGAGGTGCAGAGTCGTGCGACACAACAACTGATCAATGTTTTTAGAGATAGTGTAGCAAAGTAGCAAGAACTTGCCCACATGCTTATCGGCGTCATCTGTGCTGAGGTTGCCTATTGTGACGTTGTAGATGGTTAGGTTCTGCTCATTTATTTGCACTGGCATCATTGCCCAGTGGATGTAATTTCCTATAATATATGCTGGATGTGCAACGTTATTCCCTGTATGTCGTACCTTTGCTTGATCGGTTTTGGTCCTGTGCATAATTGCTCTTCGTAATGGGCTCAAATTATCTAATTTGGCCTAACGACATGTACGAACTTTAGTGGGCCCATTAAGTTAATGGTCCGTTACTAGGCCGGAAGTTAATGGTCGGCCCTCTTACCTCTCGGGTCGTTAACAGGCCGACATCGAAGCGAGCAATAGGTGGGCCCAATTTATTTCATAGGCCATTAACAGGCTGTTACTAAGTTTGGGCTACATATGGCCCAACTATACTGTAGGCCTTTAGCAGGCCGAAAGAGACAGAGGGCTTCTACTGGACCATGAAGAGCATGGGCCGCTAAGAGGCTGAAAGTCAGGTCGTATTGTAAATGGCCCAACTGTGTTGTGGGCCTTTAGCAGGCCGAAAGAGAAAACGGGCTGGTATTGGACCATGAAGGGCAAGGGCCGTTAAAAGGCCAAAACTAAGGTCCGACTACAAATGGCTCAACTCATTTATGGTCCATTAACAGGCCGAAAGGCACACGGGGCCGGGGATTGGCCCAACACTTAAATGGGTCGCTAAAAGGCCAAAACTCAGGTCCGACTACAAATGGCCCAACTGATTTATGGGCCATCAACAGGCCGAAAGTGACACCGGGCCGGAAATTGGCCCAACACTTAAATGGGTCGCTAAAAGACCGAAACTCAAGTCCGACTACAAATGGCCCATCAGATTTATGGGCCGTCAACAAGCTGAAAGACACACCGAGCCAGAAATTAGCCCAACATTTAAATGGGTTGCTAAAAGGCCGAAAGATGTACATCCTGAAAATTGGCCCATCCATTGAATGGGCCGTTAACAGGCCGAAATCTCATCGGGCCGATAGTGAGCCCAAATATGTAGCAGGCTGTTAACGGGCTCGAACTGACGATGGGCTGCAATGGTGTCAAATCTTTAACAGGCCGTTGACGGGCCGAGTTGGCACATCTCGTATGGGTCGTGGGCTTAAATGGACCTGACACAAGTAGGCCTTATATGGTCCGGCCTGCTAATTTTTACTGGGTCGGCCTTTTTCACCGGAATGGGCAACTGTTGGGCCTTGCCACGTGTCGACCTATCATAGACGCCTCCTGTCCAATGAGTGGATGACATCTGTCCCAACGGTGAGGCAACACGTGTTTCCTTCGTACAATGATGATTTTACACGTGGAAAATCCCCATTGGTCTGGGCTGTTAACGGGTTATCGGATCCAAAACCGGACCCGATAGCTTAACGGCGTTCCGTTACGATGGATGCCACGTGTCGGTCACCCTTGACGAAAGCACTTCTGTGACGCGCGATTTATCGTCATGGAAGTGAACATTTCCGTGATGATAATTTTGGTAATGTCATGGAACACTTCTACGACAGCATAGGTATGACTATCTTGATTCTGTCATAAAATCATCATGGATGTACATGCATGACAAAAAACGCGACCTACTGTGACAAACACGTATCATCACGAAACTGTATTTTTTTGTAGTGCATCCTTGGTCTTCTCCGGCATGTTCATCAGTGTGCCAAGCAAGCTCTCGAGGACATTCTTCATGATATCCATTTGATTAAGGCAATGAGGCGTGTCGTGATTGGGCCAGTACTCAAGTCCCATAAAACATACCTCATTTTCCATACCTTCAGCAGCGGCTCCGCCGCCTTTTTGATCTTTCCAGGCGCGGGGCATTGTTCCCAGTTTCCAACAGCTTGTCGATTTCGGTGCTGCTCCTCTTACGTGCAGGTCCTCGAAGCTCAGCCAACCCATTGAATAGATCTACACGCTTTCTCCACGGGTCATCCTTCTCAAGCCATCTACGATGCCCCATGTGCATGATTTTCCCGGACCCGCCATCTTTCGTTAACATAAGCTGCTGAGACCTTGTATCATCCATGCACCTCGTGCATCCGCAGTATCCATGGCACACCTGGCTTGAGGTGTACCCGTAACCGATATAGTCGTGCACCGTCGTCATCAGCGCAGCTCTCATATGGAAATACTCTCCTTTGCTGGCTCCCATGTCCATGCCAGTGTTTTCCATAACGTGTCTAGCTCCTCTGGCAGAAGCCCCATATACAGGTTAATACTAGCTCCTCTGGCATGCTCATGTGCATGTACTTTGTCTTCATGCACTTCCATGGGGGGAGATTGTACATCCATACAAACACGGGCCATGTGATGTGGTTGGTGTTCTGGTTACCAAACGGATTCATGCCATCGGTACTCGTAGCAAGCACAACGTTCCTTGGATCTTCTGCCGCAAATCCATATACGACATTGAATGCTCTCCACTTTCTACCATCTACGTCAAATGCTCATCGAGGCTTTTGTCTGTCCATTTGTTTTTGGCCTTTGTCTTTAGAAGTTCGAGCGTGAAACTCAAGTGGGTCACCTCGGGATCACAACCGTCATACAATGGAGTCTTCGAGTCTAGTTCAAGTTGCGCCAGCTTGGCCTCCTCTCTAGAAGCAGCTCTCTTGCTAGTCGTACTCTTGCAAAGGAGGTCTCGAACATGAGGGTCCTGCATGGCTGCACTTAGTAGTGTCGAAGACTGCGGCGTGGCCGCCTCCTCTTCTTCGCCATGTCCGGACTCTTCTTCGCCGTGTCCGGAATCTTCTCGGCCGTCGTCATTTCCGGATTCTTCCCCGCCGTCATGTCCGGTGTCATCGTCTTCGTGTCGATCAGTCATCTCTTGGTCTAGCCCCGTCGCCATGTCGTTATTCCCTGCCATGTGGAGGCAAAAACCACAAATTTGACGATTGGATAAAAAGAATTCACAAACTAAATTGTCCGTGAAAAAATTTCGCTCCACTAACCCTTTCGTGTAGCGCCCAACATCTAGGCGCCACACTACACTGTGCAACGCCTGACTGATAGGCGCTACACATCTGATCAACGTCGCACTTCGGGTGATCTAAAAATTGCTAAGTCAGTGTGCACCGCCTAAGAGCTAGTGTAGCGCCTAGACACTAGGCGCTGCACTACTTGCGTTACAACAGCATGGCGCTTTCGGTCGTTAGAGTGCGCTTTCCTGACTTTTTTGCTCGGCGGCAGCATGGCGCTTCTACTGCGGTAGCAAATGCGCCCAACAGTGGCTATCAATTCTCCTTTGGATTTTAACTGTGCTGTTGCTTCCCACCCTCGTTTCCTGTAGCTCTCCAACGATGGCGACCGCTCCTGTTTCGTATTGCGCTTCGGGCATTTAATCGGCATGGAGGGTGATTTGGTGGATGGATGAGGACGATGGCTGAAGCTGAGAAAGAATGGGATCGTCCGCGGAGATGTGGAGAAGCAAAGTCTGAACTCTGGAGTTTTTAAAGAAGAAAAAAGATTGAATACAGTCTAGTAACTCTGAACTCTACTATTGCATAATTTTTTGCACTTATGCGTGCATGGGCGAGGTGCGAGGAGCACAAGGTTGGGGTGGCTCGGATTGATGCACTGAGCTTCCACTGTATAGCACTAACTTCTTGGTAGGGGATACAGATAACAATGAGACAAACTGGATACATGAAACTTTGGTAGGGCATGCAAGTAGTGCAGCGCCTAGTGTCTAGGCGCTACACTATACAGTGTAGCGCCTATCTCTCGGGCATTGCACACTGACTTAGTAATTTTTAGGTAGTTCGGAATGCGATGTTGGTCAGGCGTGTAGCGCCTGTCAGTCAGGCGCTGCACAGTGTAGTGTGACGCCTGGCCATCGGGCGCTACCCGAAAGGGTCAGTGGAGTGAAACTTTTTCAAAAGCAGTTTACTTTGTGAATTCTTTTTGTCCATAGGTCAAATTTGTCGTTTTTTCCCCATGTGGGCGTCCTCGTCATCTTCTTTTTCTTCACTTATCCACCGAGTATAGCCATCCATGAAACCATTCATCAGCAGGTGCGCCTTCAAAATGCCACGATCAAAAGGGTCCAAAAGGACTCCTTCTTAGCATCTTGCACACGGATATCTAATCCTAGTCTGATTATTTGCATACATGTCCATCATCATGGATTGCATGTACCGCTCCACGTTCCATCCACTCATCTTCATGACCGACTGCACGGTATAACAAGCAAAAGGGTTATAAAATAAATAATGTATGCATGCTTCAAAGTCATATAAAATTTTGGCATGACCTTGCCTAAAAATAGGACATATTGAGTTTGCTCGAAATTCACTGAAACAAAAATAAATCGATATTTCGGCAAAACATAAGCAACTCGAGGGCATGTCACTCGCTCAAAACTCTCCATATATCCCAAACACACATATTCTCATTCAAACACATATTCCCATTCTTGAAATGAACAACTTTTTACTCACCGATATATCTCCCGAGAGAGACCGATTGAGAGAGCACGTGGATGGTTAAATAGCTAGCTAGATCTAGTTGTTGGGGAGGAGAGGTGAATCGAGCTAGCTAACTAATGGAGAGGGAGTTATGGTGGAGGAGGCATTAATGGGGAGAGAAGAGAGGTAGGAGAAAGAGAGAGATGTGAGAGAGGCTGAGGGAGTCCTAGACTAGGGGGTGTCCGGATAGCCGAACTATCATCATCGGCCGGACTCCAAGACTATGAAGATACAAGATTGAAGATTTCGTCTCGTGTCCGGATGGGACTTTCCTTGGCGTGGAAGGAAAACTTGAAAATACGAATATGTAGATCTCCTACCATTGTAACCGACTCTGTGTAACCCTAGCCCTCTCCGGTGTCTATATAAATCGGATGGCTTTAGTCCGTAGGACGAACAACAATCATACCATAGGCTAGCTTCTAGGATTTAGCCTCCTTGATCTCGTGGTAGATCTACTCTTGTAATACCCACATCATCAATATCACTCGAGCAGGACGTAGGGTTTTACCTCCATTAAGAGGGCCCGAACCTGGGTAAAATATCGGGTCCCTTGTCTCCTGTTACCATCCGCCTAGACGCACAGTTTGGGACCCCCTACCCGAGATCCGCCGGTTTTGACACCGACATTGGTGCTTTCATTGAGAGTTCCTCTGTGTCGTCACCGATAGGCTCGATGGCTTCTTCGATCATCAACAACGACACAGTCCAGGGTGAGACCTTTCTCCCCGGACAGATCTTCGTATTCGGCGGCTTTGCACTGCGGGCCAATTCGCTTGGCCATTTGGAGCAGATTGAAAGCTACGCCCCTGGCCGTCAGGTCAGATTTGGAAGTTTGAACTTCACGGCTGACATCCGCGGGGACTTGATCTTTGATGGATTCGAGCCACAGCCGAGCGCGCCGCACTGTCACGACGGGCATGATTTAGCTCTGCGGCCGGACAGTACCCTGGAGGCCGCACACGAGTCCTCTCCGATCTTCAATTCGGAGCCGGCTGCGCAGATCGAGGACGGATGGCTAGACACCGCCTCGGGGGCTGCAACCTCTACGGCGATAGAGCCGAACATTGACCTTGTCCCTCATGAAGCTCGTGACTCCGAGGCGCCGGACTCCTCGCTGGACTCCGAACCTCCCGCGCCCCCTCCAATTGAATCCGATTGGGCGCCGATCATGGAGTTCACCGCTGCGGACATCTTTCAACACTCACCTTTCGGCGACATCTTGAGTTCGCTAAAGTATCTCTCGTTATCAGGAGAGCCATGGCCGGACTGCGGTCAGGACGGTTGGGATGCGGACGACGAAGAAATTCAAAGCCCACCCACCACCCACTTAGTAGCCACTATCGACAATCTAACCGACATGCTAGACTTCGACTCCGAAGACATCGACGGTATGGACGACAATGCCGGAGACGACCAAGAACCAGCGCCTACTGGGCACTGGAAAGCCACCTCAACTCACGACGTATACATGGTGGATGCGCCAAAAGGAAGCGATAACAAGGAACAACGGAAAGTGGCGAAGGACAACTCCCCCGACAAACAACCAAAACGGCGATGCAAGCGCCGCCCGAAGTCCCGCCTCGATAACAACGGCACCCATACTGACCCGGCCTTAGAGCAGGGCGAAGCAGTGGACGACGAACATGCCACCAAGCAACCATCCGAACAGGATGAATTGGACAAGCAACCAATCCCCGGCAAAAACAACAGTCCAGACGATCTCACGCCGGACACATCACCGGAGCATAAGAACCTTCATAAAAGGCTCGTCGCCACTGCAAGAAGTTTGAAGAAGCAAAAGCGGAAGCTGAAAACAGCGGAGGACGCACTCAGAATGAGATGGAGCAAAGTACTCAATACCGCAGATAAATATGGTGATAGTCACCAGGCAAAGAGCTACCCGAAGCGCAAGTTGTTGCCCGAATTTGACGAGGAGGCCGTAGAGCCCCCACAGTCAAAAAAGAAAGAGGCCGCCTGGCCGGATAGACGACCAGATGACAGGCTAAGAGCGGCAAGGGGCGCCGCACACAAGCCGGCACACGATCCACATAAGGATCCTCGCAAAAAGGATGACCCGGTCAGGTCCATCTATGGGCCAAAAAAGAAGACTCCAGGAAGCAACACAACCCGCCGAGTGTTTGAAGACAACGGCACACCCAAATACAGGGGCGCTGCACACCCACTATATTTCACCGATGAGGTACTGGATCATGAATTTCCAGCGGGATTCAAACCCGTAAACATAGAGGCATATGACGGAACAATAGACCCTGGAGTTTGGATTGAGGATTATATCCTACACATACATATGGCCATAGGAGACGATCTCCATGCCATAAAATACTTACCCCTCAAGCTCAAAGGGCCAGCTCAGCATTGGCTCAAAAGCCTTCCGGAAAGCACCATTGGAAGTTGGGAAGAGCTCGAGGATGCGTTTCGAGCAAATTTTCAGGGGACTTATGTCCGCCCTCTGGATGCAGACGATCTAAGTCACATAACTCAACAGCCTGGAGAGTCAGCATGCAAATTCTGGAATAGGTTCCTCACCGAAAAGAAACAAATAGTCGACTGTCCGGACGCCGAAGCCTTAGCAGCCTTTAAGCACAACGTCCGAGACGAATGGCTCGCCAGACACCTCGGCCAGGAAAAACCAAGAACAATGGCCGCACTAACAAGCCTCATGACCCGCTTTTGCGCGGGGGAAGACAGCTGGCTGGCTAGATGCAGCACCAGCGACCCGAGTACATCCGAAGTCAGGGATGGAAATGGGAAATCACGACGCAGAAAGATTAGCACCGGAATAAGGAAAATGGCTCAAATAGCACGGCAGTCAACGCCGGATTCAAAAGCTCTCGACCGAATAATAAAACACTGCCCCTCAAGGACAACAGTGAGGAGCTATCCAACCTAAACAAAATTTTGGATAGGATATGTCAAATACATAGTACCCCCGGGAAGCCTGCAAACCATACCCACAGAGATTGTTGGGTCTTCAAGCAGTCCGGCCGACTTAACACTGAACGCAAGGGGCTCGACACACCAAGCGAGGACGACGACGAACCCCACAAGCAGCACGCCGGAAAACAGAAGACTTTCCCACTAGAAGTCAAAACAGTGAACTCACTTCATGTGATAACACGGAAAAATAGTGCGGCACTTGCTAAAACACGCGCCGCACGATCCACCCCAGCAGAGTCCCGGAATTGGATGTTTAAACCAATTACTTTCGACCATCAGGATTACTCCAGAAGCGTTCGAAACACAGGAGGGATTGCTTTGGTACTGGATCCCATAATCGACGGACTACAATTCACACAAGTCCTAATGGATGGCGGCAGCAATATAAACCTGCTATACCAGGACACCGTCCGCAGAATGGGGATAGACCCTACCAAAATTCACCATAGCAGCACTTCCTTCAAAGGAGTGACGCCTGGCCTTTATGCCAATTGTACAGGCTCTGTACTATTAGAGGTCGTGTTCGGTTCATCCGACAACCTCCGTCGCGAAAAGCTCATTTTCCATATCGCCCCATTCAAAAGTAGCCATCAAGCACTACTAGGACGCGAAGTATTCGCCCGCTTTAACGCAATACCGCATTACGCGTCTCTTACGCTTAAAATGCCTGGTCCACGCGGCATAATCTCAGTAAAGGGTAAATCTGAGTGTTCCTCGACTATGGAAAACGTGAGACTGCTTTGACAGCCGCACACTAATCCGACCTTGCTGGTCAAAACCCCTAAAAACAGGTCATTCAGACCTTGTACATGGTTAGGCGAGTCCGGCATAAATAAACAAGGGGCTTCCCCGCCGCATACCTCTTTACAAGGGGTTGCACATATAAACAATGAGAGCCAATAAAGCTCAACTTTATCATACTTTATTTTAATACATCTTTTGCACGATATTTTTTCCAAACTAAGTTCTTCTCCTTTATAGATGAAGCATGTGCTACACCCGTCCAGGATACAGCACAACGGAGACACAGGCGCAGACGTGCAGCAGGGACCCGTTACAAGGATTCTTTTCAGATTAAGACCATGTGTAAACCTTTCTTACTGTCTCTTGTTGATACACATCCCCCGGTTTCCTACCATAACCGAGGAGGAGGCTGGCGTTTTGGCATCGGCCGTGTCAGAAGTTCTCGCCCGTACCTGGACACTAGGGGCTTAGGGCATTGTTCTGCCTGATATCATAAAGACCGAATACCTCAGGGAGTGTTCGGCATCTCGAGTTAGGCCTTATATGCATCAGCTCCGAGTCATGTCTTTGGTCAAATGTTGGGTTTGCCCGGCTCCTGTGTTTTGCTGCCTTACGTTCCGCTCCATCGGCTAACGTGGCACCAGGAGAACTACTGCGATTGTGCCCCGGTTTGGCCGGGCGAGCACCTCAGTAGAGAAAGCCGACAACTGACTGTCATGATATAGCGAGAGACTGGTCAACCACTCGATCGACTACTGGATTGTTTAGAATTCCTCCGCTTTGATGAAGGACCGCTTCCCGGTCAGGCACATACGCGCCCCGAGTTCGGAGAAGTGCGGTGCCTCTAGGGGCTATATCGTAGCCCCACCTTCGAGCTCCTATGGCTAAGTGAAAGTGATAAAGCATTATAGTCCGGTTTCCTAATTTGCTACGCTATCACCTCCTTCAAAGGACCAAGACGTTGGATTAAGTGTGAAAAAGCGCTTTTCTTTTGCAAACACCCCCGCACCATGTGTGTGGGGGCTAAAGCCAAAGACTGCCATATTTCAGATTATACATACATATACGGCCGCACAGGAGATAGTTCAATACTTGAACGCACAAGTATAAAAAGTTGTTGCATTATAAACATGATCTCACAAATCATACACGTCATTTGAACATAACATCTTTCGAGCACTGCGACTCTATTAAACGAGTGCCCTGCAGGACTTCCTAAAAATAGTGCTCGGCGGGTAATCGGCTTTTGTCCGAACCCCAGGATGCAACAGCGGTGGCATCCATCTCCGCGCAGTATGTCTTAACACGGGCAAGAGCCATCCGTGCACCCTCTATGCATGCCGACCGCTGCATCGCCTCGATATGCGGCACCGCCCCAAGGAATTGCTGCAGCAAGCCAAAATAACTCTCCGGCTTGGGCCTTTCTAGCCACAGATGAGCCACCACATCTGTCATGGCAAGTCCGGACAACCTATTCAGCTCAGCCCACTCGGCCAATCGATCAGTCAACAGAAATGGATGCTCCGGACTATGGAATTGAGACCAGAAAAGCTCTTCCATTTCGTGATCCTTCTGGCTTCGGAAGTGCACGACTGCGTCCGCCACACTCGCCGCCAAATCCAGATAAGGATCCTCCGCACCACACAATTGGCCCAACTGAGCATACTTCGGATCCGTGAACTTCCTACGCAGCAGAAAGGGCTTTCTAGCCGCAATGTCTCCAGCCTGACGCAGTTCCTCCTTCATAGCCCGCATCGCACTACGGGCATCCTTGGCTTCGGCGACGGCTTTCTTCAGGTCCTCTTGCTCCGCTCGGCGTTCTCTTTCAAGAACCTCATAGCGGTTGGTAGCATCTTTTAATCTCACGACCATTCTGGCCATCTCCTCCCTGTTTCGGCAGTGAACAGCCTTTTCGGCTTTGAGCTCTTCTGCTGCCTTCGAGGCAGCCGCATCACTTTTCCTGGCTTGCTCCTTGGCTTAAGCAAGCTCTGCCCGAAGGTCTTCCACAGCAGCGGCACCATCTGCATCAAGCATACAAATTGTTAGAAATGGGCATCAGCTCCCTTACTCGGTGACCGTGGAGCAACCATTTACCTTGTGACTCGTCAAGTCGTTTATTGACCAGTGCGATGTCCGAATCCGCAACGTCGAGTTGTCGCATCAGCTCGGCAGCTCCAGCAGTTCGGCTGGCCACCGATCGTTCCACCACCTGCATAGGAAAGGCAACATTCTATAACTGAGATAATGATCCTCGGCACGCTGTCACTTTCGACAGCATACCAAGTCTCAGGGGCTACTATCTATACAGGGCGCATTCCATGTGCAAAACTGTCAAAAGATATGTCATTTTTTGCATACCTCAAACCCCGTTAGTAAACTTCCGACGGCCTCATACAACCCGCTCTCGGCGGATGAGATCCTTTCAATCACCATACTCATTAATGTGCGGTGATCTTCTGAGATAGACGCCCTCTCGAGCAAATCCTGCAGCTCCACCGGCCGTACTCCAGTGGGTGCCGAACTCCTCGGCCCCGCCAGACTCGGGGAGACCCTCCGTGACGACACCTCAGGGTCGTCCGCCCCACCTGACGGGGCGGCAGATGGAGGCGTTTCGCTCTCCATCATCTCCGGACAAAGGTCCCCCGAAGATGAGCTCTGCTGAGAAGGGCTGAGATCCGAACTACAAGGTGAAAACTTCTGTTAACCTTAGAAATAAAGTAGGGATGTCCCCTATTACAAAACCCCCCTTTTTTACTTATGGCTCCCTGGAGGGCTGATTCCTTTGGGGAGACTGTGCGGCCGGGGCTCTTCCCGGCACGGGAACTTCCGGTGATTTCCTTCCCCGCTTTGAGGCCTTGGCCTCCGGGTCTTTGGAAGCGGTCCTCTTCTCCCCCTGGAGGGAGGGACCCTCGATTCCCCCATTTACTGCAAGCCTCCTTGGCAGAGGTGGTAGTTTTCCTGTGCTCCCCTTTGCCCTCCTCCGAAGGTGCAACCTCCAACATGTTAATTAACACGGGATCCGGCGTGGTCTCAGGGAGGGGGGCCGGACACCGTATCAATTTTGCTTGCGCTATCCACTCCTGTTCAAGGGATAGCTGGTTAAAAGGCAAACCCATGATAAATAAATGAACAATGTGTCCGGGCACAGGGCTACTTACTTGAGTATCCGGGCGATTGCAGCTTAGGCCAGCATCCTCGGTCAAGTCCGGACGCATCTCTTGTGATCCGAAGAACAGTTCGTACATCTCCACGGACGTCAAACCCATGAAGTGTTGGAGAGCTCGTGGTCCCTCCGGATTAAATCCCCACAGGCGGAGGGGGCGACGTTTGCAGGGCAGAAGGCGCCGAATTACCATAACCTGTGTCACTACGACCAGATTGATCTCCCCTTCCTGGAGGTCTCGAATCCGGCCCTGCAACACCCCAGTCAAGCCCTTTGTTGACCCATGACGTCAGCCGTTGTGGAGGGCCCGAGCAAAAGACGGGCGGCGGCCTCTGCCTGCTGCCCCTGGGAGCGGTGATATAGAACCACTCCTGTTGCCACAAACCGAGGTCCTCCTGAAAAAAGCCCTCGGGCCATGGAGCATCAGCCCTCTTGTTTATAACCGCCCCGCCGCACTCTGCTTGACGCCCCGCGATCATCTTCGGCTCCACGTTGAAGGTTTTTAGCCACAAGCCGAAGTGAGGGGTAGTGCGGAAGAAGGCTTCGCAGATGACAATGAATGATGAGATGTGGAGGATGGACTCCGGAGCCAAGTCGTGAAATTCCAGCCCATAATAAAACATGAGCCCCCTCACAAAGGGATCCATTGGGAAGCCTAAACCCCGACAGAGGTGATACACGAACACAACACTCTCGCGGGGCTCGGGAGTAGGAATAACTTGTCCTTGGGCAGGCAACCTATGCGAGATCTCGTAGGTTAAGTACCTGGCGTCTCTCAGCTTGAGCACGTCCTCTTCCGTGACAGAGGAGGGCATCCACCGGCCTCGTAGGTCGGAGCCGGACATTGTCGAAGGTCGAAAGTAACCGAATCTGGAGCCTTGGGTGTTGGAACTCGGAGCGAGGGGCGGATTCGATTGAGGGTTGAAGAAAAAGAACGGGCCTTGGTCTCATTATAAAGAGGGAGAATACCAAGAGCCGTCCCCGTGACCGTTTGGAACCCTCCTTCGATGGAGGGGGCGTGGCAACGGGCGCGGTTGGGTTACCCACGTTCGTATTAATGGGAATCCCGGGATAAGGGGAACACGATCTCTGCTTCGACAAGACGTGCCAAGGAAACCGCTTCGCTAAACGCGCTGAGGTGGTACAATAAAAACAATTCGAGTAAAGGCTTGGTAGTGGTGGGACGTCACACCACAAAATACGTCAGCAGATTGAACTTGTGTAAATATTATTCTCTCTACGGTGGTATGTGGAATTTATTTTGCAGAGCCGGACACTATCCTGGTGTTCACAATCTTCTATAAATTATTCGGAGAAGGAACCCGCCTTGCAACGCCGAAGACAATATGTGCGCCGGACTCGTCGTCATTGAAGCCTCGTTCAGGGGCTACTGAGGGAGTCCTGGACTAGGGGGTGTCCAGATAGCCGAACTATCATCATTGTCCGGACTCCAAGACTATGAAGATACAAGATTGAAGACTTCGTCCCGTGTCCGGATGGGACTTTCCTTGGCGTGGAAGGCAAGCTTGGCAATACGGATATGTAGATCTCCTACCATTGTAACCGACTCTGTGTAACCCTAGCCCTCTCCGGTGTCTATATAAATCATATGGCTTTAGTCCGTAGGACGAACAACAATCATACCATAGGCTAGCTTCTAGGGTTTAGCCTCCTTGATCTCGTGGTAGATCTACTCTTGTAATACCCACATCATAAATATCAATCGAGCAGGACGTAGGGTTTTACCTCCATTAAGAGGGCCCGAACCTGGGTAAAACATCGTGTCCCTTGTCTCCTGTTACCATCCGCCTAGACGCACAGTTCGGGACCCCTTACCCGAGATCCGCCGGTTTTGATACCGACAGAGGCCATTTATGGAGGAGAGTTATGGTGGAGGGGGACATTAATGAGGAGAGAAGAGAGGTAGGAGGAAGAGAGAAGAAGAGCAACAATGGTGGAGAGTGGAGAGGGGAAATGAGGGGGGAGAGGTAAAAGTGGGGGAGAGGTGGGGGAAGGCGGTGAAAAGGTGGCACCAGCCGCAACCAGCAGTAGCGCTGCTTACAAAAACGCGCTACTACTAGGGTACTTAGTAGTAGAGATTTTCAGGAAAAGTGCTACTACTAAGAGGGGCCCACTAGCAGTAGCGGCGCAGTAAAATAAAGCGCTACTACTAAACTGTTAGTAGTAGCGCTGGATTCTATACAGCGCTATAACTCCAGCTACCGCCGGTGGCCTCGTCTGGTCCCACATAGTAGTAGCTTTTTTTGTCTTCCACTGCTACTACTATAGAGTTACTAGTAGCGCCTGCCTGGAAAAGCACTACTGCTAACTAGCAGCAGCTGTTACTATTTTACAACGCTAGTACTAAGCTACTGTGTATAAGCATTTCCCTAGTAGTGTATGTTGTCAACTCTCAACAACTTTTATTCATCATACTCTTTATATGCGAAGTCATTACTCTCCATAAGATCAATATATGATCTTGTTATTCTTTCTTTAATTCCCTCAAGATCATAACAAGAAAACAAAACCCTAAACCCAAAACTACTCTTTATTATATAGCTCACGGACTTGATTACATAGATAGAGATCGAAACAAAACTCAAAGCTAGATCATACTAAAAACTTTATTCTACTAGATCAAGATATAACCAAAAGGATCAAACTAAGAAAAATGATAAAGATAGAGGTGTGATGGTGATACGATACCGGGGCACCTCCCCCAAGCTTGGCAGTTGCCAAGGGGAGTGCCCATACCCATGTTTTTATGTCTCTTTCTTCGGAGGTGGTGATGATGGAGTTATTGATGATGTAGGCTTCTTCCTTAGCTTGCGCTTGAGGATAGAATTTTCTTCCTTTAAGTCATCGATCTCCTGCTCAAGACTTAGTATCTTTTTACATAGTTCATGTTTGTTTTCCTGCAAGAGACGAAATGGGATAAACTCGATCTTAGGTTTCTTTGCTGTATTAGGGAGACTTGACTTTCTGAACTCCACGTGCATGTCCCCAGGTTTAGGTAGTGGGACTTCATCTTCATCTAAGCTTGTCTCCTCCTTTCCCTTAGGATCATAGTCTTCTTCTTCCTCTGTGGTCCAACCACAATGCTCCAAATCCCCGTAGACTTTGGGGTCTGCAACGTAATCATCCACATAGCTTTCTCCCTCTGAATCCTGGGACGGCATATTGCTCTAAATCTGTTGCAGAAACAACTCAACACAAAAGCAGAGGATTTTGTCGTGGTACGGTGGTCAAAACCTTCGGGAGATTATATAATGAATATTTACCAACCAAAAGAAGTATCATGCAAGAAATCGGAGTCCAGAGGGCACATGAGATGGCCACAAGGTCGGGGTGCGCGCCTAGGGGGTAGGGCGCACCATCCATCCTTGTGGTCTCCTCGTGTATCTTTCGGACTACTTTTAATTTTCCTAACTTTTTAAATATTCCAAAACGGAGAAAAATTGCTATTAGAACAGTTTTGGGGTCAGTTTACTTACCGTACCACATACATATTCTTTTTCGGAGTCTGAAACATTCTGTAAAGTGTCCTTTATGTACTCCTCCGGTGTTACGGTGTCAATTATATTGGTCTCAACATTTATGGTATTACCTAAGATATAATGTTTGATTTTTTGATTGTTTACCACCTTCGAATTTGTGCCTTCGGCGTTGTTGATTTATATGGCACTAAAATGATAGACCTCCTCGATAATATAAGGACCTTCCCATTTAGAGAGAAGCTTTCCTGCAAAAAATCTTAAACGAGAGTTGTATAGCAAAACATGATCACCTACATTAAAATTATGCTTTTGTATCCTCTTGTCATGTCATCTTTTAACCTTTTCTTTAAACAACTTGGCATTCTCATAGGCTTGGGTTCTCCATTCATCAAGTGAGCTAATGTCAAATAACCTCTTCTCATCGGCAAGTTTGAAATCACAATTGAGCTCTTTAATAGACCAATATGCTTTATGTTCTAGTTCGAGAGGTAAGTGACAAGCCTTTCCATAAACCATTTTATACGGAGACATACCAGAGGATTTTTATAAGCAGTTCTATAAGCCCATAATACATCATCAAGTTTCTTGGACCAATTCTTTCTAGATCTATTAACAGTATTTTGCAAAATCAATTTAATCTCTCTATTACTCAATTCTACTTGACCACTAGACTGAGGATGATATGGAGATGCAATTATATAGTTAACATCATACTTAACAAGCATTTTACGAAAAACACCGTGAATAAAATGTGAAACCACCATCAGTCATTAAATATCTAGGGACTCCAAACCTCAGAAAATTAACTTCTTTAAGCATCTTAATAGAAGTGTTATGATCAACACTACTAGTTGGAATAGCTTCTACCCACTTAGTAACATAATCAACAGCAACTAGAATATGTGTATACCTATTAGATTAAGGAAAAGGTCCCATGTAATCAAAGCCCCAAACATCAAATGGTTCGATGACAAGTGAATAATTCATAGGCATTTCTTGACGTCTACTAATATTACAAATTTTCTGGCATTCATCACAAGACAAGACAAACTTAAGATCATCTTTGAAGAGAGTAGGCAAATAAAAACCGGATTGCAATACCTTATGTGCAGTTCTATCTCCAGTGTGGTGTCCTTCGTAAGCCTCGGAGTGACACTTGCGTAGGATCTCTTCCTGTTCATACTCAGGTACACAACGTCTAATAACACCATCTACTCCTTCTTTATAAAGGTGTGGGTCGTCCCAAAAGTAATGTCTTAAATTACAGAAAAACTTTTCTTTTGCTGGTATGTGAAACTAGGTGGTATAAATTTAGCAACAATGTAATTAGCATAATCACCATACCATGGAGTATTAAGAGAAGCATTTATGACAACTAATTATTCATCAGGAAAATTATCAGCAATAGGCACTGGGCCAGGAACATTTTCTAACCTAGACAAGTTATCTGTAATGGGGTTCTTAGCTTCCTTTCTATCAATAATATGTAAATCAAATTTTTGTAACAAGAGAACCCATCCAATAAGTCTAGGTTTAGCATCTTTCTTTTCCATGAGATATTTAATAGCAGCATGATTAGTGTGAACAATTATTTTGGAATCAACAATATAAGATCTAAGCTTATCACAGGCAAAAACAACTACTAAAAATACTTTTTCAGTAGTAGCATAATTTCTCTAGGCACTGTCTAGAGTTTTACTAGAATAATAAATAACATTTAATTTCTTATCAACTCTTTGTCTTAGAACAGCATCAAAAACATAATCACTAGCATCACACATAATTTCAAAGGGTAAATTCCAATCAGGTGGCTGAACAATAGGTGCGGAAATTAAGGTTTTCTTAAGTATTTCAAATGCTTCTACACACTGAGCAGTAAAAACAAAAGGAACATCTTTTTACAAGAGATTAGTGAGAGGCCTAGAAATTTTAGAGAAGTCTTTAATAAACCTCCTATAGAAACCAGCATGACCAAGGAAATTCTTATACCTTTGATATCTTTAGGACACGGCATCTTTTCAATAGCATCTACTTTAGCTTTATCAACTTCAATACCTCTTTCCGAAATTTTATGCCCCAAGACAATACCCTCATTAACCATAAAGTGACACTTCTCCCAATTCAAGACAAGATTAGTTTCTTCACATCTCTGCAAAACTCGATCAAGGTTGATTAAGCAATCATCAAAAGAAGTTTCGTAAACAGAAAATTCATGAAAACCCCAACAATATTTTCATAAAAGTCAGAGAATATAGCAGTCATCACTAAGCTAACTGGTGTGTTATCACTAAGCTCTGCATATATGGCACTATACATGTCTATAGCAAAACTGATCCTATGGAATGTATCAGTATATGTGCATGGCTCTACCGCCCAGCGGGATTACGCATGCCGACACTACAACGACGACGAGGCGTCGGTGAATAGCTTCCATAGTGTGTGTTTCGACGCTGCCACGTCCCTCACGGCGACGAATGGGTGAGCAAGCAGCTCCACGATGGACGCCCTCTTGCGGTAGTCCTTTTGCAGGCACGCGGCGACGAATCCCCGGAGCTCCGGCGAGGCTGCGCCGTCGGGCAGCACTGGCGGTTGCCGAAGAAGATAGCGCACATGAGCGCGACCCAAGTCGGCTGCTGCCCGGCGGGCAGGAGAGGGTACCTGCCCATGAAGAGCTCAAGGAGTGTGACACCCAGGCTCCACACGTCGGCGGCGTACGGATCATAGGGCCCTGGGTGCGCCTCCTGGTCGAAGTGCTCCAGGCTCATGTACGCGGAGGTGCCGATGTACGACGCGCAGTGCTCGCCGGTGCGGGCGAGCAGCTCGGCGATGCCGAAGTCGGCGACCTTGACCTCCCCGGCGGTGCTCACGAGGAGGTTGGCCGGCTTGATGTCGAGGTGCATGATGCGGCGGGCGTGGAGGTACGCCAGCCCCGACAGCACCTGCGTTGTCACCTCCGTGAGGGCGGCCTCCGTGAACGCGCCGCGGCGGCTCCTGACGGAGTTGAGGGACCCCCCGTCGACCAGCTCGAGGAGCAGGGGGACGTCGCCAGATGCTGTGGCAAGGAGCACGGAGTGCCACCAGACGACGAATGGCGAGGCAGTGCGGCTGAGGACGTCCGCCTTGGCGGCGGCGGCGGGGTCGCCGTAGTGCTGGACCTTGAGCGTGTAGAGTGCGTGTGCTCGTCTTCCGATGGCGGACCTTGTAGACGGTGCCGCCGTTCCCGCGGCCCAGGACGGCGAGCTTGTCGAAGTCAGCGAGGTGGAACTGGCTGGACAACGTCGACGGGGTGGAGGCCTTGGCCGCCGTGGGGTTGGAGCGCCGGCCAAGGACGCCGATGTTAGGGCTGCTGTAGGCCGGTGAGGCAAGCTCGGTTTAGTCCGACCTTGATTGCGGGAGGAGGCCATGACCAGCTTATAAGGGAGAGATTCCTTCCTCACTTCAGTCCGGGCTTTTGGGATGGAGTGGGCTCTCCGCTGAATGCTGATCCATATGTGCATAAACGTCCAGAACGTGAGTGAGTGTGGGTTAGGCTGAGTTGGACGCTAACATCTGGTATCAGAGCCATCATCGCCATGCCTTCCTGAGGGGCTTCTCAGGTGGATGGGATGTTAGGGTTGCAGTAGGCCGGTGAGGCTAGCTCGGTTTAGTCCCACCTTACTTACGGGAGGAGGCCATGACCAGCTTATAAGGGAGAGATTCCTTCCTCACTTCCGTCCGGGCTTTTAGGATGGAGTGGGCTCTCCGCTGAATGCTGGCCCATGTGCGCATAAACGTTCAGAATGTTAGTGAGTGTGGGCTAGGCCGAGTTGGACGCTAACAGCCGAGCTCCTGGACGGGGGCGCACGGCGGGACGGGCAGTGCGAGGTGGAGCTGCGGAAGCCTCTTCTCCCTTATGAGAGCCATGTGTCTCTCACCACATCTATCTCCCTGTCTCTCCTGCTTTTAGCAAATCATAGTCGACTAGATTGTGACTTCCAGAAGATTATACTGTAGGAATGTTTGCTAGTAGAAAATACTACTAGAATAAAACCGCCTTGATCGCCCATCGGAGATTAACCAGCACTTTTTAATGGAGCGACATGGATGAATGTGACCTCGAAATTCAAAGGCAGGCGCCTGTAATGCACTACGTAGCCATGTACTGTAGTGGCTAATTGGCGTGCTACGTGCTGATTAATTGGAACACGATCGCGAGAGGGACGAAAGCTCAGTCGATCCGTGCGAAAATGGCGATGTCGATCAAGCGATCAAAAATTCAACACCCAGCGGTAAGGCCTACTTCTAATGGCAATGGGCTGCCAGTGTTGAAGTATTAGAGTTCGGTTAAACGTGTTGTGCGACGTGTGTCATCATGCGCCTCCATTGTTAGAACACAACACAGCACGCCATGGCGCGTCCGTCTGCGCCATTTTATTTTTCTTTATTAATTAAGGACTAATTCTGAGAACAAGTTGTATGTTATGCCGCATTCCGTTGACACAAAAGGGCTGCCTCAAATGAAAAGTTCAACACTAATTGTACCAGCCAAAATGCTAAAGAGTTCACATTTACTCTTGGATAAGCATGAAGGTGTCCCGATCTACGACGAGAAACATACTACGTCGACTTGGGTGTACACGATTACTACATGTGACAACCTTATGCCAAATCCCTACTAGCAATCGAGGAATAAGTAAAAATTATGATCTGGAATCTGGATACTATGAATATACTATATACGAAGTGTCGATGAAAGTTGGTATTCCATAACCGGTCTCGGTTTTGTCACTGGACACAAATAAAGTACACAAAGTTACAGCTATGAAGATATTTCAACTAATCAAAACCCAAATATAAAGCATGTCCTAGGGTGGTGTTTATGGAATGACGGAGGTGAGACTCGGTCAACCTTTGAGGGGGAGGGGGAGGGGACCCTAAGTCAATTTTCTCCACTAATACAAATTCCTAAAAACTGACTATAGTCCTTATTTCTAAATGTGGATGCAACATACCATGAAGATGAGGGTGCAGTTGCTACCTCGGCAGTACTAAGAGATGTAAATGCTAAACAGTTTGCGGCTCAATGTGTCTATGTTCCCTATGCTGCAAATGTGGTAACTATGGAGGCAATGGCGATGCATGATGGATTAACCCTCGCAAATAATTTGGGATTTCACCGTGTAGAAGCAGAGTTGGATTCTCTTATCGTTATACACTTCTGCACTGGTCAAACACGTTGGTGGGCTGCTGCCTTAGCAATCTTCGTGGAATGTGTGGATACTAGTGTTTATGTTGGGAAGGTCAAATTTAAACATTGTTATCGGTCTGCTAATCAAGCGGCTCATGTGCTAGCTCGCCTCTTCTCCTCGCCGCCTCCAGAGTTTATATTTTGTTTATGTTGGATATTAGTGTTTATATTTTGCAACTTCTAAAGCTGGAAATTCTATCACATGTGTTTTACAGGAGTAGCAAGTAGCAAACAAAAGTTCTCTGATCCAACGGCAAAGAGAGAGCTTTTTTCGCGCCCAAATATCCTTGTCCAGCCAAAAGTTCACTTGCAGCATGACCAATCACACCACAACTGAGATACTAATTTCTTATTTCAAAATATTTCCATTGCATAGCATATTATTTCTTGAAACAAAAGTTCAATCTAATGAGAGTGGAGGGAGGATTGCTAAAGTAGGGTTTCTCATCGCCACTAGTGCAGAACCTTTGCAACGTTCCTTCCATAAATCGTCTATGGAACACCACTAATTCGTCACATCACAACAGTAGCACTTGTGGTAAACATGGCAGGTGTCAACCTCTTCTTTATGGACGCACAATCCCTTTGGTACGCTGATCTTACTATTATCCATAACGTCCATGATTTGACCTATGAAAAAACAAACAAGCAATTGACGTCAGTAACGGAGTTTGATGAAGAATGTTGACGGGGCTAATCGGAGTTGAGAGGGTGAAGAAGATAAGTTATGCATGAACTCTAAGAAATCATTGATATTCAAGCCTAATAATTAGGGGTACACTTAAGAGTTTTCCTAGAGTAGGGGGACAATGCATGGCCCCCGTGAAGCTCCGCCACTAATTGACATTACTACGATTTCTGATTTTTCGATAAGAATGCTTTATTAATTAAGAATGTAGCATCAAGTGAATACACTATGCTTTCTGATTGATTAACAAAGAAGCACCAGATTGAATAGGAAAATTATTATGATTACAACCTACACGTGAACATATTGAAAAGATAGATTACTGGAAGTAGAGAAATGAACGTAGTTTACATTGTATCGTATGTAGTGTCAAGGTATAAGAGAAGAAGAAGAGACAACGGAACCGGCGCACGCATGGGAGTCGTATGCTTGTCCATCCAGCTGATAGTGTGACGCAACAGTGGTGATTGACAGGAGAATATGTGTAATCTGTTACAAACAAAACTACGAAGATGATTTGTCCATCCACACATAACCCCATGTATATATACACAACAGGAGAGAGATCTTGGGATCCCATTATGCTTGCAAAAATATAAAGCATTAATTGATATAATAATCACGTCCTTGCTAGATTTCCACAAATCATTCCATAATGTTCATGAATTGACCTATGAAAAAACAGACAAGCAATTGACATCAGTGGAGGGGCTTCATGAAGATTGTTTAGAGGGCTAATCAGATTTGAGGGGGAAGATGATAAGTTATGCATGAACTATGAGAAATTGTTGATATTTAGGCCTAATAATTAGGGGTAGACTTATCAGTTTTCCTAGTGTAGGGCAATGGCCCCCTTTGGAATTTAGACCCCATGAAGCTCTGCCACTAATTGACATTACTATGCTTTTGGAATGATTAACAAAGAAGCACCAGATTAAATAGGAAAATTATTACGATTACAACCTGCGCGTGCACATATTGAAAAGACAGATTATTGGAAGTAGTGAAATAACCGTAGCTTACATTGTGTAGTAGTATAAGGCATACGAGAAGAAAAGAAGAGACAATAGAAGAGGCACACGCATGGAAGTCGTATACTTGTCGTCCAGATGATAGTGTGACGCAACGAGAATATTGATGTCTACTACGCAACTTTATTCTTGTAGACTCGTGTTGGGCCTCCAAGCGCAGAGTTTTGTAGGACGGTAGCAATTTTCCCTCAAGTGGATGACCTAAGTTTTATCAATCCGTAGGAGACGTAGGATGAAGATAGTCTCTCTCAAGCAACCCTGCAATCAAATACAAGAAATCTCTTGTGTCCCCAACACACCCAATACAATGGCAAATTATATAGGTGCACTAGTTCATCGGAGAGATGGTGATAAAAGTGTAGTATGGATAGTACTGCAAGGTAGTAAATAGTAAAACAGAGCACAAACGGTATTGCAATGATGGAAAATGAGGCCTAGGGTGCATACTTTCACTAGTGCAATCTCTCAACAATGCTAACATAGTTGGATCATATGATTATCCCTCAAAGTGCAATAAAGAATCACTCCCGAGTTCCTATTAGCGGAGAAGAAAAGATAGAAATTGTTTATAGGGTACGAAACCACCTCAAAGCTATTCTTTCCGATCAATCTATCCTAGAGTTCGTACTAAAATAACACCAAGCTATTCTTTCCTATCAATCTAACCAAGAGTTCGTACTAAAATAATTCCATACGACACACATCAACCAACTCTAATGTCACCTAGATACTCCAATGTCACCACAAGTATCCGTGAATTAATTCTACGATATGCATCAAACAACTTCACGATCATAATATTCAATCCACACAAAGAACTGCAAGGGGACCCCAAAGTTTCTATTGGAAAATAAAAACGTACATCAACCCCTATGCATAGATTACCATAATGTCACCTCGGGAATTTGCAAGTTAAGTGCCATAACATACATCAAGTGAATCAATATGATACACCATTGTCACCTCAAGTATTCATACCACAAGACATACATCATGTGTTCTCAGATCTGAACATTAAATCCGACAAGACAAAACTTCAAAGGGTAAAGATTCAATTCATCACAACAAGAGTAGAGAGGGGCGAAACATCATATGATCCATCTATGTTAACAAAGCCCATGATATATCAAGATCGTTACATCTCAAGATCACGACATCGCATGAAAGCAACCTTCTTCAATAGGACTAAATTTATCATTGGGAACGGTAACACGACTAGATTCTGGGAAGATACATTGTTAGGGGAGACACCGCTAGCCACATCTCTATATAATACTGTACAACATAGGGACGCTTATATTTCTACAATATTACAATTTGTCCCTCTAAATATCAAGTTCAGGAGGTCCCTAGTAGGATACCGATGGGATAGTTCATTGCATCTCATGTAGAGGTTAATGGACGTTCGCCTCTCGGATGAGCCAGTTACAATTCACTGGAAATTACCAGCGAATGAAATTTTCTCTATGAAGTTGATGTATTTAGATTTAATAAACCTTGGTCCTATTCCGAGATCAATCCACATTTGGAAGATTAAAGTACCTTTAAGAATCAAAATCTTCATGTGGTTCGTGCGTAAGGAAGTGATTCTCACCAAGGATAGCCTGTCAAGGTAGAGATGGGAGGATAGTAAACAATGTTGCTTTTGCGATCAATATGAAACTACACAACACCTCTTTCTCAACTGTCCTCTCGCCAAACTCTTATGTCTTGCAATTCATGTAGCCTTTAATGTTAGCTATTCAAATAGTATTAACACGTTATTTGGGACGTGGCTGTAACGCCCCGGTTTCGATGCGCCAGATGTCAGCCAGTTATTCGTCGTTGTTGCCATGTCATTTTCTTGTGTGTTGCATTTTATCATGTCATCATGTGCATTGCATTGCATACGTGTTCGTCTCATGCATCCGAGCATTTTCCCCATTGCCCGTTTTGCAATCCGGCGCTCCTATGTCATCCGACGTCTCCTTCTCGCCTCTCTTCGTGAGTGGGTGTTGAACTTTCTCGGAACGGCCCGAGGTTTGCCAAGCGGCCTTGGTACACCATCGGTAGACCGCCTGTCAAGTTTCGTGCCATTTGGAGGTCGTTTGGTACACGTACGGTTAACTGCGTAGCCCGAAACCCCCCTTTCTCTTTGCAGCCCAACACCCTTCCAAACTGGCCCAAAACCCAGCAAACTCCCCTCCATGCTCTTGGTCGTTCGATCACGATCGCGTGGCCGAAAACCGCACCTCATTTGGACTCTCGTAGCTCCCTCTACCTATATAAAGTACCTCCCCTTCCATTTTCGCGGACGAAACCCTAGCCTAATCCTCCCCGCCACCACCGGACACGTCCGGCCGCAGCCGGACATGTCCGCCTATCGTCCCCAGCGAATCCGCCCCTGCCACGTGTCCCTCCACCGCCTCCCTCCGCCGCAGGCCTGCAGGCCCACGGGAAGCCCGCTCCGGGCCGCCCCGGGCCCGATCCCGCGCCGCGCGCCCGCTGCCCTAGCGCCGCCGCCGACGACCGTCCTCGCCGCCGCCGCGCCCGCTCCGCCTCGCCGGAGCCCGACCCATCGCCGCCGCCCT
>NC_041387.1:35142949-35155176 GCF_002162155.2 Triticum dicoccoides | reverse complement strand
CTCCCGCTCGCCTCCCCGCGCCCCGGCGCCCTTCGCTGGCTGCCGTCCCGGAGCTCCTCGCCGCCGCCGCGCCCGGATCCGGTGAGATCCGGGCGGGATCAAGCCGCCGCCACCGCAATGCCTCGCCTCGGCCTCGGGCAAGGTCAGGGACGAGCTTCCCTCCGCATGGGCCCCGTCCGGCCCAGCCCGCATCCTCCTCGGCCTGCCTCCTCCTTCCCGGGCCAGCCCAGTGGTGAGCAGCCCGACTAAACCCCGCCCCAGGCGTCTTTTAGTTCATCTGCGCCCGATCTGTTTTTTTTTCAAAAAAACTGGTAAGTCACCAGAGTTCATAACATTATCATGCCCTGTTCATTGCATCGTTTCTCCATGCATACTGCTCCGTTTCGTGCGGGTAATATGTCAAATTGTTCTTCTCAACGAGTACTTCATTTCATTCCATTGCATCATGTTCATTTGACCTCATCTTGATGCCTGAATCATCGTTGCAAGAGTGCTTCATAATGTTGTGTGCTGTCTGTTAACAGAACATGCTCATTTGTCATTTTTGCCATGATTAATGTGTGCATCCTATGAGGTTGATGTCTACATGTGTTTTGAACTATGCCATGTATTCTTTATAGTGGTGTATGCCATGTATTTTTGTGATCAATGTGGTGACTAGCACAAGCATGCAAACTAGGCATCGTGATGTTGCTGTTTTTAGTCCCTGTTCTGCTGTTATTTTGATGCCATATAAACATGATGCTACAGAGAGATCCATGCATATTTTGAGATACTTCAGTAAGGATGTTTTGAACATGTGGTTATGCTCTATCCATTCATGCCCCTGTTTGCAATTATGGAGTAGTCTAGCATGTCCTTTTCATGCTCTACTTTTGCTACAAAATGTTTCCTGGCAGATTGTTTACATGTTATTCAATTTTGCCAAGGTTGTTGTAGTTGATCCTTGCATGCTATGAACTTGTTCTTGCCTTGGTTTGTTTCACAAACATTTCTTCTTGCTGATGATATGCTTATCTTGTCATGCAATGACTTGTGGTGAGTGAATCGAGCTTGTTAAGTAGGGTACTTCCTGTTGCTGTTTTGCTAGGCTGAATCTGTTATTTCGTGATTCTATGTAAACCTGCTGCTACAAGTTATTCTGTGCATAATCTGGAGATGTACACTAAGGGTGTTTTGTTCTACATGTTATGCTCTATCCATCCATGCCCCTGGTTGCAATTATAGGCTGCTGTAGCTTGTTGTAATCTTGCTCCAAAGTTGCTATATAATGTTGTTGTCAGCCTGTTAACATTAAGTTCAGTTGTTATCATGATTGTTGTTAGTGATACATGCACCCTATGAACTTGCTCTTGCCATGATTAGCTTCACAAACATGCCTTCTTACTGTTAGTTGCCTTGCCATGCCATGTATTGCTCTGTGATGAGTGGTACAAGCTCATCTACATGCCTTCATAATTCTGTTTCTGCCATGTATGAATCTGTAATATAACTTGCCATGTTTACATGGGTGCCATCATATTTTCTGATCCTTTTTGGCTCATGGTCAGTAAGGGACTTTTGATCTATGCAATTAGTAGATTTATGTCATGCCTTTGTTTGCCATGATAAGTTCTTGGAACATGTTGTTTGATAGCTCTAAACATTGCAACCTGATGTTATTTTCTGCAAAGTCTGAACTGTTTTTATTTGCAATCTTGCCATGTGTGTTTGAGCATGTTCTAGTGATTTCTGGAGATAGCTCAGTGTTCATGTTTTGTAATGCTTTACCTGTACATCATGTCCATGTCTTTTGTTTTCATGTTGAGATGCTGTAGCATGTTGTTTTGATGCTTGCAATATGCCTAGTTGCTGTTTTGGACAGCTTGTCCTTTAAACTTGTATAGAGTGTATGTGTTGAACCGTTGCTCCGTTTTGAGTGTGCTCTATATGAAACTTGCTTGATTTTGCATATAGTTTCATATTATCATGTTGCATCCATGTTTTGAGGTGTTTTCTTGATGTTTGGGTGCATTTTGCATCAATGCCATCTTAACTTGTTTTGCTCATATCTTCTAGGTCGTAGCCCCGAACTAAATGAACTTTATATGTAACTTGACTAGAATCTCGTGTAGATCATCATGGTGCATTTTAACTTGCTGTTTAACAACTTTAACATAAGGTTTATTCAGATATGGACCAACTTCGAAATTTGCATATGAGGACTTACCGGAATTGTTATATGTTGTTCCCGGCCTCATTTAAACTTGCCTTGATGTGTTGTTCTTGTTTGCATCATCTCTTGCCATGAGTAGCTTCATGTAGTCTTGTCTTGCATTAAGCTTGTTGTACATCATGCCTTGTTCATGTGTTGTTTGTTTACTATGTTGTGTGCTTCTTTTCGATAGTTCCTGTTTTGTTGCAATCGTGAGGATTCGTTCGTCTACGCTTGGTTCCTCTTCGTAGCTTCATCCGTTCCTCTTCTTCATGGACTCGTTCTTCTTCCTTGCGGGATTTCAGGCAAGATGACCGCTACCCTGGATCTCATTACTATCATTGCTATGCTAGTTGCTCCGTTCTATCGCTATGCTGCGTTACCTATCTGTTGCTCTTCAAGCCTCCCAAATTGCCATGAACCTCTAACCTTTGACACCCTTCCTATCAAACCATTGCTTGGCTATGTTACCGCTTTGCTTAGCCCTCTTATAGCGTTGCTAGTTGCAGGTGAAGTTGAAGATTTCTCCTTGGTGGACATGATTTTGGTTGGGATATCACAATATCTCTTATTTAATTAATGCATCTATATATTTGGTAAAGGGTGGAAAACTCGGCCTTATGCCTAGTGTTCTGTTCCACTCTTGCCGCCCTAGTTTCCGTCATACCGGTGTTATGTTCCCGGATTTTGCGTTCCTTACGCGGTCGGGTGATTTATGGGACCCCCTTGACAGTTCGCTTTGAATAAAACTCCTCCAGCAAGGCCCAACCTTGGTTTTACCATTTGCCTCACCTAGCCCTTTTTCCCTTGGGAGTCGCGCTCTTGAGGGTCATCTTTATTTTACCCCCCCCCCCGGGCCAGTGCTTGTCTAAGTGTTGGTCCAAACCGAGCGATGTCCGGCGCCCCCTGGGCAACCGGGGTCTATGCCAACTCGACGTCTGGCTCATCCGGTGTGCCCTGAGAACGAGATATGTGCAGCTCCTATCGGGATTTGTCGGCACAGCGGGAGGCTTTGCTGGTCTTGTTTTACCATTGTCGAAATGTCTTGCAAACTGGGATTCCGAGTCTGATCGGGTCTTCCTGGGAGAAGGTATGTCCTTCGTTGATCGCGAGAGCTTATCATGGGCTATGTTGGGACACCCCTGCAGGGTATAATCTTTCAAAAGCCGTGCCTGCGGTTATAGGCAGATGGGAATTTGTTAATGTCCGGTTGTAGATAACTTGACACTAGATCCGAATTAAAACGCATCAACCGTGTGTGTAGCCGTGATGGTCTCTTTTCGGCGGAGTCCGGGAAGTGAACACGGTTTCTGGGTTATGTTTGACATAAGTAGGAGTTCAGAATCACTTCTTGATCATTACTAGTTGACGACCGTTCCTTTTGCTCTCTTCTCGCTCTTGTTAGCCACCATGCTTAGCCGCTGCTGCAACCTCACCACTTTACCCCTTCCTTTCCCTTTAAGCTTTGCTAGTCTTGATACCCATGGTAATGGGATTGCTGAGTCCTCTTGGCTCACAGATTACTACAACAACAGTTGCAGGTACAGGTTTAAGCGATGATCATGACGCAAGAGCGATGCTTGCTTGTTTGGAGTTCTTCTTCTGCTTCCTTTTCGATCAGGGGATAGGTTCCAGGTCGGCAGCCTGGGCTAGCAGGGTGGATGTCGTTTGAGTTTCTGTTTGTGTTTCTTCCGTAGTCGGATGTTGATCTTATGGATGATGTATTGTTGTATTCGAGTGGCATTGTATGCCTTATGTATGTATTCCCATCTATTATGTAATGTTGATGTAATGATATCCACCTTGCAAAAGCGTTTCAATATGCGGGTATATCCTTGGTGGGACCTTCGAGTTCCTTTTGGATAGGGTCGCATATTGGGCGTGACAGTGGCTTAATGGAGTGGAACCATGTGATGTGGCATATATTCAAATAGGAGTATGCGCATTGTTTTGGCTATATGCAACTAGAGAAATGACATGATTTTAAATAGACAAACTCTTATTAATGTTTTGTAGGTTATATACCGAGTCACTGCTTGGAACTGTATGTGTTGTCACTCAGTCATGCGGAGGCCCATGAGCTTATGGCTATTGGGTGCAACCGTTGGGAGATGGTAGTATGGGATGCCTACAACCGGTTTGGATGATTGTCCAATAATAGGCTAGGTGTTTAGTCATCTTAACCTATTTTCGCCGGTTGTGGCGACTTTTATTTTCATTTGCTTGGCTCTTCTTGTGAGCTTGTATCATATTTCAGACTTATTTGGACCTTTTGCGTAATAAAATTGGCTGCATGAATCAATCTGATGCGGGGTGACCGTCCTTTTCAGGAAAAAAATGCAGGGCATGCATTGGCCGAGAGTACATCCACAGATTCCCTTGTGACGCGTTTGGTAGGCTCCATATACCTCAGCCAGGCCCACGTGGGAAGAAAATGGCCCGTTTGGTTACCGGCATTCACTATTAGGCCTGCATAGTATGAACATTAAAGCACCTTTAGGCATGTATTCAGAGGAACACTCAAATTAGCCATTTTTGTGGAGTTAGGCCCACGCGATGCAACCCTAGGCACGTGGGCATGGGCGATTCGACGCATGGGTGCGGTCCCGAGAAGTCACGTTGTTTCCAGATGCTTCATCATAAATTACCCTCACCTCCCTTCCTCACTGCTCTCTCCCCTCTTCCCCACTCACATCTACGGCAGCGACCACCGGAACTCTACTGTGATTGGATCCAAGAAGGCAGCAACCACCGAAGCGACTGCAGACCTCCACCGGAACACATCGGCCATGACGGTAAGTCCTCGTCCTCTCTGTAGATTCACTGCTTTTGACTCGGGCTAGATGAGAGCACGTGATTGAAGAGTTAGGGAGGGGATTGAACACATCGGGGGTGTAGGGTTGCCCTCAATCGATTCTACATCGATGGCTACTAGGGTTCATAGGTTATTTTTTATTACATTGGGGGTGGGGTTTGGGGTACAAACTTTCTTGTCTAGCCGCGGCGACCCCAGAGTCGCGTTGAGCGCGGGGGGAGGGGGTAGCCATCTTGTTTTCTTCCTCATCGTCTTCGTCCTCATCATCTTCGTTGAGAATGATGGATCTTGCACGGTTGCCTACTGTCGGCGCCATGGCCACCATCTGCACCTCATCGTTGTCGGCCTTCGGCGACCCGAACGTACTACTCCAGTACATTGTGGCACGCTGGTCTTGAGGCGCCTTGTACTGATTGTACTTGGCCCATCTTGCCCATTGTCCAGCGTCGCTGGAGTCTACCTGATTCATGGCCCAGTGCAGGATGTCCATTGACATCGCGCCCTTGGCTGGGTCTAGAATCAGTGTCTTCAGCTCGTCTGACGTAGCCTTCTTTATCACAACATTGGCCTCCTTGTGCATGTCATGTTGCTAAAGTTCGAGCACACTTCCATGGTGTGCTCGAACTTCTTGCAGTCACCGAGCGAGCACCCAAGGAAGAAGGCCCTCCATCCAATGCCCCAAGGGAAAGGGTTGGGGTTGGAGTTGGAGTTCATGGCGAGGGAGAGGTGGTGAAACATAGAGGTGGAAGAGGAGAGGTGGTGAAATAGAGTGGGTTTCAGTGGTGCTGGGTTAGTAGGGTGGGTTAATATAGGAGCGTTAGGCCGATATGAATGGATGTTGACCATTGAATTGTGTGTTGTTCATAATGCAGATGGAGAAGGGCAAGGAGGTCGTGCCACCATTGGAGAAGGGCAAGGAGGTTGTGCCTCCATTTGTCGAAGTGCCGGTGCAGGATGACCCAAGCCCCAAGCGGAGGAACTATGGCCACTACCATCAAGAGTCAGGACCAAACCAGCTAGACTATGAAAGCACTCCGGTTAGAACGAGATAAGGAGTGAATAAGACTGAAAGGATTTAGGCAGCACTCCGGTTGAACAAGGAAATAATAGAACATGAGCTTCACCCAAAGAGATGGCACTTGACGAGATGAACAATGCAATGCCTCCGGAAGAATTGAAAGAATTGAATGAAAAGAACTTAGAAGGAAGGATTGAACGGATTTGAATATCTGAGAAGAACGAAGAAATGCAAAACTCCAATTCAAAAGAATACGGAGAATTAATTGCACTTCGAGACGCGAGAAGAAAAGATACTTGAACTCCGCCAACAAGAATCTTGATGAGCACTTGAAGAATGAATTAAATCATGAAGAACCACCATGAAGAACTCCGGTACAAAAGGATGATGAGATAGAATGAAGGATGAAAGAATAAGATTAAAGCTTGCGATGATTTAGATGGAGGTTTCGACGAAATGGCTGAGGAAAATTTGAACTCCGGAAAAGAAAAAAATGAAAACACTTGGAATTAGAAGTTATTCAACAAGAACAAACTCCGAAGGAAGGTATTACTCACTTGGACGAAATAAGAATAAGATTTATTGTATGCTTATCCTTCATCAAATTAAATTGATGACAAGAAATGGATTTTTCATACTACTTATTCTTCTTGAAAAGGATTGAGAAGTGACATGTCGCAAACTTGAGAAGGTCTTCATGAACCACCAGTAGGATTGGAAAGATCAAATGTATAAAAATGATGATCAAGGAAAAAGAATCTTGAACGAACCACCGTAAGAATTCGAAAATTACTGATGAAAGAGAAATAATCACCAGAAGAATTAGAAGAACCAATATGCTCGAGGGGATTTGGATACAAAAGAATGAAGAGATAACAAGCTGATTAAAGAGCACTTGAACGAAGCGCCGGGAAAAATAGAGAACGATAGCTGGAAAGATGGCCTTCGGTGAAAAGAAACGGGAAAACACTCCTGACATACTCCGGATGATTAAGAAAGAATATCTGACAAACTGAAATAATTTGGAGGATAACATGAAGCTAGAACCGCGAAACTCCGGGAGAACGGACAAGATTTAGAGGAAAAACTCTTCTTCGATCTTCAAATGACGACGAGAAAACACCACAAAAATTACTGTGATACTCCGGGAGAATGGAAAGCAAAGAGGTTGAGCCAACAATGAAATGATTTGAAATCGATCTTGGAGAAGGCATGTGACTGATGAAATCCATTCTTACGTCACACTTTGAAAAGAATTGAGAATAACTCCGGGGAAATTAGAAGAGTCAGGTAAGATCCTGGGAAAAGACCTGTGGGTTAGGGCCCACTGAAGAGATAACACCGTTGAAAAGGGATTGTTGAAGAGATAGATGATGCACCGGAACAATTGAAATATTAGAATGAGGTGATAACCTCGAATAAATTCAAACACAAACGAATCTCCTGAGATGTCTTCTGAACTCCGGGATAATTAAATGGCGAGAGGCGAACGAGCAGGGAAAACACTTGATCCAAGGAAAGAATACGATCAACACCGAAAACAAATTGAATTGAGTCCACCGGAAAAGAGATGAAGAATGTAAAACAAAAGAGAATTCACCAGTTGAAACAATTGACGAAAGACTGAAGAGGCTCCACACAAATGAAAATTGACGTTCGAAAGAGACTCAGGCTCCGGGAAGAAGAGGGTGGGAGGGCGGGAAAAACAAAGGCAACATGGAAGGGAGAACCGACTAATATTTTGAAGAGAAAAACACCGGTTGAAAGAATGCAAAGGCTTCACACGAGTAGGATGGATACTCGATTACGGACTCCGGTTCCGAGAAGAAAAGAGGTGGGTGGGTGGGAAAAGAAAAGCAACTGAGGATGGAGAAACAACTTCATTGAGAGCGGACTGTGGATTGAGCTTGCAAAGATGAAGAGGCTCGAGTCAACTTGACGAGAAATGCACCGGATGAAAGAGCTGAGGAACAACGATCAGAAAACCAACTGCGTGATCCTAAAGAAAATTTGAAGGGGAAGAGAAGTAACTCAAAACACCTACGTGAAGATTTCTCACTAGAGCGACAAGGGGCAGAGGAGTAAAAAGAATTCCTACTCTCCGATATAACTAGACTCTGAAAATAGTTTATTCTAGACTCAACATCGGCCAAACTACACGATCAATCAAGGGGGCTCCTAGGGTCGGTCGAGGCTCTGATACCAACTTGTCACGCCCAATATGCGATACTATCCTAAAGAGACTTGAAGGTCACATCAAGGATAGAACCGCATATTGAAACGCTTTTGCAAGGTGGATATCATTACATCAACATTACATAATAGATGGGAATACATACATAAGGCATACAATGCCACTCGAATACAACAGTACATCATCCATAAGATCAACATCCGACTACGGAAGAAACACAAACAGAAACTCAAACGACATCCACCCTGCTAGCCCAGGCTGCTGACCTGGAACCTATCCCCTGATCGAAGAAGAAGCAGAAGAAGAACTCCAAAACAAGCAAACATCGCTCTCGCATCATGATCATCGCACAACCTATACCTGCAACTGTTGTTGTAGTAATCTGTGAGCCACGAGGACTCAGCAATCCCATTACCATGGGTATCAAGACTAGCAAAGCTTAAAGGGAAAGGAAGGGGTAAAGTGGTGAGGTTGTAGCAGCGACTAAGCATGATATGGTGGCTAACATACGCAAATAAGAGCGAGAAGAGAGCAAACGGAACGGCCGTGAAGCTAGCAATGATCAAGAAGTGATCCTGAACTCCTACTTACGTCAAACATAACCCAGAAACCGTGTTCACTTCCCGGACTCCGCCGAAAAGAGACCATCACGGCTACACACACGGTTGATGCATTTTTATTCGGATCTGGTGTCAAGTTATCTACAACCGGACATTAACAACTTCCCATCTGCCTATAACAGTAGGCACGGCTTTCGAAAGATTATACCCTGCAGGGGTGTCCCAATTTAGCCCATGATAAGCTCTCGCGATCAACGAAGGATATACCTTCTCCCAGGAAGACCCGATCAGACTCGGAATCCTAGTTTACAAGACATTTCGACAATGGTAAAACAAGACCAGCAAAGCCGCCCGATGCGCCAACAATCCCGATAGGAGCTGCACATATCTCGTTCTCAGGGCAACACCAGATAGGTCAGCCTACGAGTAAAACCAACCCTTGAGTTGCCCCGAGGTGGCCCCGCAGTCTGCCCGGTTCAGACCAACACTTAGACAAGCACTGGCCCGGGGGGGCTAAAATAAAGATGACCCTCGAGAGGGCGACTCCCAAGAGAAAAGTAGGTGGTGGTGAGGCAAATGGTAAAACCAATGTTGGGCCTTGCTGGAGGAGTTTTATTCAAAGCGAACTGTCAAGGGGGTCCCATAAATCATCCAACCGTGTAAGGAACGCAAAATCCGGGAACATAACACCGGTATGACGGAAACTAGGGCGGCAAGAGTGGAACAAAACACAAGGCATAAGGCCGAGTCTTCCACCCTTTACCAAGTATATAGATGCATTAATAAAATAAGAGATATTGTGATGTCCCAACATAATCCTGTCCACCATGGAGAAATCTTCAACTTCACCTGCAACTAACAACGCTATAAGAGGGGCTGAGCAAAGCGGTAACATAGCCAAACAATGGTTTGCTAGGAAGGGTGTCAAAGGTTAGAGGTTCATGGCAATCTGGGAGGCTTGAAGAGTAAATGATAGGTAGCGCAGCATAGCGATAGAACGAAGCAACTAGCAATGATAGTAGTGAGATCCACGGTAGTGGTCATCTTGCCTGAAATCCCGCAAGGAAGAAGAACGAGTCCATGAAGAAGACGAAGGGATGAAGCCGAACCAAGCGTAGACGAACGAATCATCACGATCGCAAGGAAACGGGAACTATCGAGAAGAAGCACACAACATGGTAAACACACCACACATATACAAGACATGATGCACAACAATCATGATGCAATACAAGACTACATGAAGCTACTCATGGCAAGAGATGATGCAAACAAGAGCAACACATCAAGGCAAGTTTAAATGAGGCCGGGAACAACATATAACAATTCCGGTAAATCCTCATATGCAAATTTCGAAGTTGGTCCAGATCTGAATAAACCTTATGTTCAAGCTGTTAAACAGCAAGTTAAGATGCACAAAGATGATCTACACGAGATTCTAGTCAAGTTACATATAAAGTTCATTTAATTCGGAGCTACGGCCTAGAAGATATGAGCAAAACAAGTTAAACATTGCATTGATGCAAAATGCATTCAAACATCAAGCAAACACACCAAAACAAGGATCCAACATGATAATATGAAGCTACATGCAATTCTAAGCAAGTTTCATATAGAGCACACTCAACACGGAGCAACGGTTCAACACACACATGAAACAAGTTATAGCAACAATCTGTCCAAAACAGCAACTAGGCATCTTGCAAGCATCAAAACAACATGCTACAGGACCTCAACAAGAAAACAAAAGGCATGGGCATGATGTACAGGTAAAGCATAACAAAACATGAACACTGAACTATCTCCAGAAATCACTAGATCATGCTCAAACACACATGGCAAGATTGCAAATAATAACAGTTTCAGACTTTGCAGAAAATAACATCAGGTTGCAATGTTTAGAGCTATCAAACAACATGTTACATGAACTTAACATGGCAAACAAAGGCATGGAATGAATCTAATAATTGCATAGAACAAAAGTCCCTTACTGACCATGAGCCAAAAAGGATCAGAAGATATGATGGCACCCATGTAAACATGGCAAGTTATATGACAGATGCAAACATGGCAGGAACAACGATAAGTAGGCATGTTGGTGAGCTTGTACCACTCACCACAGAGCAATACATGGCATAGAAAGGCAACCAAAAGTAAGAAGACATGTTTATTTATCTAAGCATTGCAAGAGCCAGTTCATAGAGTACATGGATCACTAACAACAATCATGGCAACAACTAAACTTAATGTTAACAGGCTGACAATAACATTATTTAGCAACTTTGGAGCAAGATTACAACAAGCTACAGCAGGCTATAAATGCAACCAGGGGCATGGATGGATAGAGCATGACATTTATAACAAAACACCCTTAGTGAACATCTCCAGATTATGCATAGAATGACTTGTAGCAGCAGGTTTACATAGCATCACGAAATAACAGATTCAGCCTAGCAAAACAGCAACAGTAAGTGCACTACTTAACAAGCTCGATTCACTCACCACAAGTCATTGCATGACAATATAAGCATAGCATCATCAAGAAGACATGTTTATGAAGCTAACCAAGGCAAGAACAAGTCCATAGCATGCAAGGATCAACTACAACAATGTTGGCAAAATTGAATAACATGTAAACAATCTGCCAGGAAACATTTTGTAGCAAAAGTAGAGCACGAAAATGACATGTTATACTACTCCATAATTGCAAACAGGGGCATGAATGTATAGAGCATAACCATATGTTCAAAACATCCTTACTGAAGTATCTCAAAATATGCATGGATCTCTCTGTAGCATCATGTTTACATGGCATCAAAATAACAGCAGAACAGGGACTGAAATCAGCAACATCACGAAACCTAGTTTGCATGCTTGTGCTAGTCACCACATTGATCACAAAAATACATGGCATACACCACTGTAAAGACGGCATGGCATAGTTCAAAACACATGTAGAAATCAACCTAATAGGATGCACACATCAATCATGGCAAAAATAACAAATGAGCATGTTCTGTTAACAGACAGCAGACAATATCACCTAGCATTCTTGCAACGATGATTCAGGCATCAAGATGAGCTCAAATGAATATGATGCAATGGAATGAAATGAAGTACTCGTTGAGATGAACAATTTGACATATTACATGCATGAAACAGAGCTACGGATGCAGAGATATGATGCGATGAACATGGCATGATAATGCGGCAGATCTCAGGGACTTAGTGGGATTTACCTCCGCGAAAGTTAACGCGGGACGGAGGGATCCGGTATGCGGGGATGCCGCGTTTGGTTCGAGGGAGTGGTGGATCTCGTCCACTCCCCCGGATCTGACCGGAGATAACTCCGGCGAGGGGCGGGGCGGCTCCGGCGAGGTCCGGGCAGCGCGGATCCGGAGGCCGGCGACGCGGGCGCGACGGAGCCGGTGAGGAGGAGGCCGTCC
>NC_041387.1:35090540-35142220 GCF_002162155.2 Triticum dicoccoides | reverse complement strand
GATGGGCTCCGCGGGCCGGCGGCGCGGGGCTGGCGGCGGAGGCCACGTGGCGCTTGCCGATTGGCTGCGGGCGACGGCGTGGACAGGTCCGGCCAGATCGGACGTGTCCGGCGGGCGAGAGGAGCGGGGCTAGGGTTTCATCCGTGAATTCGGGGGAGGTGGACTAATTTATAGGTAGAGGGAGCTAGGAGAGTTCAAATGAGGCATGGTTTTCGCCCACACGATCGTGATCGAACGATCGAGAGCATGGAGGGGGTTAGGATGGGTTTTGGGCCAGTTTGGAAGGGTGTTGGGCTGCAAGACGAAAGGGGCTTTTACGGTTACCCGGTTAACCATTGGAGCATCAAACGACCTCCAAATGGCACGAAACTTGACAGGCGGTCTACCGGTGCTATACCAAGGCCACTTGGCAAGACTCAGTCCATTCCGAGAAAGTTTAACACCCACTCACAACAGGAGACAAAAGGGGAACGCCGGAGGGCATAGGAGTGCCGGATTGCAAAACGGACAACGGGGAAAATGCTCGGCTGCATGAGACGAACACGTATGCAAAATGAGATGCACATGATGACACAATGCAGATGATGACATGGCAAAATGCAACACTCAAGCAGCTGACATGGCAACAACGGCGAATGACTGAAGGACACCTGGCGCATCGAATCCGGGGCGTTACATTCCCCAACACCATGAAGGTGATCGTCTTCAACGACGAGGGCGTGGAGGTGGTCACCAAGTGCAAGGAGCATGACAACGCCTTCGCCGCAATCGCCTAAGATCCTGTTGCCCGTTCCTTGTTGGTTCTTGGTTTAAGACTTGGGTTTCATTTAAAACTTGTGATCCATGGTTAAGACTTGTGTTTGTCTGTTGCTCCTAGTTTAGTTATTAGTAGTTCATGTGTGCCTTTGGTAACCTCACCACATCAAGGAGGAGGTTACCACAAAACTGTCCTGAATGTAACCAAACAACCGAACTTGTGTTTCCCCTCAAACAAGTCCACAACCGAACAGCAGGCCTTCCGTTTTTGCACATGCAGGCTAGAGGTGATGCATGCAACTAATCAACATGCAGATGTTTATTTTTGCCGGCATATGCTCAGCTAGACCCAATTGGGACAAGTATGCAAAGTGGCAAAAAATGATGCAGGTAACCAAACGCGTCCTTGAAGTAGGTGGTGGTTTGTAGAGGGGGGATCCCGATACAACCACAACCAATTAGTGGAGTCCCCCAGCTGCGGGAACTGTCAAACTGAACATGGAGACTGATGACTGGAATTGATGAGTGATGAGTACTAATTAATAATAACTAAACAAGAGTGGAAGAACAAACAATGAAACATGTTGAGGTAATGACGCACCAAAACTGATAAACTGAAGAATGAAAAACTCTAATGCTGGGTATTGAACTTTATTATACTCTAAAAGATCAAGAGAGAATTATTCTGCAGTAGCTTGCTCGTGACTTATAATCCCTGATAAAAAAAATCTTGCACATAACTCAAGATTAAAATGTTTTACTAATAACTCAAGACTGATGACAACTAACACACATAACATAATCTCACAAACCAGACTGAAGTACTGAACGTGTCATCAGGCTTGTCAGCTCTCCTATCATCTCTGGTTGGCAATGGGTGGCGAGGGCATCAGCATGGGGCAGCGGATTGGCGAGCCGGCGATAGCAGCACCAGTAGCGGCCAGTGCACGCTGTGTGCAGGCTCGGCCGTGGTGCCACTTGACGCATGGCGCGGCGGCGTACAGGGGAGCACTTCACAAATCAAAGCGGCGGGGCGAGGTGAGGCCGTGGCAGCATGGAGAAGCGGAGGCATGGCTCCCAAAGCAAAGCGGCGCATGCTATGGCGGAGGTGACCGGGCCGGAGAATAGCTGCCGACTGCTCTAGGGTTGTATATCAGCCTCAGAACCACCGTGACGCAAATAAAAGCTGGATCGTGACGCAACTACAAAGATGACCAGCAATATCTGCAGTGAGTCCATCTGATCGTTTTGTGTAATTTGTTGATGCCGCAAGTAGGATTGATTGAATCATTCTTCTTTGAGTTAACCTCTGTTTTTTGGTTCATTATTTTGCCATGCTTTCTTGATTCAATTGTTTTGCTCTGCCATTCAATACGAGTAGAAGAGAGTGGCAAGTAATTTTTGGACGTTCATAATTTTGGTTGCTAATCCACCTGATCTAGTGTTGATTCCATGTATGTTTTGTTAACTGTCGGATGTTTAGTTAACTGTCTTTGCAGCTATCGAGTGATTGATGGAATCCATCTTTGTTTTTTTCTAGTGCATAACGTAGTGATGGTTCAGTACTAAATGTGTACCGCAGAGACGCAAGATTTGAGAGAACAGTTTTAGGAATTGGAAGAACCATGGAGAGAATTTGGGGAAATTTCCGGACCATTCTCCTTGGTCCCTCTCTTTGTAGACATGTATATTATGTGTACATTTTACATTTTAGTCCCTAAGGAACTAGGTAAATATAGTCATACACCAACACATACATGGCGAATATTGTTATTCAGTGATCGGATACAATTCAGCTCTTTATTTATTGAACCAAGGACCAGGCTTGGATTCAACACGAGGATTCCCTTGCATTTGCATATATATATATATATATATATATATATATATATATATATATATATATATATATATATATATATATATATATATATATAGACGGTCTATTCTGCTAATATTAGCAGAATAACTATTCAGCACACCACTTTCGCACTGCACGCTAAACGCAAGTGCACGTCATTCTTTGAACCAAGTGTGCTGCAGTACTCACACAAGTGAACTTCTCGTCGAAAAAAACTGCACGCGTTATTTTTTCGGTACTGTTTGCGCTCTAATTTTTGAACCATTTATCGGAATAAGGCGTGTAATATACCGTTGAAAAGCTATGGATTAGGCGCAACTTCGACATGTTGAACACTTTTCGAGATTCCACACGGTTTAAGAGCAGTTTTGAAAATGGTGCGGCCCATGACGAGTGGTAGCGACCGTTTTTTCGTGATTTCTTCTAAACCGCTCGTCGGAATGAAGCAAACGATACGCCCTTGGATAGATATCGTCAAGGCGCATCTTTTTCATATATAAACGTTTCTCTAATTCCTTACGGTTTAAGAGCAGTTTCAAATTTACTAAATCGTGGAATTCTGTTTTTCAAATTTTTTCAAATTTTCGGTACTGTTTTCACTCCAGTTTTTGAACTATTTGTCAAAACGAGGTGTGTGATACGCCGTTGGAAAGCTACGAACGAGGCGCAACTTTCATATGTTGAAATATTTTTGAGATTCCTTATTGTTTTAAGTTAATTTTGAAAATTGTGCGGCGGATGACGAGTGGCAGCGGCTCTTTTTCGTGAAATTTTTTACAAACCGTTGGTCGGAATGATTCAAACGATACGCCGTTGGAAAGATATTGACGAGGCGCAACTCTTTCGTGTAGAACACTCTTTCTAATTCTTTACGGTTTAAGAGGAATTTCGAATTTACCGAAATGCGGACACTCTGTTTTTCGCGACACTCAAATCGGTGTGCGTACTTCATCCAAATGAAAACCGCACTTCATCCGACGAAAACCGCACTACATCAGACGGGTAAGAGAACTGCATGGTTTCTTTTATCCAAACGCAATTTTTTTCAAGGACGAGAAAGTAGAGTGCACTTCACATCGGGTCTAAATGAACCACAACACTATCAAGAAGTGAACCACATTACTTTTCTTCGCTTCCGTAACAAGTAGTTTGCACCTATGGGATGAACAACATCATATGGCCGACAGCACTGCTTCAGAATGAAAACCGCACTGCATCGGACGAGCAGCGAGTTGCATAATTTCTTTTGTTGGACGTAATTTTTCTCAGACGAGTTTTTGTTGTCTTTTAAAAAAAATTATGAAAGAGAGTGGACCGCAACACTTCTGAAAGTGACCCGCAATACTACCAAAAATAAACCTCATGAGTTTTTGTTGTCTTTTTCATACTTTTGTTAGGCGTGTATTCCAACTTAGGTGTGAACTTCATCTAATAAGAAGCTAGCTTCTTTTGGAGATGTTTGTTTTTCTATTTACTCAGTGAAAAGAACTGCATGTTGGGATTTTTCTGTACTTTTCTCACCTTCTCAGAGAGCGAAGCTCTCTTCAGAAAATATAAAACTTCACTAGATACTACAGTGAACCTCAGACATACACTTAAACATTCGAATCACACATTTCTTCTCCTTCTCGGAGAGTGAACCTCTCTTCAGAAAATATATAGAACTTCACAAATACATACATCCAGCCAACTAAAGTGAGTATACAAAAAAAATTGATGCCGGAACTGCGCACCTGCACTGAACATCCACAGCTAGCGCACTGCATGCACGAGCCGTACGCACCGCCGGAGGATGCGGAGGCCACAGCCGTAGCGAGGCCACGCCCACCCCAATTCGGTAGGAAGTCAAAAGGTGAGGGAGGGGAACGTCATCGTCGTGCCTAGCGACCTCCCCCGGATCGGCCGCCACGGATCTCACCGGCGGCGGTGGCTCAAGCTCGCCGGCCTCCTTTTCCCCTCGGCCCAATGGAGCCTGACTGGCGATCCGGTGCTAGTGCGGGAAGGAGGCCGAAGTCTCCGGAACAGGTCACGCTAGGGGTGCCTCGGGTGCTCGCTCGAATCACACGTACGCCGCTAATGAGCTACACGGCGTCGCCGTCCATACTGCATCTAGTCCAACACACACAACCTGACTCAAAAGAAAAAGAATCGCACTTGCGCACTAACTGAGCCGCCCTGGATCTAGCCCGAGCGAGTACTACACGCTTTGCAGCCCGAAGTGGTGCACGGCCATGGAGGTGGAGGTGACAAGGGGAGGGGAACTTGCGGCAGAGTGCCATGCCGCTCACGCTCGGAAGTCGACCTCATGGCGGCAAGGGACGACCTACAGCCCACCGAATCTCGCGCGGGGGGAGGGGGGAGTGCCGGCGTGCTGCGTGCACCCAGGTAGTGGACTGCACGGGCGCCCTTGGATCGACCGGGGCAGAGCCATAGCTGCCGGCGCTTCCTTTGCGCCGCTCGTTGTCCTTCCTCTCCGAGGTTGGGCTCCCTGTCATGGCCAGCAACCAGTGGAGGGGGAGGAAGATGGAGACAGATCCGGGGGCAGACGAACTGCACGCCTCGTCGGGGTGAGTTGCTGTTGTGCGAGTTGGGGATTCACCGCGGGACTGGTGGTGGCACGACGACCTCGCCCTGGTGGCATGGTGATGATGGGGAGTGGAGGGGCGGCAGGATTGGGCACCAGAGGGGAGGTGGATTCGTCCGTCGGGGTGAGGAGTGGCGGGGCGGCTCACCGGGAATGAGAGTGGCGGCGGGCCGCGCCAGATCTAGGGCGGATACGCCGGATCTCGCCGGATCCGGCAGGGCGACTGCTGTTGGAGGTAGCTGGTCGGCCGCGGGGTGGAGAGCAGTGCGGCGCACGCGGGAGGTGGGAGGTGGCCGTGTTGGTGCTTGGTGGGCAGGGAAAATAAGAAGTAGGAGGGCTAGGGGAGGGCCTGGGGTGCACTGGCCGGCGGGAAGAAGTTCGGAGGATTTGGGAGGAAGAAGGTAGGAGGAAGAGGGAGGTGTCCGGTTGAAGTTTTGGTAGGGCGTGGGGGTGGGGTGGGGTGAGGGCGTATCTCCTACCGGTGCTGGGGAGGAAGGAGTGGTCGAAGTGGGGAGGGGCTGCGCTATACGCGCCGGCGGCCCCGGCGGCAGAAGCTATGGAGGTTGGGGATCGTGCTGGGCGGAATCGGGAGGAAGAAGGCAGCGGTGGGTAGCTACGATTCGGTTTGGGGTGGGTGGGGTGGTCGGTTTTGCTGGTTTTCGCAGTCCTCGGTTGTTAGCAGAATAAGCGGGTTTGATGTGCAAAATAAGGTCTTAAGGGGTGTTATCAGGACTAGCTTACTCCAGGCCCAGCTTGAGATCGATTGAGTTGGCGGACGGGGTTGCGTAACTGTTGCTGGGGCTGGAGGAGGATGCGGACATCTGTCCTTGCTGCTTGACGCGCCCTGCACGCTTCTTCTGGAGCTTGTACGTTTTGAACTTGGGGAAGAGAGCCAGAAGCCCTATTTCCACTTCGATGCCATTTCCACTCCACCCTACAATGACAAGTAGCTCCCCTGAAAGCTGAATCTGTCCCACTTTGATATCTTGAAATCCGACATTATGTCCGGTACAGGGCTTGTCCTCGGCGCGGGCGCACACTGAAATCAGACAGAAATTGATGAGAAGTACTCCCTCCGTAAATTAATATAAAAGTGTTTAGATTACTATTTTAGTGATCTAAATGCTTTTATATTAGTTTACAGAGGGAGTACTAGTATAAGTGAGAAGAGAAGCCAAAAGAAACTCACGCCACCATGTCTTACCAGCAATAATCACGTCCTTGCTAGATTTCCACAAATCATTCCATAATGTTCATGAATTGACCTGTGAAAAAACAGACAAGCAATTGACATCAGTGGAGGGGCTTGATGAAGATTGTTTAGAGGGCTAATCAGATTTGAGGGGGAAGATGATAAGTTATGCATGAACTATGAGAAATTGTTGATATTTAGGCCTAATAATTAGAGGTACACTTATCAGTTTTCCTAGTGTAGGGGGCAATGGCCCCCTTTGGAATTTAGACCCCATGAAGCTCTGCCACTAATTGACATTACTATGCTTTTGGAATGATTAACAAAGAAGCACCGAATTGAATAGGAAAATTATTACGATTACAACCTGCGCGTGCACATATTGAAAAGACAGATTATTGGAAGTAGTGAAATGACCGTAGCTTACAATGTGTAGTAGTATAAGGCATACAAGAAGAAAAGAAGAGACAACAGAAGAGGCACATGCATGGAAGTCGTATACTTGTCATCCAGTTGATAGTGTGACGCAACGAGAATACTGATGTCTACTACGCACCTTTATTCTTGTAGACTCGTGTTGGGCCTCCAAGTGCAGAGTTTTGTAGGACGGTAACAATTTTCCCTCAAGTGGATGATCTAAGTTTTATCAATCCGTAGGAGACGTAGGATGAAGATAGTCTCTCTCAAGCAACCCTGCAATCAAATACAAGAAATCTCTTGTGTCCCCAACACACCCAATACAATGGCAAATTGTATAGGTGCACTAGTTCGTAGGAGAGATGGTGATAAAAGTGTAGTATGGATAGTACAGGAAGATAGTAAATAGTAAAACAGAGCACAAACGGTATTGTAATGATGGAAAATTAGGCCTAGGGTGCAAACTTTCACTAGTGCAATCTCTCAACAATGCTAACATAGTTGGATCATATGATTATCCCTCAAAGTGCAATAAAGAATCACTCCTGATTTCCTATTAGCAGAGAAGAAAAGATAGAAATTGTTTGTAGGGTACGAAACCACCTCAAAGCTATTCTTTCTGATCAATCTATCCTAGAGTTCGTACTAAAATAACACCAAGCTATTCTTTCTGATCAATCTAACCAAGAGTTCATACTAAAATAATACCACACGACTCACATCAACCAACTCGACATTTATGATAAGTATATGTGGATTGACATATTGTTGATCAGAAATGACGTAGAATTTCTAGAAAGCATAAAGGGTTGTTTGAATGGAGTTTTTTCAAAGGAAGACCTGGGTAAAACTACTTACATATTGGGTATCAAGATCTATAGAGATAGATCAAGATGCCTGATAAGACTTTCACAGACCACATACCTTGACATGATTTTGAAAGAGTTCAAAATGGATCAGTTAAAGAAGGAGTTCTTGCTGGAGTTGTAAGGTGTGAAGTTAAGACTTAAAGCTCGACCACGGCAGAAGAAAGAGAAATGACGAACGTCGTCCCCTATGCCTTAGATATAGGCTCTATACGATATGCCATGTTGTGTACCGCACCTGATATGTGCCTTGCCACGTGTCTGGAAAGGGGGTACAAGAGTGATCTAGGAGTGGATCATTGGACAGCGGTTAAAATTGTCCTTAGAGGAATAAGGAAATGTTTCTCGGTTATGGAGGTGATAAAGAGTTCGGCGTAAAGGGTTACATTGATACAAGCTTTAACACCTATCTGGATGACTCTGAGTAGCAAACCGGATATGTATAGTGGAGCAACCATTTGGGATAGCTCCAAGTGGAGCGTGGAAGCAACATCTACAATATGACCTCGAGATTTGCAAAGTACATACGGATCTGAATATTGCAGACCCGTTGACTAAACCTCTTCCACGAGCAAAACATGATCAGCACCAGAACACTATGGGTGTTTGATTCATCACAATGTAACTAGATTATTGACTCTAGTGCAAGTGGGAGACTGTTGGAAATAATAAAATGTTTATTATTATATTTCCTTGTTCATGATAATTGTCTATTGTTCATGCTATAATTGTATTAACCGGAAACCGTAATAGATGTGTCAATACATAGACCACAATATGTCCCTAGTGAGCCTCTAGTTGACTAGCTCGTTGATCGATAGATGGTTGTGGTTTCCTGACCATGGAGATTGGATGTCGTTGATAACGGGATCACATCATTAGGAGAATGATGTGATGGACAAGACCCAATCCTAAGCATAGCACAAGATCGTGTAGTTCGTTTGCTAGAGCTTTTCCAATGTCAAGTATCATTCCTTAGACCATGAGATTGTGCAACTCCCGTATACCATAGGAATGTTTTGGGTGTATCAAACGTCAAAATGTAACTGGGTAACTATAAAGGTGCATTACAAGTATCTCCGAAAGTGTCTGTTGGGTTGGCACGACTCGAGACTGGGATTTGCCGCTCCGTATGACGGAGAGGTATCTCTGGGACCACTCGGTAATGCATCATCATAATGAGCTCAAAGTGACTAAGGAGCTAGTCATGGGATCATGTCTTGCGGAATGAGTAAAGAGACTTGCCGATAACAAGATTCAACAAGGTATGGGGATACCGACAATCGAATCTCAGGAAAGTAACATACCGATGGACAAAGGGAATTGTATACGGGATTGATTGAATCCCTGACATCGTGGTTCATCCAATGAGATCATCGTTGAACATGTGGGAGACAATATGGGTATCCAGATCCCGCTATTGGTTATTGGCCGGAGAGGTATCTCGGTCATGTCTACATGGTTCCCGAACCCGTAGGGTCTACACACACTTAAGATTCGGTGACGCTAGAGTTGTAATGGGGATAGTATGTGGTTACCGAAGGTTGTTAGCAGTCCCGGATGAGATCCCGAACGTGACGAGGAACTCCGGAATGGTCCGGAGGTGAAGATCGATATATTGGATGAAGGGTATTGGAATCCGGAAGTGTTCCGGGGTACCGGGCTATGGCCAGCATGACCGAAAGGTGTTTTCAGGGGTCTGACAAGTGATGCAGGGCCTCATGGGCCAAGGGGAGGGGCAAACCAGCCCACTAAGGGGTTGTGCGCCCCCACAGCCTTTCCCATGTTGCTTGGGGAGGTGGGGCGCCTCCACCTAGCTTGGGAGGCAAGCCTCCACCTGCTTGGCTTGGGGGACAAGTCTCCCTAGGGTTTCCCTAGGGCGATCCAATCTGCCTTAGCCGCCGTCCCCCTAGCGGAATCCCTAGGGCGCCTCCTCCAGCCCCTTCCCCCTAGATATAGTGAGCGAGAGAGAGGGCAACCGCACCCTGACACGCCCTGGTGCTGCCCTTCCTCTCCTTCCTACACCTTTTCCTCCTCCGTAGTGCCTAGTGAAGCTCTATCGGAGAACCACGAGCTCCATCACCACCACGCCGTTGTGCTGCCGGAGTTCTCCCTCAACTTCTCCTCCCCCCTTGCTGGATCAAGAAGGAGGAGGCGTCCCCGGACTGTACATGTGTTGAACACAGAGGCACCGTCCATTCGGCGCTTGGATCGGATCTTTCGCGAGTTGAATCGACGCGAGTGATGAAGTCATGTACCTAGGGTAGGGTCATGGACCTATCTAGGATACCCTACCCAAGGACATCCTTAGAAGAAGCTACCTTCCAGTCGACCAAGAGGGACTTCACTCGACGAACTCAAGGACACTCGACGATGAAGATAGCCACTCGACCATGAAGCTAACCACTCGACGGCCAGGAGACCTAAAGTCACTCAGCACGCAACGGTCTGTCATTAAGTAGCTTTAATAGTCTTCATGGCACTTTATGAGGGCGTTACCAGTAAACCCATGTCTTAATGTACTTTAAACCCTGCATAACTGAGGGCCAGAGGGGTCTGGCGAACTCTATAGAAGCCACCCCCTCCTCAGTGTAAAGGGTTCGCACCCCTGTAACTCATATACACATAAACCAGTCGACCGCCTCCTGGCTCCGAGACGTAGGCCTTTTACTTCCTCCGTGAAGGGCCTGAACTCGTAAAACACTCGTGTGTACAACTACTCCATAGCTAGGATCTTGCCTCTCCATACCTACCCCCCATTCTACTGTCAGACTTAGAACCACGACTGTTGGCGCCCACCTTGGGGCAGGTGTCTTAGCGAATTTTTGGAGAAGTTGCAATTTGTCCGATTGCCTTCATCATGGTTTCTGGCGGAGCTCTGGTCGAGGGCCGCGAGATCCGTCTCGGTGCGCTCGCTTTCATCGCCGACGACTCCGCTTGGCTCCAGGAGGCACCACTGGACATCGACGCGCTCCCCGTCCGTGGGGCGACGCACTTTCGGGCGTGTATCCGCGGCGTCCTGCTGCGGCAGCCGTCGACCCCATACTGGTCGACTCCTGTGCTATCCTCCCTTCCTATCTCCCGCCAGCGCAAGCGCTCCGGTCGGTCGAGGCTTCAGCGATGGGTGAGACACGCAGTGGCTCGCCAATCGGCCACCACCCAAGTCGCGGCATTTGAGCCCGACGAATCTCTCTACGGCCTGTTCGATCTGTCGACTGGCTCCGTAGAGACTGCATCCGAGTGTGACAGCAGTGATCCAGTGGCGGAGGTCCTGATGGTCAACGGGCCTCGTAGCCCTCCCGATTTCCCCCGCATCGACGGGATGGACGATGGAGGCGACCCCGCTCAGGCCCACGAAGAATATCAGCCCGAGCCGCTCACTTCTCAGCAAAGAGAAGATCTTCGCCGCCGGAACATGGATGCCCTGCATACTCCCATCGCAGGAGAAACTCATGAGGCTCGTGCTTTGGAAGAGGCGCGTTTGGCCAACTTGGCTGAACGCACTCGACTGGAGAACCTCCAGCGAGCACTCGACGAGCGTGCGCGTCAACGAGTACCTGACTCCAGCCGACGTCAGCTCTTTCCGCAACCGACTCAGGTATATCGAACCACGATTCAGAATTTGGCAGCTGCAACCCGTATAGCGGAGTCAATTCAGCCCTCTCAGTCAGAGGCTGGAAGAGGCTTGATGCAGATCAGGGATTTTCTCCGAGCGGCAGGAGATCAGAATTCAGTTGTGTCACAGTCGCGCAACAGGATTCACAGTCGATCCGTCGCTGCGAATACTGTTCAAATCGGCTCACAGCCCAAGGTCACCTCCGAGGCGCGTGGGACGTGAAGGCCGGCGAGACCACTATGATGATCGATTTGATCATGATGATAGGCGTCGAGTGCCCACTCCTCCCCCGAGAAGTGGGTCTAACGCCCATCGGTAGCAAGATGACAGGAGCCAGCTCAGTGTTGGGCGGAGAGCTCCGCTCGACCCCAGAGAACCAGGCTTTGACGCGAGATCCATCATCGTGCAAGGTTTGGTCGACCGGAACAGAGCTCATAGAGGTGGCCATGACAGAGATGTGCCCACTAGCAGCCGAGTCCATCTTTCAGGTCCAGAATGCTTTAGCAGAGCCATCAGAGCCGCAGTGATACCCCCCAACTTCAGGTTGGCGACTGGGGTAAGTAAGTTCACCGGAGATTTCAAGCTTGAAACTTGGCTTGAAGACTACCGAGTGGCGGTACAGATTGGTGGTGGTAATGATGAGGTGTCCATGAAGCATTTGCCACTCATGCTAGAGGGTTCGGCCAGGGCGTCGTTGAATCAGTTAGCTCCTAGCAGCATTTACACCTGGGAAGATCTTTCCCGAGTGTTCGTCAGGACGTTCGAGGGAACTTGCAAGCGACCGGCCGGATTGACGGAGCTGCAAGTCTGCGTACAAAAGTCGAGTGAAACATTGAGAGATTACATCCAGAGATGGATCACTTTGCATCATACCGTGGAGAATGTGTCGGACCATCAAGCGGTCTGCGCCTTCAAAGATGGTGTCAAGAACAGAGAGTTGAGCCTGAAGTTTGGTCGAACTGGAGATATGACCCTGAGTCGAATGATGGAGATTGCCACCAAATACGCTAACGGTGAAGAAGAGGACAGGCTCCGGAGTGGCAAGTATAAGCCGAGTCAATCGGAAAAAGGAAACTCCAGTCGGAAGCAGAAGTGGAAGGCCGAGCCAGCTGCTCGTGGAGAGGCTCTGGCCGTGACTCAGGGCAAATTCAAAGGGAAGCCCAAAGGATCTTGGAACCCCAAGAAGGTAAAGGATAAAGAAGGAAACCACGTGATGGATCTACCGTGTCACATCCACACGAAGAAAGACGAAGAGGGTAACTTCATCTACCCGAAACATACCACTCGCCAGTGCCGGCTCTTAATCCAGCAGTTTCAAGGAAAACAGCCCAAGGACAAAGAGAAGGAGTCGGACAAGGCCGAGGACAAGGAGGACAGTGATGGAGGGTACCCTCATGTCAATTCCACCCTGATGATTTTTGCTGATGTAGACAGCAAAAGTCGACTGAAAGTGATCAACCGAGAGGTGAATATGGTCGCCCCGGCGACACCAAGCTATCTGAAATGGTCGCAAACTCCCATTACGTTCGACCAGTCTGATCACCCTACTCACATTGCCACCCCTGGGAGGCAAGCGCTGGTGGTCGACCCAGTCGTCGAAGGCACTCGACTGACGAAGGTATTGATGGATGGCGGCAGTGGGTTGAATATACTGTATGCAGAGACGCTCAAGGCAATGGGCATTCCGATGTCCAGGCTCAGCTCCAGCAACATGAGTTTTCACGGAGTCATCCCTGGAAAGAAGGCTGAGTCACTCGGTCAAATAGCTCTGGATGTAGTGTTCGGCGACTCGAAGCATTTCCGCAAAGAGAAGCTAACATTTGAAGTCGTGGATTTCCAGAGCGCTTACCACGCTATTTTGGGAAGACCAGCCTATGCCCGCTTCATGGCTCGACCATGTTATGTGTACCTCAAATTAAAGATGCCTGGCCCCAAAGGAGTGATCACTATCACTGGCAGCCGGAAGAAGGCAGAAGAGTGTTTTGAGAAAGGCTCGAAGATTGCGGATGCCCAGATAATAGTGGTAGAGCTGGAAGGATACAAGAAAAATGCAGATCCGAGTGATTTGCTGTGGGCCAGGAAGCCTGCCATAGAGTCAGCGTTCCAGTCGTCAGGGGAGACGAAGCCAGTTCATATCCACCCGACTGACCCCAACGCAGCTCCGACCCATATTTCCACTACACTCGACTCTAAATAGGAAGAAGCGCTCATCCAGTTCCTCCGTGAGAACTGGGACATCTTTGCATGGAAGCCAGCTGACATGCCGGGTGTTCCCAGGGGGCTGGCTGAGCATCGCCTTAGAGTCGACTCAAAAGCGAAACCTGTTAAAGAACATCTTCGACGGTCCGCCGTTCAGAAGAAAAAAGCCATTGGCGAGGAGGTGGCTCGACTCCTTGCAGCAGAGTTTATCCGAGAGGTATACCACTCTGAGTGGCTCGCCAATGTCGTCATGGTTTCCAAGAAGGACAACTCACTTCGCATGCGCATTGATTTCAAACATATCAATCGGGCCTGCCCAAAAGATCATTTTCCTCTCCCTCGCATCGACCAAATTGTCGACTCGACTGCGGGATGCGAGAGATTGTCTTTTTTAGACGCCTATTCCGGGTATCATCAGATCCGTCTGTATGGACCTGACGAAATCAAAACAGCTTTCATCACTCCATTCGGGTGCTTCTGCTATATCACCATGCCATTCGGTCTCAAGAATGCCGGAGCCACGTTCATGAGAATGATTCAAAAGTGTTTACTCACTCAAATCAGTCGGAATGTGGAAGCGTACATGGATGATATCGTGGTCAAGTCACGAAAGGTTTCCGACCTGTTGACTGACCTAGCTGAAACATTTGCCAATCTCAGGAGGTATGATATCAAGCTCAATCCATCAAAGTGCACATTCGGAGTACCTGGCGGAAAGTTACTCGGTTTTCTCGTTTCAGAACGAGGAATCGATGCTAACCCAGAAAAAGTTGGCACCATACTCCGAATGAAACGCCCTGTGCGTGTGCACGACGTCCAGAAGCTTACTGGATGCTTGGCCGCGTTAAGTCGATTCATCTCTCGCCTCGGTGAAAAGGCGTTACCTCTTTACCGACTGATGAAGAAGGCAGACAAGTTCAAGTGGACTCCAGAAGCTGATGCAGCGTTTGCCGAGCTAAAAGCTCTGCTCTCCACCCAGCCGGTGCTTGCTGCTCCAATCAGCAAAGAGCCTCTGTTGCTTTATATTACAGCCACAGGACAGGTCGTCAGTACAGTACTTATGGTCGAGCGGGAAGAGGAAGGTAAAACCTTCAAAGTTTAGCGCCCAGTGTATTATCTCTCTGAAATTTTTGACTCCATCGAAGCAAAGATATCCTCATTATCAGAAGCTCGTATATGGGATCTACATGACCATGAAGAAGGTTGCTCATTATTTCTCTGATCATGACATTACAGTCGTCAGCGACGCACCATTGTCAGAGATTCTGCACAACAGAGATGCAACTGGTCGAGTGGCTAAATGGGCAATTGAACTCCTTCCCCTTGATATCAAATTTGAGGCAAAGAAAGCCATTAAGTCCCAGGCTATAGCAGATTTCCTTGCCGAGTGGATTGAACAACAACAGCCGACTCAAGTTCACTCGGAGCATTGGACCATGTTCTTTGATGGCTCTAAGATGTTAAATGGTTCTGGTGCTGGGGTAGTTTTGGTTTCTCCCCGAGGAGATAAGCTCAGATATGTGCTCCAGATCCACTTTGATTCCTTCAACAATGAAGCAGAATATGAAGCACTTTTGTATGGGTTGCGCATGGCCATTTCACTCAGTGTCCGTCGCCTTATGGTTTATGGCGACTCAGATTTGGTGGTCAATCAGGTGATGAAGGAGTGGGACGTTAGAAGCCCAGCCATGACTGGATACTGCAATGCAGTGAGGAAGCGCGAAAAGAAATTCGAAGGGTTAGAGCTCCACCATATACCCCGACTGAAAAATCAAGCGGCTGATGATTTGGCGAAGATAGGATCCAAGAGAGAAGCGATCCCCAGTGATGTGCTCTTGGAGCATATCCATACTCCATCAGTCATAGAAGATCCTTTTACCAACGAAGCCCCGCAACCTAAGAGTGCTACGGATCCGACTGTGGTTGAAGTTCCAGAAGTGGTCGACCTGATCATGGAAGCTTTGGTGATCACTCCCGATTGGACGGTACCGTATATTGCGTATATCTTGAGGAAAGAGCTCCCGGAGGACGAAGAAGAGGCTTGACAGATCGTCCGCCGATCTAAAGCCTTTACTGTGATAAGGGGGCAGCTGTATAGAGAAAGCGCGACTGGAGTTGGTCAGAAATGCATAACGCCGGAGGAAGGTCGAATAATCCTTGACGACATCCACTCAGGGACCTGTGGCCATCATGCGTCTTCCCGGACCATTGTGGCCAAAGCATACCGAGCCGGATTTTATTGGCCAAGAGCGAATAAAATGGCAAAGGACATAGTCGACAAGTGTGAGGGATGTCAATTTTACTCCAATATGTCACACAATCCCGCCTCAGCTTTAAAGACCATACCACTCGTTTGGCCCTTTGCGGTATGGGGGTTGGATATGGTCGGCCCTTTGAGAACAGGCAGAAGCGGTTTCACCCATGTGCTGGTAGCAGTCGACAAGTTCACCAAGTGGATTGAGGCCAAACCCATCAAGAACCTCGATGCCGGTACTGCTGTCAGCTTTATCAGAGAATTGATATTCAAATATGGAGTCCCACACAGCATCATCACTGACAACGGGTCAAACTTTGATTCCAAAGAATTCAGAGCTTTCTGGACGTCTCAAGGCACACGAGTCGACTATGCTTCAGTCGCCCATCCGCAGTCGAATGGACAGGCAGAACGAGGCAACGGCCTGATTCTCAAAGGGTTGAAACCTCGTTTGATGCGTGATCTCAAGCATGCGGCTGGTGCATGGGTCGACGAACTTCCCTCGGTACTTTGGGGGTTAAGGACCATGCCCAACCGGTCGACTGGAAGAACTCCGTTCTTCTTGGTCTACGGAGCTGAAGCAGTCTTGCCGAGTGACCTTCTCCACAATGCTCCTTGGGTCGAGCTCTACACCGAGGCTGAAGCAGAACAAGCACGACAGGATGCAGTCGACCTTTTAGAGGAAGAAAGGGAGATGGCTCTGATCCGATCGACCATTTATCAACAAGACTTGCATCGCTTCCACGCCAAAAACGTGAAGAGTCGAGCCTTCCAGGAAGGAGATTTGGTTCTCCGAGTGGATCAGCAGAAACCACACAAGCTTGCTCCTTCTTGGGAAGGTCCCTTCATCGTCACCAAGGTTCTCCACAATGGAGCATACCGTCTCTACAATGTCGAGCATCAGATCGACGAGCCCCGAGCTTGGAACGCGGAGCTTCTCCGCCCCTTTTACACTTAAGTATTCACTCAGATGAGTTGTAATAAAAGTACTTCTGTAGTTTATTTATCAACGACAAGAGCTTTATAATTTTCCTAGTAATTGTTATTACTTTTGTCCACATAAAGCAATCCCCCAGTGGGTGGCTTGGCTGCGAATCTGATTCGCCTAAGTCTGTAAAAAAAATCCTAACCGAGCGGTGAGCCAGCCTCCCACTCGAAGGCTTAGCTGCGAAATCCGTTTCGCCTAAGTTAAACAAAATCCTACCGAGTGGTAAGCCAGCCTTCCACTCGGAGGCTTAGATGCAGTCCAAGTACTCGCCTAAGTTAAACAAAATCCTACCGAGTGGTAAGCCAGCCTTCCACTCGGAGGCTTAGCTGCAGTCCAAGTACTCGCCTAAGTTAAAAAAAATCCTACCGAGTGGTAAGCCAGCCTTCCACTCGGAGGCTTAGCTGCAGTCCAAGTACTCGCCTAAGTTAAACAAAATCCTACCGAGTGGTAAGCCAGCCTTCCATTTGGAGGCTTAGCTGCAGCATTGCGCTCGCCTAAGTACAAATACAACGTGCGCTCTACGAGGAGGACGAGGTGCATGTCGACTACTACCCTCTCCTTCCAAGCTACGCCACAAATACAACGTGCGCTCTGCAAGGAGGACAAGATGCAGGTCGACTGCTACCCTCTCCTTCCGAGCTACGCCACAAATACAACATGCACTTTGCAAGGAGGACGAGGTGCAGGTCGACTGCTACCTCCTTCTCCAGAGGTACTCCTTGAAAATCCTACCGAGTGGAGAGCAAACCTCCCACTCGGGGGCTTAGCTGCAGCCCAGTGCTCGCCTAAGTTTTTGAAAATCCTACCGAGTGGAGAGCAAACCTCCCACTCGGGAGCTTAGCTGCAGCCTAGTGCTCGCCTAAGTTTTTGAAAATCCTACTGAGTGGAGAGCAGACCTCCCACTTGGTTGCTTAGCTGCAGCCCAGTGCTCGCCTAAGTTTTTGAAAATCCTACGGAGTGGAGAGCAAACCTCCCACTCGGGGGCTTAGCTATAGCCCAGTGCTCGCCTAAGTTTTTGAAAATCCTACCGAGTGGAGAGCAGACCTCCCACTCGGGGGCTTAGCTGCAGCCCAATGCTCGCCTAAGTATATCGGGGAACAAGTCGATTGCAATGAGCGCCTCGCTTTAGCCTGCAAAAGACACCTCAAACCAAATGCAAACATATTCAATGTCGAATCCAAGTTTGGATAACACCTAACAGAACCGAAAGTGCTCAGGCGCTAAGCCTGTTAAGGTTTGTCGGTTACAAAACTCACTCGGCATACCGAGGCAAATTTAAAGTATCAAGCTCAGAAGTTTTTTACCCCTCCTGTGGAGGGCTGGAAGGTGCAACAAACTCATCCAGGTCGATTCCATCTGCAATCCGAGTGGCAGCGGCGATGAAGGTCTCCATGAAAGATCGGAAATCATGCTTCTTGGTGTTAGCCACCCTAAGGGCCGCCAGCTTGTCCTCTCGTGCATCCTTGCAGTGAACGCGGACCAGAGACACAGCAACATTCGCGCCACACTTGGCAGAAGACTTCTTCCACTCATGCACTCGACTTGGGGCCTCGTTCAGTCGAGTCATCAGACTCTCGAGGTCGTTCTGGAGCGTCTCTCTTGGCCAGAGTGTTGTGTCGATGCGAGAAGTTGCGACCTTTAGCCTTGTGAGATAGTCGACGACAGCAGCAACCCGAGATTCAAGCCGGAGCACATTCATGGTGACTTCATCTTTCACGGGAGAGTTGATGGGATCCAGGTTTATTTCCAATCGACCAGTATCCTCTTCAAAGTTCTGGCAAAATTCTGCAAGCACAACCACCGAGTCAAGACAACAGTCGGATATCACAGTTAAAATGTCTGTTTGATACAAAAGATTACCTTCAAGCATGAGGAATAGCTTCTTGGCGAGTCCACCCAGATAAGCCTCCAGATCGTTCTTCTTTCCCACCAACTCTGTCATTCAGGGCAATCTTGTCACTTTTCAGTCGACTGACCTCCTTGTTGGCAGCATCAAGAGCAGCTTTCAGATTGGTGTTTTCTTCTTCAAGCTTGGTGACTGAAGCCAGCTTCTCATATGCGAGCTTGGTCTTCTCTAAAGCCGCTTTCTGCATCTCAGCCAAGTCAAGGTCTTTCTTCTTCAGGGCATCCCTCACTTTGTCTGCAAAGTTATAGTGAGATTAGACTTTGAAACAAACGAGAGGCAAAGGCAGTCGTCGGAGGCCTCACCAAACATACCTTTAGCTTCCTCCTTCGCCTTCGTTAGGTTCTCTTGGGTCAGTTTCAGATCAAGCTCGAGTTGGATGTGTTTGTTCTCCAACTCAGTATAACGAGCCGCAAGGTCGCAGGATTTCTACGAAGAACCAATCGACAGATGTGAAAGACAATTAACTTCCGAGTGACTAAGGAAAAATCATAGCGTTTCTAAGACTACGGCCGAATACAAACATTCGACCACAGTCTCGGGGACTACACCCAGTGGGTGCACTCAGCGTGCCCCCACTAGTTTCATCAGTTAGAGTCGACCAGTCGACCAACCACAAAAAAAACGGGAGGTGTTCTTCAGACTATAATCGACTGCCAGCAGTCGACCACAGTCTCGGGGACTACACCCAGTGGGTGCACTCAGCGTGCCCCCACCGGTCTATGAATCTATTCGACCTAGTCGAGTAAGGAAAAAACTTAAGACATAAAGACTATGGTCGACTGCCAGCAGTCCACCATAGCCTTGGGGACTATACCCAGTGGGTGCACTCAGCGTGACCCCACTAACCCCGAATTTCAATCGACACACCCAGTGGGTGTAGGAAAAACTCTAGGAATTTCAGAAAGAAGAGTTTTCAGATATCATATCCTAACAGAACAGGCAGAGACCAACTGACCTGAACATTACTCTGAAGAGCTGAACTGGCGTCATAGGCTGCCTGGCTGGCTTCTTGAATTGCCTTCACTTGCTCCATCATGACCCCCGCTTGGCGTATTGCTTCTTTAGCAGCACTAGCTTGGTCTTCTGCGACGTGGTAGGTTGAGAAAAGCGAGGGTTGAGCAGCACTCGACGATGAAGGACGAGCACTCGTCAACGGCACCGCAAAGGTTACGGTAGGCCGAGTGACATTGTCTCCCTCCACGACCAATGTCTCGGGTGCTGGCACGTCCTGAGTCGCCTTGCCAGCAGACGCTTTCTTGTTCCTTCTTTGCCTCAGTGGTTCCTCGTTGTCATCATCGGGAAGGTCGATAACAACGTTAGATGAAGCTGCAGAAAAAGAATCAAAATTAGAGACAAGAAGCCAATCGACTGAAGACGGAACTACAAGAGTCATACCAGGTTTCGAGGTGACAGCATCCTCCATCTCCTGATCTTCAGCTCTGGCCGAGGTATCAGAAGTAGCAGCACTGCAGTTCTAGAAGTCAGTCGATTAGCTCATGAGTCGACCAAGAACAAGTTCACGTGGAACAGACAAACTCAAGCTACACCATTACCCTGAGATAGTGGGGATCACCATCTTCATCTTCGACAAGACCTTCGCTGACTTCGACGACACCACTCGAGATTGCTTCGGAGCTTTCTCAGTCGGCACCGGAGAAGTATTCCGAGGGCGCTTGGACAACTGCATGACGGTTGCGACCCCCTTACCACGCTCGGCCGCGGGATCATGGACAAGTTTCGAGCGTCTTTCCGAGCGAGGAGGTACAACTTCCTCCTCCTCCTCCTCCTCCTCCTCTTCCTCCTCACCAGAGTCATCACCCTCATCATCGTCGTCAGCATCCGAATCCCACTCCTCCGGGCTTTCGCCCCCACTTCCTTCCTCCTCCTCAGTCGGCGTTTGCGCTCCATTGAGCATCGAGTATAACTCAGTGGTGGCCTGTCAGACAACAAAACAAAACAAAGATCAATCGACCAATTCACAGCGAAGCAGAATGAATAAAGCAAGATTACAATTGGAGACAAGTGGTCATACCGTGTCCGGTGTGTAGGTACAGTCGAGTTGTGGGATCCTCCTAGCCCCTCGAGGGTTGTGCTTATTCCCTGTGATTGCGGCCACCAACCTCTCCAGTGTGGCATTGTCGACCGCTTCTGGATGGACCCGAGTGGTGTCTTCGGTACCACAGTACAGCCACATCGGGTGGCCTCGGTACTGAAGCGGTTGGATGCGCCGTCTAAGGAAGACCTCCAGAAGATCCATACCCGTCACTCCGTCCCTAACGAGTTGGACTATGCGCTCCATCAACATTTTTACCTGAGCTTTCTCCTCAGGAAGCACCTTCAGAGAAGAGGGTTTGTCCACTCGGTCCATGGAGAACGGAGGGAGACCAGTCGACTGCCCCGGCGTCGACTCGTCTTGGCAGTAGAACCAAGTCGACTGCCACCCTCTGACCGACTCAGGAAGGGTCATGGCCGGGAAAGTACTCTTATTCCTCATCTGAATCCCAAGACCCCCGCACATCTGGATAACCTTAGTCCTCTCATCATCCGGACTCGCATTTTTCACCGTATGTGAGCGACAGGTGAATATGTGCTTAAAGAGACCCCAGTATGGTTGACAACCCAGGAAGTTCTCGCACATGGACACGAAAGCAGCAAGATAGGCAATGGAATTGGGAGTGAAATGGTGGAGTTGCGCCCCAAAGAAGTTCAGAAACCCTCGGAAGAAAACACTCGGCGGCAGAGAGAATCCACGGTCTACATGAGTGGCTAGGAGAACGCACTCACCCTCCTGCGGCTGCGGTTGACACTCGGTCCCCGGAAGCCTTTCTGACCCGTGGGGGATCAGACCCTCATTGGCCAGGTCATTGAGATCCGTCTCGGTGATGGTCGAACGGATCCAATCCCCTTGGACCCAACCTTTTGGCAGGCGGGACCTTGACGAAGATCCGCCCCGACTGGACGCTCTCCCCTTCGCTTTCCCCGTCACTGTTGCCTTCTTCACGCGCTCCAAGGCCGCCGTCTTCTCCTTCACCATTTTCGCCCGCGAAGCACGCGAGGAGTGGATAGGCGGAGGCGAGAGCAGGCACAGCGGGCGGAGGCAAAGAGGGCGGAGAGGAGAATGAGAAGGCACTGTTCAAAAACCCTCGCCCGGCGCTTTATATAAGGACGCTTCCGAGTGGCTGACAAGTAGGCCCGGGCGGTCCTGTCACATCCCGAAACAGTCGCGCACGCATGATACGTGGCGAAAAAGGTGGCACGAAAATCGAGGCGTCCACGCCTTATCCCATCCGAGTACCACGGTCCGCCCCGCTTCGCGCGCTTCCCAAAATTCGGATCCCACAAAATCCGCTAACGGCAGATCAATCTGTCAGACGATAGATTTCCTGCGATCCGTCGCTCGGAAGTTCACTAAGTTCAAAAGTTCACTCGACAGAAGAAAAGAATGGATCAAGGCGACTGAAAGAAAAGTTAATGCCAACGCCAAAAAAGAAAAATCGCTGATCCAGGATACGACATAATCAGAGCACGGGAAATGGGTCGGAGAAAATTATCAACCCCTTCCTCACTCGAACCTCGATCCATTCGGGGGCTAATGATGAAGCCATGTACCTAGGGTAGGGTCATGGACCTATCTAGGATACCCTACCCAAGGACATCCTTAGAAGAAGCTACCTTCTAGTCGACCAAGAGGGACTTCACTTGACGAACTCAAGGACACTCGACGATGAAGATAGCCACTCGACCATGAAGCTAACCACTCGACGGCCAGGAGACCTAAAGTCACTCAGCACGCAACGGTCTGTCATTAAGTAGCTTTAATAGTCTTCATGGCACTTTATGAGGGCGTTACCAGTAACCCCCTGTCTTAATGTACTTTAAACCCTGCATAACTGAGGGCCGGAGGGGTCTGGCGAACTCTATATAAGCCACCCCCCTCCTCAGTGTAAAGGGTTCGCACCCCTGTAACTCATATACACATAAACCAGTCGACCGCCTCCGGGCTCCGGGACGTAGGGCTTTTACTTCCTCCGTGAAGGGCCTGAACTCGTAAAACACTCGTGTGTACAACTACTCCATAGCTAGGATCTTGCCTCTGCATACCTATCCCCCATTCTACTGTCAGACTTAGAACCACGACAGCGAGTACGACTCCATCAACCGTGTTCTTGTAATGCTTCCTCTTAGCGATCTTCAAGGGTATGAAGATGCAATCCCTCTCTCTCATTGCTAGCATCTCCTAAATTGATCTTGGTGACACATAGGATTTTTTTTGAATTATTACTACGTTCCCCAACAGGTGCAACCAAGTGGTGGTGAAGGGTGAGGGACGCCCCGGCGGCGCGATTCCACCCGCAGATTTGGCCGGAATCGGCGGCGGCGGACGGGCGGAACCTATGGCGGGCGGCGGCGGAAGGAGGTGGGGAAAGGGGCGCGGGCTAAAATGTCCATCCCGCCAACTACTTCATTGCGATACAGGGCACCGTAGGGGCGAGGCGGAAACCCGCGAATACGCGGGTTGGGGCCGAGTTTATATCGCGCCCCTCAAAAAATTTGCGGGTCGGCCGCGTTTTCTGGGTCTGTTTGGGTGGGATTTTCCGCGCCGACCCGCATTTTGGCGGTTATTTTGCGGGTCGGGGCCTTTTGCGCCAACCCACTAGAGTTTCTCTTACGATGTCTCCTAGGATTTTTATGGTGATTAACCAAGTTGCGCAATGGACCGCACGATTAGCGTTTTTACGCTTGTGCTTAGTTTAGCGCCACCGTGTGTGTGTGTGTAGGGCTGGGATATTATGTTACCAGTAACAAAATATTATTTTGTTACCCCCGGCCCTATAAGGGCGCGACGCATCCCCGACCCGACCCAGTCCCAAGCTAACCCGCTTCCTACCGCCGAAGCCCGCCGCGTCGTGACCCGCCCGACGGCGAGTTTGCACCACCCACCCCCACCCCCACTCCCGATCCCCACCCACCACTCCCCCAACACGCCGCCATCGAGCCATCCCGTCGGCCTGACCGCCGCCACCATTGCTCGCCTCGTTGGTCGTCAGAGCCTCCCTGCCCACCTTCCCGTCGTCGGGCGTCGGAGCCTCCCCGCCCACCTCCCCATCGTCGGGCGCCGGAGCCTCCTCGCGCACCTTCCCGCCGCCGGGCACCAGAGCCTCCCCGCGCACCTCCCTCCGTCTGGTGCCGGAGCTTCCCCGCGCGCCTCCCCGTCGCCTGGTGCCGGAGATTCCCCACGCACCTCCCCGCCGCCTGGTGCTAGAGATTCGCCTGGGCCATGAACGACGCCTCCTGCCTCCACGCCTCGCCGGACCTCGTCGACGGAGCTCCACCACAAGCAGTCGTCATCTCCCCACAACAATGGCTCTGCCTTCCAAGTTTTTGCCAATACATCGCCAAAGAAAGGAAGAAGAAGTCAGATGCAACAAGATGCAGGTGATGTCTGCTTCCCACACAAATTACTAGCCACACCAAGTTTTTCATATCTGGATTTGTATGAAGATAGTTACCACAATTGTGTCAGTTCATCAGTGCTGCTATGCTCTGCCTACATGTTACACTACTAGGTTCATCAGTACTACATGTGTGCTGCATCAGTGTCACATGTTCCTATGATGCAGAGGCTGACAGTACATTGCAAATGCTTGCATCATTTCATTACACCCCTGCCACTTGATAAACAATTAGGATGTCGAGGTTACTATCAGTACCTCTAATATGGTAGCTTCAGTTCAAGACAAAAAAACTTAAACTTATGCATCAGTCCAAGTAGCTAGTACTAAGGTTCAGCTACCCTTGTAGAACTTGCTGACAGTCTCGTCCCATCGCTCTTGAGCACGGCGAAAAGCTCTTGCAGACGGCCTCTTCTTGGGCGCCATGGCTGGCATCGAGTAGCGATGGGAGTGGCCGGATGAGTTGCTTATCCCCTGAATCAAGCCCAAGTGACCAAAATGTTATTTAATCTTATCTAGAACAATAAAAGCACAAATAATTATTCTAGATCTTGTTAGTTGTGCTATGTATGCCTAGTAGTGCCATTTCGGCATGCCCATCGTTTTGCATTTGCTACCTCAATTACCGAAAAAGGCTTTCACCCCGCTTTATATATAAAGCACGATCCACAGCAACATGGTACAAACGCACGCCACCAAAACATACGCACAGAACCCAAGGCAGGATACAAAGATGCTGAACGCAGCAACACCACCCCTAGCACTGCAAAAGCCACCGGGGTCCTCCGCCGCGAACACGCCACTGCAATGAGATGAAGCCACATGGGTTGATAAAGCAATTCAAGAACTCTCTGTTATTACTTCCTAGTCAAGTGATGGTACTTAATTACGAATAAAACTAGCATAACGTGCATGTAAATTCATCTACTTCATGGAATTGGTTATGGTGGATTATACAAGATCAACCCATTTCCATATGCAATGGTCATTCAACTACTCACTTAGAAACTTCTCGACATTCTTTTAATCGATCAAGTTTCCTTCAACCCAACAAAATATTTGCCTTCACTCTGTCTCTGACAAGGCAAGGGGTCATAAACTAAGCACACAAGTAGGATAGTAACACATAATTCTGTAATCTAGTCACATGATTAAGAGACATGATAAACAGTTCTTGATTGCTTTATCAACGCATACCCCATGCTCACTGTTTGCTTTCCCCCAAAACTAAACATGCAAATAGGAGGGGGTACATCGACAACTATGCTCACCCCTCATTTAACTTATGAACATTTGAACAAAAAAATATTCTATGAACAAAATCATTCACTAATATTGAAAAAATACATCTCATCTCATACATCTCATCTCATCTCATTTCATGTCATCTGGAAAAAAATACATACATACATACATACATGGAAAAACATTGCTATGAACAAAAAAAATCTATGAACAAAAAAACTATGAACAAAATCATCGGGCAGGGCAGGGGCTCACTAGGGCAGGGGCACGCGGGGGAGGCGTCGGGGCAGCTCGGGCAGGCGACGGCGACCTCGGGGCGACTCGGGGAGGCGACGGCGCGCGCGATGTCAGCGCAGGGGCGCGGTGACGGCGTCGATTGGGGCGGGGGCATAGCAACGGCGACGCCGGGGGCGGCGTTGGAGCAGCTCGACGACGGCGATGAGGCGAGGCGGGGCAGCAGTAGCAGCCTGGCAGCGTCGCCGCGGGAGGAATGGTGGGTGGAGTGAAATTTGCTAAGTGTTTGGTTATATAGCAACCACCTTTGGTCCCGTTTCATGCCACCAACCAGGACCAAAGGTCAATTTCCAGCAACACAAAGGGTGGGAAGCAAAGACCATTGGTCCCGGTTGGTTACACCAACCCGGACCAAAGGTGGGCATTGGTCCCGGTTAGTGACACGAATCGGAACCAAAGGGTGGCATTGGTCCCGTTTCATACCACCAACCGGGACCAATAGCCTTGCACAGCGGCGTGATGGTGGGAGTTTCGTCCTACCTCGCTAGCTGAGAGAGAGGTGCACCTGTTTATAAGGTGTGGTGCGCCTGAGCTTTCGAGCTCCTATCTAAAGCAGGCTTACATGCCTAAACACTCTGTATATGCATGTGGGCCTACTGGGCCTTCTTCGGGCCTGAATCCTGGCCCATGGTTGGGTTTCTAGTCGTAATTTTTTTCCAGTTTTTTTGTTTTGTTTTTTGCTTTATTTATTTTCTTTTGTTTCTACTTACAGTTTTTCAGTGATTCTTTTTGCTTTTAGGTCACAAAAATTATAAGTTTTTTGTTAGTGCCATTAGTTTTCAAATTTGAATAGTTTAAATTTGAATTCTATGAAATTTGTGTGAATCAATAGTTTGTGAATAACTTTACTATAAAAATAGATTTTTGAGTGATTATTTTTCCTGCTATTTAATATTACTGTGTTTTATCATTATATTCAATTTGGTAATTTGTAGGTTATTTTAAATGTCTATTTTAATGAAAAATAGATTTTGTTATTTTAGTTTGCTATTAAAGTTTCTAACAAAAAAATCTTTATGAAAATTCTTTTTGCTTTTGATGTTTTGAACAAAAAAATGCTTTGATAATTTTAGTTGCATAAATTTTATATAATTTTAGTTTTAAAAATACTAGAGGTTTATAATTTTTTTAGTTGTTTCCTTTTGCTATTAGAGTTTTATAAAAGCTTTCTAGTTGATTCTTTTTGCTATTCAAGAATATAGTTTTGTTTTAGTTGATCATAACGTAATATTTTAATTGATTATTTCTAGTTCATTCTTTTTGCTATTAGAGTTACATAAAAGTTTTCTAGTTCATTCTTTTTGCTATTAGTTCATTCTTTGAGTCAAATGACCTTGAAATTGAAATGCACTACAAATGAACTCTGAAAAGGTTGAAAGTTGGCTTGGTATCATCATTTCACCCACATAGCATGTGTTAAAAAGTTGAGAGGGTTACGACAAAAACTGGATGCACTTCGTGTATAAAATGGACAATCTGTTTCGAAGTATCATGGTTTCGGACGAAAACTCATCTGTTACAAAAGGATTTCATTTTTTGAACTTATTTGAACTCTAGACTTTTTGTGTGTTCAAAATGCACCATTCAAAGGCACATCATCAATCTTCAACCCTTCCAATCTTCAATTGGTATTTTTCATGCATTTACTGATTTTTAAAGGCTAAATGACCCTGAAATTGAAAAGCACTACAAATGAACTCTGAAAAGGTTGAAAGTTAGCATGGTATCATCATTTCACCCACATAGCATGTTCTAAAAAGTTGAGAGGGTTACGAAAAAACCTGGATGCACTTCGTGTGCAAAATGGACAATATCTTTCGAAGTATCAAGGTTTCAGATGAATACTCATATGTTACAAAGGGATTTCATTTTTTGAACTTATTTGAACTCCAGACTTTTTGTGTGTTCAAAATGCACCATTCAAAGGCACATCATCAATCTTCAACCCTTTCAATCTTCAATTGGTATTTTTCATGCATTTACTGATTTTTAAAGGCTAAATGACCCTGAAATTGAAAAGCACTACAAATGAACTCTGAAAAGGTTGAAAGTTAGCATGGTATCATCATTTCACCCACATAGCATGTTCTAAAAAGTTGAGAGGGTTACGACAAAACCTGGATGCACTTCGTGTGCAAAATGGACAATATCTTTCGAAGTATCAAGGTTTCAGATGAATACTCATATGTTACAAAGGGATTTCATTTTTTGAACTTATTTGAACTCCAGACTTTTTGTGTGTTCAAAATGCACCATTCAAAGCCACATCATCAATTTTTAATCCTTTCTGACTTCATTTGGTATTTTTCATGCATTTATTGATTTTTTTGAGCTAAATGGCCCTGAAATTGAAAAGCACTTCAAATGAACTCTAAAAAGGTTGAAAATTGGCATGGTATCATCATTTCACCCACATAGCATGTTCTAAAAAGTTAAGAAGGTTTCGGACGAAAACTCATCTGTTACAAAGGGATTTCATTTCTTGACATGTAACTGTAGTGATATTCTAGATTAAAGGCATCATCATAATAGATGTGGAGAGAAAGTCTTCGTTTTTTCTTCGCTTGTGTCCTTTGCTTATTGTGCTGCAACCATGGATAATCTTCATCGTTTAACAGGGTGCTTGGGTCAGCCTTGACTTTGAAGGGAGGAATTTCATGAAACTTTTCATAATCTTCAGACATGTCTGTCTTGCCCTCCACTCCCATGATGTCTTTTTTTCCTGAAAGAACTATGTGGCACTTTGGCTCATTGTATGATGTATTCGCTTCCTTATCTTTTCTTTTTCTCGGTTTTGGTAAACATGTCCTTCACATAGAAAACCTGCGCCACATCATTGGCTAGGATGAGGGCACACAACCTTCTTTGCTCTGTACGTACTGTCGGGCAATTCGTTATCCTTTGGAAGCTTCTTCTTCAATATTTTCAGTAGCTTCTCAAATTCGTTGTCAGATACACCATTGTCTTCCCTCCATTGCAGCAATTCCAGTGTGGTACCGAGCTTTGTGTTGCCATCTTCGCAATTGGGGTACAACCCTTTTTTGTGATCCTCTAACATGCGATCTAATTTCAACTTATCCTTTTCACTTTCACATTGTCTCTTCTCATCAACAATGACCCGGCGAAGATCATCATCGGGCACATCGTCTGGTTCCTCTTAATCTTCAGCTTCCCCCGTTGTAGCATCACCGTATTCAGAGGGCACATAGTTGTCATCATCTTCTTCTTCTTTGTTGTCTTCCATCATAACCCCTCCTTCTCCGTGCTTGGTCCAAACATTATAGTGTGGCATGAAACCCTTCTCAAGCAGGTGGATGTGAAGGGTTTTCTGGTTAGAGTAAGATTCCGTATTCTCACAAATAGGGCATGGACAACACATAAAACCATTCTGCTTGTTTGCCTCAGCCACTTCGAGAAAATAATGCACGCCCTTAATGTACTCGGAGGTGTGTCTGTCATCGTACATCCATTGCCGGTTCATCCGCGTGCATTATATATAATTAAGTGTGAGAAAAACCATTACAGAACATAATGAATAGAGAAGGGACCAAATTAATAGAAGTTCATCATCACATTAAAACCAAATTAATATAACATCATTTTTTTTCTTAAAAAAGATAAGAACAAGAGGCTCACCACGGTGGTGCCGGCGACAAGATCGGCGCGGGCGATCGACGGCGGCGAGGACGGGGACCGGACAGGACGGACCGCCAAATCTAGACAAATCTTGAGGAAAATGGAGTTTGGACAAGGAGCATCGAGAGGAGAAAGCTTAAGTATGGCTCGGGCTTTTGATCGGACATCTCATGTGCATAGGAGGTGAGCTAGAGCACCACAAAGCTCTCCCACGACCGGCAAAAAAACCAGAGCAGTGCACTGCTCTGCTCGCGGGCAGGGGGTATATATAGGCCTCTCTTTATTCCCGGTTTGTGTCTAAAACTGGGACTAAAGAACCACATTTGGTCCCAGTTCCAGTCACCAACCGGGACTAAAGTTGTGGGTCAGGAGCGGGCCCATTGGTCCCGGTTTGTGTCTCGAACCGGGACCAAAGGGGTCATATGAACCGGGACCAATGGCCCCCGAGGCCCGGCCGGCCCCCTGGCCTCACGAACTGGGACTAATGCACCCATTGGTCCCGGTTCGTAGGAGAACCGGGATTAATGCCCATGCTGCAAATGTTGTAACTAAGGAAATTTACAGTTAAAGCTTAAAGTTAAAAAGGGGGGAATAAGCAAAGTACGGCGTTTTGGGAGCTCGTTTTTTGAAAAAATTCAAAATCTACATTTCTATGTTTCAACAAGTTCGGAGAAAAAAAAATCCTAGGTGTAGATAATGTCGAGACCTACCACCGTGAAAATTGTCAGTGCAAAATTCATTATATTTTAGGCTGGCAAAAAAAGGCAAATATGTAGATCTGGCTCGTTTAACAGTGAACAGTTCCGAGATATAATTTTTTGTCAGATTGGTCATTTTTTGCATAGCGTAGAATAATACAAATTTTGCACTGACAATTTACACACCGGTAGATCTCACCTTTATCTACAAATACGAATTTGTTTTCAAATTTTGTTGAAACATAAAAATGCAGATTTTGGATTTTCAAAAAACTGTCGCCATGGAGGTCGGGCTCCATTTGCGGTTTCCAGGAATAAGCAGCCTTATACAAGGGAGTAATTACTTGCTGTCGTATGTAAATTGAATGTAACCAGTATTGTGTTCTAGTCTAGATGAACAAAGTGAGACAAGGTCCATACTAAACAGATAACCTATATATGGTTCAGCTAGGCACCATACAACAACATGAGAAGGTACAAACAATTAAGGCTGTGAAAATATTAAGCACTGTGAGTCTGTGACCTCGAAAGATCACAGGAAGAAACCTCCTCAAAACTAGTGTGCACATTCATGCATCGCCATGTACAGGATGGGATTTGAAGCTGCTGCTGCTAGGACCTAGGAGGAGGACTGCTTGACTGAAACTAGAGCCTAGCTACTACTTACTGTGTACTACCTCGGTCCGGGTTTATAAGTCCCCTTTGTATTTACTTACGCGCACATTTAACGAGGCCAAGCAATAAGCAAATTATTAAGGCATGCACACACATAACAGTAGCAGCTAGCTAAGGAAACCAAACTTAACGGTGCAATTTCTGTCATCGGGTTTTTTATCACAGAATGTGCATTAATTTGGACGACACATCCCCTTCCCTGTCCTCTTCTTCTTCTTCCTCCTCTTTTCTTCTTCTTCTTCACTGTGCAACACATTCAGATTCTCAGCAATCTCCACGTCCAACTTGGGACTGAAGTAGACCAGGTCCATCCCTAGCATGCCATCTGCGCTGCGGGTTCCGCGGATGGTGATATCGTCCGGGATGTACTTGGCGTCATCTGGATACACGATTTTCCTCGCACTAAGCACGCCATAGTAGCAACGCCCTATTAACAAGAAAATAAAGCCCCACATTCAGTAAAGAGACAGACAAAGCACACGTCAATAAGCCAATTCCAATTCAAATCTACCACTGATGCATGCAATGCAAGCATGACAAGGTGTGGTACAGGCTGCTGCAAGCCTGAAGCAGATCGTGCGGCCGGTGACCCAAAGTATTTACTAACCAAGTGCTATCAGGTACTAACCGGCGGCAGAAAACTTACCCGCATTCGCATAGGGTAGAGGGCAGCAGAATTCTGGCTCCGGTTCACATGAGGATGACGAGAATTCAGCGTAGAAAAGCGTCCTTTGAAGCCTCAAATCACATGTGGCCGTGAAGTTCACATGGTAGCAAATATAACCGCCCGGGTAGTAGCCTTTGTGTCTTTCATCCACACCCAAGATAGTATCAAGTTTATACTCTGATCCCTACATACAGCAAGCAAGAGCGTTGGTCAAAAATAATCAAGGTATAAAGAGAATACACTATACGTAGCAGCTAGCTAATGATGCATGGAAACCAAAATTTAGTACCTACCAAAAACTGTTTGGTCGTGTATTCCTTGAGCAACTGTTCAATCTTTGAACGGAACCAGCTCCTGTCATCCTCATAATCCGATCTCTCGCTTGACACCGCCCTCAATGCCCCCGCACAAAGTTCGGGAGCTTGCATAATTTGAGCCCCAGATCTGTTTCTGTTCCACATGAGCGAAATACGATTTGTCATGTCGTTGATGCGCAACACGGTACCACTAGTTTGAGCCTCGGTTATGAATGAGAGCAGCTCGCTTCGTGTATCGGGCATCAGCAGCCGCTGCTGGTGCAGTTCACCCAGCCCAAGGGGCCGAGTGTGTCCAGCGGCCCTGGCAGACTCATGGAAGGGGTTCTTTTCAGAACTCTCTGTCGATGATGGCAACATGCTAGCAATGTCGCATTTTGTACTGCAGAGGAGCTCCAGAGCACAAGCCGGCACCGAGAATTGGGGGTCGGCGAATGCGGCGAGCTCCATAAGGCCCTTGAGGGAGTGAACCTGTGCGCGGAGCAGACATAGGGAGTCCAGGACGTCATTGTACTCTACCATGTCCCTTCGTTCAGAAACTGGAAGATCGCAGCCACAACTGTTGTACCAGATGGAGTTGACGATGATGTTGGAGACAGGGTCCATGCTGCCGTAGCAGTGGCCGGCCTTGAGGATGCTGCGCATGAGCGAGCCAGAGGGTGTGGGCAGCAACTTGAGGGCCTTGATGTACAAGTTGTGAATTATACCATGGAGGTACATCTTGAGAGACTGCAGGTAATCGCATGCGTCGCCGCCGCCACATGGTGTCTTGAAATTGTGTTTCCGGCCATCTGCTATTGCTTTTCCCAGGCAATCTTGCAGCTTGTCAGGCAGGACTCCAGACTGCAACGACGAGATGGGGATTCCATCCCAGCCCAAGGTGGTGGTGGCGGTCCTGGCGTCCGTCGTAGTAGAGAACGATATAGCTTCGGAGCAACTAGCCTCCAGCATGTGACGAACATGGACAACCAGCCCTCTTTTGGTATGGATAATGCTGGCAGTACAAACCGGACTCATCATCATGTGTAGGATGCGGTGGGTTGCCCGGACATCCTCAACCGTGAGAGGGATACCTTGAGCATCAGCTGAGAACAGCTTCTTGAGAAGGGCAAAGTTGTCGTCTTGGAGCCGGATTGACATCAGGCGAGCCAAGGTGGTGGGCGAAGGGTGGCCTGCTATGGTGGCTGCGTACTCGAGGGCGGCTTGGGTCCTATCAGATTCAGGATCCAATGCTTCGTCCGCATATAGATCATGTTGGATGAGCATGACGGCGAGGAGGAGATTGGCGTCGGCCCTGTAGAGGTAGCGGACGGCCTGCTCCTTTTTGAGGCATCCGAAATACGCCATGAGGAAGGCGAGAAGACTATGGTAAGATCTTGATACAACCTCGTGCCAGCCGCCAAAACCGGGGATGGATCTGCTTCTTTCGGATCTTCTTGTGGCGGGCGGAGACGGAGAGGTGGAAGGTTCTGCTGCGGGGGCGGGGGCGGCGTCTTTGGGGAGGAGGGCGAGGGTGTTGAGGATGATGTTGGAGACAGGGTCGAGGAGGCCGAGGCAGGAGCCGCCGCCGTCGGCGGTGAGGAGGTGAAGGAGGTCCGGCATGGCGTCGCAGGGCAGCCGGCTGAAGGCCTCCTCGTAGAAGCCGACGATGAGCTTGTCGATGGCTAGGGGCAAATCCTGGTCGGAGAGAAGAGGCGCGTCCTCGGCGCGGCAGTTGCTGCTGTGCATGCACGAGATCAGGCCCCTCCCAAGGGGACCAGCGCCGGCGGCAGAAGCGGATCCGGACGCCATCAGCTAGCGGCGGTCTGCGAGCAGAGACGCCGAGACTTGGTGGCGGCGGGTCGATGAAGGCCTTCTCCCGATCGACGAATAAAGGTACGAGGATCGACTGAAATTGTAGCTACGTACAGGACTTAATAATATGGGTCTACGCTTACCGATCCGTGTTAGTATATATGTTTGGAAACCGACCCCTACTACAAGTATCTTTTATCAACGGCTGATCCGTATCTTGCTTGAGGATCCTGATCTTACGTACTCTAGTTGAGTGTGGAGATGGAAGTGTTCCGAAAGAAAAGAAAAGAGGCTCAGTTTTGCATGTTCCCGTCATCGCAATCGATGGATGGATGATCGAACAACTTCCCGTCTTTTTCTTTTACTAGCACATATGCCCGTGTGTTGCAACAGGAGAAAAATAATAATATGCATTTAAAATTAGTGAGAATTATATGTGCAAACAAAATCTTATGTGTACGTCCCTCGTCCTCAGTTCCAGCAGTTGGTGCAGCTTGTTGATAGTGTCAAGAAGGCGCCCCAGCACGTTAACACCAACGTTGACACATTTCCCGGGAACTTCTCTGTGTTCATGACCTCGTTGAACCCCGCCAACTACCACTCTACACTATACCTGGCCATCCCTCGGGCAGGGCCGGGCTTCGGCTATGCCTAGCCAAGCCAGACGCAAAAACCCAGGCCCGGCCCGGCCCAGGCATCGGGCCTAGAACACTAGTAGAAAAAGGATCGTTTGTCCCGATTCGTAAGGGCCTTCTGTCCCGGTTTAGCAACCGGGACTAAAATATCGGTAGTAATGCCCTTGGCCTTTAGTCCCGGTTCTTACACGAACCGGGACGGATGGGCCGGGCCTCCACGTGGCCGCTGCGGCCAGTCCAGGCAGGGGTGTCTTTGGTCCCGGTTAGCAACTGGGATCAAAAGGCATCCACGCGTCAGCAGCTGGCTGGAGCTGAGGTTCTTTTTTTTGAAAGGGGCTGGTGTTTAGGGGTTTTGGGGGTTAATTTAGATTGTTATTACCTAGCTAATAGAGAGAAGTGTGCTCTCTTATATCTGCGTGTTTCGTTTACCAACGCTACTGCTATGCCTAAACATGTCTTAGATTGAAGTGAAGGCAACATGTGGTGCATGTCCAAAGTAATACTAATCCTAACTTGATCAAGTTTGGATTGTACTACTTTCGACATGCACCACATGCATGTTGCCTTCACTTCAATCCAATCCATGCTCATTTCACCCGCTGATATATAATAACTCTTCATGCTCGCATCATGCATCATCATATATAATAACAAGTCCTACTAATCATGCATCATCATACAACTTCTACTCGTTATTAGTAACAAGTCATACGATCATCATCCTCATAGTCATCGAACCAACCCTACTTAATTGTTCTTAACACATGATCATCAGTATTAGGTAGGACCTAAATACCCTCTTTAAGGTAAAGTAGTATAAAACAATATAGACCCTGACTCTTCATTATGGAGAATGGAGATCATCCTGTCTCCAATTCTTGCGCTTCGCTTTCTTTTGCTTCCAAGAACCTCATTATGACTGTCCATACATTTTTTCCATTCTTTGATTGTCATGTCTCCACTTCTTTTAGAAATCCGGTATGGACAGTTGAGATTTGTAGGATGACCTGGTTATATGTTCAAAACATTAAGGCGACCGTGTTGATACATCAGATGAGGCACACAACCATTCAGGATTATCTGTTGAAAAACATAGTAATAACTTCGTAGTTAGCAATGATGTACTAGTTTTAGAAGTATGCAAAAGATGCACGGACGTCGTAATAGTAAAAAATCTTACCAGGGTATCTCCAAGGTAGTACCGTAGTTTAACACATGCACTAGTGGCACATATTGACCATAATGTTGAGGAGTTCGATTGTAGATATTGTAATTCTCAAGATCAGTACAAAATGCGATCAGATGATTTTTCTCCTGATAAGTTAATTCAGAGCCATCGGTGTAGTAGGTTTTGTCTACCATCTTCCGCACATTCTTTGAAGAATGAAAATAAGTTGTCAATGGAAATAAGATGTCAACTATTTTGAAATAAACAATATAAATTACTTAATAACTATGTTTGAGAAGCTCACATAGGGGAAGAACTGGAAGCATATCAACAAGGACCCAAATGTCCATATTGTCTTGCTCGATTTAGGATCACCAAGATCCTTGGTGACAAGCATACCCTCATCAAAACCATACATCTTGCAAAGTGCTGCCCAATTTTTGCAACCAAAATGGGTTACACTCTCAGAATTGTACAACTTTACTTCAAAATCCACACCATGATGGGTCCTTAGGTGAATTTTCTTTGTTTCCATACTTTCATGGTCTTCAAAACCCATCCTCTCCAAGACATAACATCTTGCATAGCATGGGATAAGCTAGTCGATCTGGAAAATATGAAAAGTACACGTTTAAATAGTTGAACTCGTGCTTAATTACGAAAAAAACTCTTATCGTCGTTGCGTACCGTTTCAACATCGAAGGTCTCCTCGAGCTTAATGCTGAAGCGCCGATCTTCGTCCAGCTCAAGGAACCTATCGCACATACCTCGATCATCGTGGCACCAGTCGCACTCCCCCGGGCGGTTTTCGTCGTCCGAGTACGACATTTCATATGTTCATAATTCAAATATTAAACTTGTACAATTAAATATATGAACTAAAAAACCTAAATTATATCATTATTATTCATCACGGGTTGACTATCGGTCTGTCGAGCCTTTTCTTGAAACCTCTCAGCTCACGTGGTGTACATATTCGACCGTCGGTGATGGTAGTGATACGTCTCCAACGTATCTATAATTTTTGATTGTTCCATGCTATTATATTACCCGTTTTGCATGTTTATGGGCTTTACTTTACACTTTTATATCATTTTTGGGACTAACCTACTAACCGGACTAACCTACTAACCTACCACCACTTTTCCACACTCGCTATATTTACTTTATTGCTTCTTTATCTAAACAACCCCTACTTTTTATTTATGGGTTCTTTATTATCTTGCAAACCTACCCTATCACACCTACAAAGTACTTCTAGTTTCATTCTTGTTCTAGGTAAAGCGAACGTCAAGCGGGCGTAGAGTTGTATCGGTGGTCGATAGAACTTGAGGGAATATTTGTTCTACCTTTAGCTCCTCGTTGGGTTCGACACTCTTACTTATCAAAAACTGTTGCGATCCCCTATACTTGTGGGTTATCAAGACCTTTTTCTGGCGCCGTTGCCGGGGAGTCATAGCGTGGGGTGAATATTCTTGTGTGTGCTTGTTTGCTTTATCACCAAGTAATTTTTATTTGCTATTCTAAGTTGTTCTCTATCTTTAGCTATGGATATGGAACACGAAATACCAAAAAAAAGGTGTAATTGCTACTCATGGAGATGGGGAACCTCCTAAAACCCTCGGTGCTCGTTATGTGAAAGAAATTATGTACTACTTTGATAATCCTGAGAAAACCCCATTCAATTTTGTTATGGGAGACACGTTGGATCAATATGAATACTTTAGGGATTATCGCTTGAGACAAAAAGGGAAACTATTATGGGATAAAATTTATATGTTATATTGGTATGCTCGGGAGCTATGCTTGAGATATAATTATACTTGTTGCTCTAGGATGGAGGCTCCACACCTTCCCTTTTCATGCGAATTTAATGATAATAAAACCTTGGCTTCTTATGCTAATGGTATCTATGATTACTATGATGTGGAACAAATAGAAGAATCCGTTGCTTTTATGGGTGCTTATGAAATTGAATCTATGTTTAAAGAGTTTGAAGATTTTGATGATTAAGTTTATAGACCTGAAAAGTTTGCTATACTTAAATATTGTTATGAGAATTATGAATACAATTCCAATATTGATGCACTTATTGAGAAAGTCTCCACTGTCCAAGAAGAGACTAATATTTTTCAGGAAGCTATGGAAGAAGAAATTGATGAAACTGTGAGCTCATTGGATGAAAAAGATGATGAGGAGAGCGAAGAACAAAAGGAGGAAGAGAAGATTAGCTACCCGTACCCACCTTCTAATGAGAGTAACTCTTCAACTCATACATTGTTTAATTCCCCTTCGTGCTTACCGAAGGATGATTGCTATGATGATTGTTATGATCCCGTTGATTCTCTTAAAATATCCCTTTTTGATGATACTTGCTATGCTTGTGGCCAAGATGCCAATATGAAATATTCTTATGGAGATGAACTTGCTATAGTTCCTTATGTTAAACATGAAATTGTTGCTATTGCACCCACGCATGATAGTCCTATTATCCTTTTGAATTCTCCAAACTACACTATATTAGAGAAGTTTGTGCTTATTAAGGATTATATTGATGGGTTGCAACCATTGCACATGATGATTTTGATGAATGTAATATGCATGTGCTTTCTTCTCCTACTTGCAATTATTATGAGAGAGGAACTATATCTCCACCTCTCTATGTTTCCAACACAATAGAATTGCAAGAAATTGTTTATACTATGCATTGGCCTTTACTTGGTGTGCATGAATTGTTCTTTTATGACATGTCGATGCATAGGAAGAGAGTTAGACTTCGTTGTTGCATGATATATGTTACTTTGTGATCACTACTAAATTAAAAATCATTGTTAATTAAAATTGGATTTGATACACCTTGGGATCCGGGTGGATCCATTACTTGAGCACTATATGCCTAGCTTAATGGCTTTAAAGAAAGCGCTGCTAGGGAGACAATCCGAAAGTTTTAGAGAGTCATTTATTTCTGTTGAGTGCTTTTATATAGTCTAAAAATAAAAAAATAAAGAGGGGAACCCAAAACTTTTCAAAAGGGAAAGTGAAAGTGAGAAAGACAAACATTGTTGAAGTGGGAGCTAGCCTTGAACTTTGTTCATGTCACGGAAACTTTGCGAATCTTAATTACAGAAACTTTTCATCAAAAATAATTATCCCCTTGTACAATTCCATTGTATTATAAAAATAATGTGCCAAGGTTTGCCTTTAGGATGTTTACAATGCTTGTTGGTTTGTACGGTGCAGGACAGAAACTTTGGCTGTAGTGTGCGATTTTACATTTTTTATTGGAACGTCAAACGGTTCTGATTCTTTTTGCACTGTGTTGCTGTACAACTTGTTTATATTTCCTAATTGTGGTAGAATTTTTGGGGTATCATAATTATGGTGAATGTTCAGATTGCTACAAACTGTTCTGTTTTTGACAGATTCTGTTTTTGATGCATAGTTTGCTTGTTTTGATGAATCTATCAATTTCTATCAGTGGATTAAGCCATGAAAAAGTTATGTTACAGTAGACACAATGCAAAAACAAAATATGAATTGGTTTGCTACAGTACTTAGCGTAGTGATTTGCTTTATTATACTAACGGATCTTACCGAGTTTTCTGTTGAAGTTTAGTGTGGATGAAGTGTTTGATCAAGGAGGTCTCGATATGAGGAAAAGGAAGAGAGGAAAGAGCTCAAGCTTGGGGATGCCCGAGGAGCCCCAAGTAAATATTCAAGGAGACTCAAGCATCTAAGCTTGGGGATGCCCCGGAAGGCATCCCCTCTTTCTTCAACAAGTATCGGTATGTTTTCGGATTCGTTTCGTTCATGCGATATGTGCAAGTCTTGGAGCGTCTTTTGCATTTAGTTTTCACTTTTCTTTTATGCACCATGCTGGTATGAGATAGTCCTTGGTTGATTTATAGAATGCTCATTGCACTTCACTTATATCTTTTGATTATGGCTTTATAGAATGCTTCATGTGCTTCACTTATATCATTTGAAGTTTGGATTGCCTGTTTCTCTTTACATAGAAAACCGCCATTTGTAGAATGCTATTTTGCTTCACTTATATTTGTTAGAGCGTGGGCATATCTTTTGTAGAAAGAATTAAACTCTCTTTCTTCACTTATATCTATTTAGAGAGATGACAGGAATTGGTCATTCACATGGTTAGTCATAAAATCCTACATAAAACCTGTAGATCACTGAATATGATATGTTTGATTCCTTGCAATAGTTTTGTTATATAAAGGTGGTGATATTAGAGTCATGCTAGTTGAGTAATTTTGAAACTGAGAAATACTTGTGTTGAGGTTTGCAAGTCCCTTAGCATGCAAGTATGGTGAACCGTTATGTAACGAAGTTGGAGCATAAGGTGTTCTTTGATTGCTTTCCTTATGAGTGGTGGTCGGGGACGAGCGATGGTCTTTTCCTACCAATCTATCCCTCTAGGGGCATGCGTAGTAGTACTTTGCTTCGAGGGCTAATAAATGTTTGCAATAAGTATATGAGTTCTTTATGACTAATGTGAGTCCATGGATTATACGCACTCTTACCTTTCCGCAATTTGCTAGCCTCTACGGTACCGTGCATTGCCCTTTCTCACCTCGAGAGTTGGTGCAAACTTCGCCGGTGCATCCAAACCCTGTGATACGATATGCTCTATCACACATAAGCCTCCTTATATCTTCCTCAAAATAGCCACCATACCTACCTATCATGGCATTTCCATAGCCATTCCGAGATATATTGCCATGCAACTTCCATCATCATCATATACATGACTTGAGCATTCATTGTCATATTGCTTTGCATGATTGTAAGATAGCTAGCATGATGTTTTTATGGCTTGTCTGTTTTTGATGTCATTGCTATGCTAGATCATTGTACATCCCGGTACACCGCCGGAGGCATTCATATAGAGTCATATTATTGTTCTAGATATCGAGTTGTAACATTGAGTTGTAAGTAAATAAAAGTGTGATGATCATTATTATTAGAGGATTGCCCCACTGAGGAAAGGATGATGGAGACTATGATTCCCCCACAAGTTGGGTTGAGACTCCGGACTTTATAAAAAATAAAAGAGGCCAAAGAAGCCCAAATAAAAAAGAGAGGCCAAAGAAGCCCACCAAAAAAATAAAAATAAAAATAAAAATAAAGAGAGAAAATAAAAAAATGAGAGAAAAAGAGAGAAGGGGCAATGCTACTATCCTTTTACCATACTTGTGCTTCAGAGTAGCACCATGTTCTTCATAGAGAGAGCCTCCTATGCTTTCACTTTCATATACTAGTGGGAATTTTCATTATAGAACTTGGATTGTATATTCCGATGATGGGCTTGCTCAAATGCCCGAGGTCTTCATGAGCAAGCAAGTTGGATGCACACCCACTTAGTTTCCAGTTTGAGCTTTCATACCCTTATAGCTCTAGTGCATCCGTTGCATGGCAATCCCTACTCCTCACATTGACATCAATTGATGGGCATCTCCATAGCCCGTTGATTAGCCGCGTCGAGGTGAGACTTTCTCCTTTTTTGTCTTCTCCACACAACCTCCATCATCATATGCTATTCCACCTATAGTGCTATGTCCATGGCTTGTGCTCATGTATTGCGTGAGGGTTGAAAAGGCTGAAGCACGTTAAAAAGTATGAACCAATTGTTCGGCTTGTCATCGGGGTTGTGCATGATTTGAATGCTTTGTGTGGTGAAGATGGAGCATAGCTAGACTATATGATTTTGTAGGGATGAGCTTTCTTTGGCTATGTTATTTCAATAAGACATGATTGCCTGGTTGGTATGCTTGAAGTATTATTGTTTTTATGTCAAATGATAGACTATTGCTTTGAATCACTCATGTGTTAATATTCATGCCATGATTAGACATATGATCAAGATTATGCTAGGTAGCATTCCACATCAAAATATATCTTTTTTATCATTTACCTACTCGAGGACGAGCAGGAGTTAAGCTTGGGGATGCTGATACTTCTCCATCCTATCTATAATTTTTGATTGTTCCATGCTAATATTCTTCAACTTTCATATACTTTTGGCAACTTTTTATATTATTTTTGGGACTAACATATTGATCTAGTGCCCAGTGCCAGTTCCTGTCAGTTGCATGTTTTATGTTTCACAGAAACCCATATCAAACGGAGTCCAAGCAGGATAAAAATGAACGGAGAATTATTTTGGAATATTTGTGATTTTTGGGAGGAAGAATCAACGTGAGACGGTGCTCGAGGGGGCCACGAGACAGGGGGGCACGCCCCAGGGAGGCAGGCGCTCCCAGGGAGGCAGGCGGTTGACGCTCTTCTTTTGCCGCAAGAAAGCTAATTTTATGAGAAAGATCTGAGCGAAAGATTCACCCCAATCGGAGTTACGGATCTCCGGATATAAAAGAAACGGTGAAGTGGCAGAATCTGGGAACGCAGAAACAGAGAGAGACAGAGAGATGGATCCAATCTCAGGGGGGCTCTTGTGTCACGCCCAATATGCGATACTATCCTAAAGAGACTCGAAGGTCCCACCAAGGATAGAACCGCATATTGAAACGCTTTTGCAAGGTGGATATCATTACATCAACATTACATAATAGATGGGGATACATACAAGAGGCATACAATGCCACACGAATACAACATCCATACATCATACATAAGATCAACATCCGAACTACGAATGAAACACAAATAGAAACTCAAACGACATCCACCCTGCTAGTCCAGGCTGCCGACCTGGAACCTATCCCCTAATCGAAGAAGAAGCAGAAGAAGAACTCCAAGACAAGCAAAACATCGCTCTCGTGTCATGATCATCAGATAACCTGTACCTGCAACTGTTGTTGTAGTAATCTGTGAGCCACGAGGACTCAGCAATCCCATTACCATGGGTATCAAGACTAGCAAAGCTTAAAGGGAAAGGAAGGGGTAAAGTGGTGAGGCTGCAGCAGCGACTAAGCGTATATGGTGGCTAACATACGCAAATAAGAGCGAGAAGAGAGCAAATGGAATGGTCGTGAAGCTAGCAATGATCAAGAAGTGATCCTGAACTCCTACTTACGTCAAACATAACCCGAAAACCGTGTTCACTTCCCGGACTCCGCCGAAAAGAGACCATCACGGCTACACACGCGGTTGATGCGTTTTAATTCATATCTGGTGTCAAGTTATCTACAACCGGACATTAACAAATTCCCATCTGCCCATAACCGCAGGCACGACTCTCAAAAGTTTATACCCTGCAGGGGTGCCCCAACTTAGCCCATGATAAGCTCTCTCGATCAACGAAGGATATACCTTCTCCCAGGAAGACCCGATCAGACTCGGAATCCAGGTTTACAAGACATTTCGACAATGGTAAAACAAGACCAGCAAAGCCGCCCGATGGGCCGACAAATCCCGATAGGAGCTGCACATATCTCGTTCTCAGGGCAACACCGGATGAGACTAGCTACGAGTAAAACCAACCCTCAAGTTGCCCCGAGGTGGCCCCGCAGGCAGCTCAGTTCGGACCAACACTTAGACAAGCACTGGCCCGGGGGGGGGGGCTAAAATAAAGATGACCCTCGGGTTGGCCGACCCAAGGGAAGGGTATAGGTGGTGGTGATGCAAATGGTAAAAACAAGGTTGGGCCATGCTGGAGGAGTTTTATTCAAAGCGAACTGTCAAGGGGGTCCCATAGATCACCCAACCGTGTAAGGAACGCAAAATCCGGGAACATAACACTGGTATGACGGAAACTAGGGCGGCAAGAGTGGAACAAAACACCAGGCATAAGGCCGAGTCTTCCACCCTTTACCAAGTATATAGATGCATTAATTAAATAAGAGATATTGTGATATCCCAACAAAAATCCTGTCCACCATGGAGCAATCTTCACCTTCACCTGCAACTAACAACGCTATAAGAGGGGCTGAGCAAAAGCGGTAACATAGCCAAGCAATGGTTTGCTAGGAAGGGTGTCAAAGGTTAAAGGTTCATGGCAATTTGGGAGGCTTGAAGAGCAAAAGACAGGTAGCGCAGCAAAGCGATAGAGCGAAGCAACTAGCACATCAATGATAGTAGTGAGATCCAGGGTAGCAGTCATCTTGCCTGAAATCCTGCAAGGAAGAAGAACGAGTCCGTGAAGAAGACAAGCGTATGAAGTCGAACGAATCCTCACAACTCCGGAACGAAACCGAAGCTAACAAGAGAAGCAAACCGGAAAGAAGCAAACAACATGGTAAACACACCAGCATAATCATGGCATGATGCACAAACAAGTATGATGCATGTCCAGTTTAAAGAGCATGGCATGGCAAAGTGCAAAAACAATCCTACAAATTAAGTGGAGCTCAAAATGCAAAACACCACATCAATTATTTAGTTCACTCCCGGTTAGGTACTCAACAATATAAAATGTTGTTAAACATGGCAAGAGGTGGAACATAAGTAATCTAACTAGTTAGGCTAGTTTAAATGAGGCCGGAACAACAGACAACAATTCCGGAAAATCCCCATATGCATATTTTCGATTCGGTACTGTTCTGCCCTAAACCATATTTTAAGGTTTTTAAAAAGGAAAATAAACTGGACCATGTTAAACTAGGCATTTTTCCACCCCATTTACATATAAAGTTTATTAAAATTGGAGCTACGGTTATTTAGTTATGAAATAAATCATTTTAGCATGGCATTTGAGCAAATTAATTCGAACAACACATTTAAACAATTTAATCATGGATGAAAGTGGCAGATTATGAAACTAGATAACATTCTAAGCATTTTTCATATTTAAACCATTTTAATCCGATACACGGTTTGAGAGATATTAAATGCATGAACATGAGGGTGCAATCTGTAAACATGCAGTTTTCTGAACAATTAGGAAAATCACAGCGCACAGGAAAAAAACATATGCGGGCCGAATCTGGTGGGCACTGGGGCACTCACCATGGGCCAAGGCCCAGTTGGTGCAGCAGGCCGGCTGAGGAGGCGCTGGGGCAAAGAGGCTGTTGGGCCACGCGACGACAACGCGACCCAGGCGCAGTCAAAGCGAGGCGAGGCGACCGAGCTGATGCTTGTTACTGAAGAACAGAGGCAGCAACAACAGGTAAGGCAGGGGGGCAGCAGCAAGATGCAGGGGCTCCGGCGGGGCGGCCTTGGCGGGGACCGGCCGGAACGGGACTGGGGCGATGGGATCCGACAGAGGGGACGGATCTGGAGCGCACGATGGTGGCTTGAGGCGCCGGCGCGGGCAAAGCTCAACGAGGCCATGGCGCGGGGTGCTCCTGTCGACAGAGAAAAAGAGAACAGAGAGAGATGTGAGCGAGAGAACAAACAGAGGAGGATTGAAGGAAGGAGCGAGGAAGGGCTCGGGTTGCAGCCATGACGATGCAGCACGAGGACGGTGGTGTCGAAGCCCTGTCCATGGCAGCAGAGAGGGAGCAGAGAGATTAGGAAGGTGGAAGAAGGACGGAGGAAAAGGAGGAGGGCGACGGGGGCTGGCCTCGTTGCGGTGGTCTCCATGGCTGACGAAGTGGCCGTCGGGGTGCAAGGCCGAGGCAGGGGAACGGTGAGATGATGGCTGGTCGTGGTCGCCGGTAGAACTGCTCGCCGGGGTCAACGGCAGGCGAACTGGAGGAGAGGCGCGGGGCTCAGTGGAAGGCGCACGGGAGGGTGCAGAGGCGCTCGGAGAAAGATGGAGGGAGGTGGATCGATGGATTGGTCCGGTGGGGAAAACAAGGTGGAGCTCGGGCTGTGGTGGTTGGTGGGATGGGGATCCCGATCTGGGTGATGAGACGGGCGGCGGCGGCTAGAGGATCCCTAGAAATTAGGGATTTGTCTGATGATTGCACTGCTATTTATAGTAGGTGGGTGTTTGGCTAGGGGCTAATCTGGATCCTTCGATCGAAATCGAGCGGTAGTGAATAAATGTCTTAGGGGAGTCCAACAAAGAATCAAGGATATAAGAGGGGTGTTTGGGGATGATCCGGACCCATCGGTCGTGACCGTGCGGTTCGGGTTCGGGGAAGTTTCGTACATGCACACGAGGGGTTTGAGAGAGGTCAACGAGGACAAGGGCCTGACAAAATACCAACGGAGGCAAAGAGAGAAAGGGCAGCTGCGAACGGCTACGAGTTTTAAGAGAACATGCAGATGCAATGCGCATGATGCTATGAGATGAAATGCATGACATGAACAAAATGCAAAACAAAAGAAAAAAACCCAACCACGGAGGAAATAACATAACACATAGTCGGAAATGGCAAGAGTTGGAGTTACAAATATGGAAAGTTGTATCCGGGGCGTTACAACACTCCACCACTACGAGAGGATCTCGTCTCGAGATCTAGGATGGCACCGGAGGGAAAAGGAAGAGGAAGATAAGAGGTAAACTAAGTTGCTTCTTCGACAAACGAGTGAAACCACGAACCTTGAGAGGTTGAGCAAAATGAAAGAAAGAAAACAACGAAGATGAACAAAGTTGAAAACACTCGGTTAGAAAAGAGGAACAAGGGATACGACGAGAACCAAGAGGTTTAGTGATAAGAAAGATATTGAAACCACTCCGGTTAACACTAGATAGAGAAGGAATAAGATTGATATAATTTGGGCAGCACTCCGACTGATAGATAAAGGAAAACTTGATAAGATGAAAAGAACTTGAAGAGATGACACAACACTCCGGTTAAATGGATAAGCACGAAAATAACATGATCTTGGCAAAACGAGATGATGGGATGAAGAGAGCAACATCACAATGCCTCCGGAAGAAATAATAGAAGATAGATCATTGGAATAACAGAATGGAGAAGGAAATGACATCTTCTGCCACAAATGAACTTGAAAAGCATCCTTGCAAATAAGAATTGAACGGAGTTGTTGGAAAATCAACAACGAAACGAATAAGCTTGTAGTGGGCTTAGGGGAAACATCTCAAGACTATGAGGTGACAACCGGCCACTAATGGAAACCATTCATTTGATTTAGAGCACCATAGAGATGAAAAACTTCTTCACCGAGAGGATAGGAGAAAAACTCGGATCATTGATAGCACCATAATTAGCAATATTCCTTAGGGAAGGCTTTAGGTGAAATCTTTACCAAGATAACTCCAATGGAGGGATTGATGGATTTAGAGTACCTCATTCTTGGCAACATGTGACTCATGAAACATGAATGGAAATTGTCAAGAATGATATAACGCCATCTCGAAGATAAGGTAGAAGGAATTGCACTTTGAAATGCAAGAAGAAGAAAGCTTGAACTCCACAAAACAAAACATGTGTTTAGCACCATGTTTATTTTAGAGTGTAGCTTGGCGGATCATGACTCCGAGAGAAAAACTTGAAGAACAATTGAAGAATGAAAGGAATCCTTGACAAACCACCATGTAGAGTCTCCATGAAGAACTCCGGTAATAAACGGATGATAAAAAGAAAGAGAACTTGAAAACACAAGGTGAACCCTTGCAATGATTTAGATGGAGCTTCGCGACAAGATAACTGAGAGAGCTTGGAACTCCGAAAAGGAAGATGAAGCCTCTCGAACCGAGAATGTGATATGATGACCAACTCCGGAAAGAAAGATGAATCACTTGTAATCAAGAATTTATTCATCATGAATAATCTCCGTAAAAGGAATCGAGTCAACTCGAGGAAATAAGAATAAGATTTATTGTATGCTTATCCTTCATCAAATTTAATTGATGACAAGCAACGGATTTGGCATACTACTTATTCCCATTGAAAAAGGATTAAGAAAGATATAGCGCAAACTTGAGGAAGATCTTCAATGATCCACCGGTGGGATTTGAAAAACAACGAATGAATTGATATGATAATGAAGGAAGTGAAAACTTGAACGAACCACCGTAAAAATTGGAAAAGAGAGTAGCAAGGGCACAATTCACCGGGAAGAATTAGAAAACGAATGAAGATACTTGAGGGGATTTAGATACATGAGAACAAAGAAATCATGAACCGATTAGAGGGTATTTGAACGATGCACCGGTAAGATTTGGAGAATGATAGCTACACGCTGAGAATGAAGAATTATGACATGTTGGCCTTCGGAGGAAAGAAATGGAAACAACTCCTGAAATGCTCCGGACGGGTGAAAAGAATTCTCACAATCGAAAACAATTATGAGAGGATGGCATCAAACTAGAACCATGAATTTTGAAGAGAATGGAGCAAGATTTAAGAGAAATCCTTCTTCGGTCTTCAAATGTTGAGAATGATGACGAAAAACACCACCCAATTGTTGAGACACTCCGGAACAAAGAAGAATAGAAATGATGAACCAACGATGAAAATATTCTGAAAGCGATCTTGGAGAAGGAATATGACTGATGGAAATTCATTCTTATGTCAAACTTCGAAAGACTTTGGGAATCGCTTCGGATAAATAAGAAGAGTCAGGTAAGATCCTGGGAAAAGACCTGTGGGTTAGGGCCCACTCAAAAGAAAACACCGTTGAATGATTGATTGAAAGGGGGGGGGATTGCACCGGTTGAATTAAATGGCTTGAATGAGATAACAATCTCAAGATATCTTGAACGGGTTGAGAATGAAAACACAAGTCTTGTGAGATATCTTCAGCACTCCAGAACAAATGAATAGGAAGAAGTGAATGATTAAGAGGTGCATCGGCATGAGAAAGCATTAGAAACGAGGAAAGGAATATGATGAATATCGAAAGTTTGAATTGGATCCACCGGAGAAGAAACAACAATGAAGGATGATGAACTTGAAACTGTTGAGCATCTTCATGGGAAATCACCGAATAAGAACATTGATTGAAAAGAATGAAGAGACTTCCCACAAATAAAAGGATACATGATTAAAATATATGAGTCCTTGAAGAAAAAGGGTGGGAGGGAGGGAAAACAAAGGCAACTTGGGGACGGATGAAACAAACACCGTTGAGAAAACTTAGAATTGATCTCGAAAATATTGAAATGACCGGATCCACTTGAAAAGAAGCACGGTGGCTGGGAAACAATTAACATGACGACCTCAATGATCACGAAGGATTAGTACTCCCATAGAAATATGAGAACACCGCTTGAAAAGTATGGAATCAACAGTTGACTTTGAAGCAACTCGAATACCACAAATAAAACAAAACAAAGTATTTGGCTTGCAGAATAAGGTGGAACAAATACATATGATAGAGATTTAACCAATCCCATATCATGCATCTGTCGGAAAGATATTCTAGGAGCTACTGGAGTTCCCACCTATAAACTCCCGAAACTTTCTGGTTATGCAATCTGGTGTTGGGGATACAGGGGAAGCAATATATCTCACCCAAACTAACAATCCCTACATCCAGCTGTATCCATCCGTCAACACATGACCAAGAAAACTCTGGAAATCGTGTACCTCAACCTTCGAAAAGCATCCATTATACGAGCTATGGCAATACTCCCGAACTCCCGCCCCAGTACTGGGTGGCGTCGAGGTTATCTCACCAACAACTGCATAAAAGAGATTTTCGATGTCGGTAAAACTCAGGTATTCCAGAACTGCAACGATAAAATTATGACGACAACACCTCGGAGCTCAACTCCCTGGGTCACTGCCACATAAAAGACAGGAGGCACCAAGAACAATGTTCTCATCACAAAACCATCGGAACGATTCCAAGATACCCGCATGATCCTAAATTTTTTTAGTGAAATTTGAGGAGAGGAAAGTCAAAACATCTACGTCAAGAGACCTCACCAGAGCGACGAAGGGGTTGAGGAGTAAAAAGAATCCTACTCTCCGATATATATAATCCTAAGACTCAAAATAGTTTTCTTCTAGACTCAACAATGGATAACAATCAAGGGGGATCCTATGGTCGGTCGAGGCTCTGATTACCAACTTGTCACGCCCAATATGCGATACTATCCTAAAGAGACTCAAAGGTCCCACCAAGGATAGAACCGCATACTGAAACGCTTTTGCAAGGTGGATATCATTACATCAACATTACATAATAGATGGGGATACATACAAGAGGCATACAATGCCACACGAATACAACATCAATACATCATACATAAGATCAACATCCGAACTACGGATGAAACACAAACAGAAACTCAAACGACATCCACCCTGCTAGTCCAGGCTGCCGACCTGGAACCTATCCCTTGATCGAAGAAGAAGCAGAAGAAGAACTCCAAGACAAGCAAAACATCGCTCTCGTGTCATGATCATCAGATAACCTGTACCTGCAACTGTTGTTGTAGTAATCTGTGAGCCACGAGGACTCAGCAATCCCATTACCATGGGTATCAAGACTAGCAAATCTTAAAGGGAAAGGAAGGGGTAAAGTGGTGAGGCTGCAATAGCGACTAAGCATATATGGTGGCTAACATACCACTAGTGCAGAACCGGGCAATATCACTGGTTCGTAAGGCCCTTTAGTGCCGGTTACATAACCGGCACTAAATTGTGGTCACTAAAGGCCCCCCCCCCTTTAGTACCGGTTCAGCACGAACCGGTGCTAAAGGGCAACCACGTGGCACGAGCCAGCTCCGGGGGCCTGGAGCCCTTTAGTACCGGTTGGTAAGACCAACCGGTACTATAAGGTTTGGTTCTTTTTAGTTTTATGATTTCTTTTTCATTTAATTTTGTGTTTCCATTTTAATTCTTTTTCGTTTGCTGGTATTTTACAATACTACACATTGTACACGTTATGCATATATATATATATATATATATATATATATATATATATATATATATAAATAGAATTTCTAGTAGAACCAATCATCGAGTTCAACAGGATTGTCATCATATAAGCGTTCATATATAACACCACAAAAGCAAATCACTTAAGTTCAGAACGAAGAACACGGACATGAAAGGACAAGTAGTACTAATTAAGAGCAGCATGAAGAACTAGCTAAATCACTCCTGCTAGCTACTCTCTCTCTGGTAAAATAGCATAGAACATGTATAGCTCTCCTGATTGATCATACTGGAGCATGCCGATGAACCTGTCTCCTAATCGTGGGCTGCGCTTCTCATTGCTGCCCCCTAGTACTTCTCTGCGATCATTAACAATTTTCTTCCAATCTTTCACTATTAAGCATTCATCGCTTCTAGAAATCTTGAATGCATTCATGTGCAATGCAGGATATCTTGGCCGTAAGATAACAATTGACATCTGACCTTTAGTCTCGATCCCCTGAGGCACAACTGTCATCGGGAGTCCCTGTTGAAGAACATCATATAGTACTTAATTAATATACTTAGCAATGAAAGTTTAGCAAAAAAAATATGTATGCAAAATATGCACTGAGGACAAATAGTAAATATCTTACCATCATTCCTAAATAGATGTGACCGTAGTTCAATACCATCACTATTGCTCGCACGTTTTGAGTACTAACATTTCTAAGTGCAGGAAGAAAATTTGTCTTGACAGTATGAAGATCCTCAAGCCATGAAACATAATGACTTATCTCCTCGCAGTTTAGTTCAGCGCCGGGACAGTAGTAGGTCCTGTCTACCAAGCACCGGACATGTTTGGTTGAATGGAGATAAGCTGTCAATAGAAATTAGTTGTTAGTTATTTTTGAATAAGCAATATCAAAGACAAAAATATAGTTGAGAAGAACTCACATAATGGTAGAACTGGAAGCGTCTGCACATCGACCCATATGTCTCTATTACCTTCAATATCATCTTCCGGACGAATATCAAAGGTGATAACCATACCAGGCTCAAATGCATAAGCCTTGCATAGTGCTTGCCAAGTTTTGCATTCAAGATAGGTGTACGTGTGTGCATTGTATAACCATCATGCTCAGTTTTCAGGTAAGCTCCCTTTACCTCCATAGTTTCCATATCTTTGAAACCTATCTTATCCAAGACAAAAATTCTTGCATGGCAGGGGATGCGCTAGTAGAATAGTGAAAATTAAAAATTATAAGTCAGGCAAATGAAGCATATATAAGTCATGCTTAATTACGAAAACAGACTTGTCGTTGTGACTTACTGTATCGAATTTGAAAGTCTCATCTAGCTTGATGCTGAATCGCCTACCATCAACAAGGAAATTTCTGTCGCATTGGCCGCGCTGGTCTTCACAGTATTCACACATAATGAATTTTTTCCGTTGTCAGACGACATTTCCTATGTTCAAATTAGGCGAAACATTAAACACTTACTAATTCAATTAATTCAACTACTTCTATTAATTCAACTAAGCATTTACTAAAAATAAACTAGTTATATTAATTCAATTAGTTCAACTAAGCATTTACTAAAAATAAACTAGTTCTATATATTAATTCAACTAGTTCAACTAAACATTTACTAAAAATAAACTACTTATATTAATTCAACTAGTTCAAAGTAAGCATTTACTAAAAATAAACTAGTTCTATATATTAATTCAACTAGTTCAACTAAACACTTACTAATTCAATTAATTCAACTACTTCTATTAATTCAACTAAGCATTTACTAAAAATAAACTAGTT
>NC_041387.1:35088930-35089661 GCF_002162155.2 Triticum dicoccoides | reverse complement strand
GCGACGACGACGGGCGGCGGGGGCGCGCGGCGACGATGATGACGGGCGGCGGGGGCGGCGAGGGCGACGGCACGGTGGCGCGGCGACGGCGGCGTGTGCTAGATCGATGTCTCGCGCGAGAAGTGGAACGAAGTGGCGATGATAACTGATTTTTCGTACGTGGAGTATATATAGGGGGAGCCTTTAGTACCGATTGAAGCCACCAACCGGTACTAAAGGCCAATTTTTGCCAGCCCAAGCGGCGGGAAACGTGGGCCTTTAGTACCGGTTGGTGGCTCCAACCGGTACTAAAGGGCAACCCATTAGTACCGGTTGGAGCCTCCAACCGGTACTAATGCCCGTGCGCTGCCACCCACATTTATTTTTGAGTAATTTTTTATATAGTTATTTCTTTTCTGCTTTATTTTTTTCTTCTATTTATTTCTGAATAGTTTTTTTTGCTGTATTTAGTTTCTTCGTGAAGTTTTTTGCTTAATATAATTTATTTTCTTCTATTTATTTTTGAGTAATTTGTTTATATAGTTATTCCTTTTCTGCTTTATTTTTTTCTTCTATTTACTTCTGAATAGTATTTATTTTCTTCTATTTATTTTTGAGTAATTTGTGAATATTTTTGCTTTATATAATTTTTTTCCTTTTCTGCATTATTTATTTTCTTCTATTTATTTCTGAGTAGTTTCCTCTTCTTCTTCTTCTTCTTCTTCTTCTTCTTCTTCTTCTTCCTACTCCTC
>NC_041387.1:35054674-35087027 GCF_002162155.2 Triticum dicoccoides | reverse complement strand
TAGTTTTTTGTATAGTTTTTTCTTTTCTGTTATATTTATTTTCTTCTATTTATTTGTGAGTAATTTTTCATCTAGTTTGCCAAAATTCAACATTTTTAGAGTTCATTTTGTAGTGATTTTCAATTTCATGGTCATTTTGTAAACGATTGAAAAATAGCAAATATAATTTTTTTCTTTTCTGCTTTATTTTTTCTTCTATTTATTTCTGAATAGTTTTTTCTTTTCTGCTATATTTATTTTCTTCTATTTATTTCTGAGTAGTTTTTTTATTTTGTTTTTTTCTTTCAGCTATAGTTTTTCTTCTTTTCTGCTATTTTTTCTTTTCTACAAAACTTGATGGTCAAAGTCTGGAGTTATAACTTAAAAAAAAGAAATGTCGACGTGCAATTAGTTTTTGCCATAACAGAAGAAGTCCGGAGTTGTAATAAGTTATTAAAAATAAAAAAGAGGTGCAATGCCCGTTAATTTGCTTCAAGCCATTCGGAATAGTGTAAACTGCACTGCGCATGGCTCCATGCAGTCTACCGTATTCCTGAAGGCTTGAAGCTAAGCAACGTGAGCATTGAGCCTCTTCTTCATCGTCTCTGCACTCAGGGCTTATAAACCGCTCCTAGTCCCTCTCACTTCGCGAGGTGGGAATAAAAACCAGCTTGCCATAACCTCATTAGTATCGGTTCGTGGTACGAATCGGCACTAAATGGTGGTGGTGGGGCCATAGCCTGACTGCAGGCTGACACAACCTCTTTAGTACCGGTTCGTGGCATGAACCGGTACTAAAGGTTCGCCACGAACCGGTGCTATTGATCGCCGCCACGAACCGGCACTAGTGTACACATTAGTGCCGGCTGAAATTCCAACCGGCACTATTGTGCTTCACATTTGACCCTTTTTCTACTAGTGTACGCAAATAAGAGCGAGAAGAGAGCAAATGGAATGAAGCTAGCAATGATCAAGAAGTGATCCTGAGCTCCTACTTACGTCAAACATAACCCGAAAACCGTGTTCACTTCCCGGACTCCGCCGAAAAGAGACCATCACGGCTACACACGCGGTTGATGCGTTTTAATTCGTATCTGGTGTCAAGTTATCTACAACCGGACATTAACAAATTCCCATCTGCCCATAACCGCGGGCACGGCTCTCGAAAGTTTATACCCTGCAGGGGTGTCCCAACTTAGCCTATGATAAGCTCTCGCGATCAACGAAGGATATACCTTCTCCCAGGAAGACCCAATCAGACTCGGAATCCCGGTTTACAAGACATTTCGACAATGGTAAAACAAGACCAGCAAAGCCGCCCGATGCGCCGACAAATACCTATAGGAGATGCACATATCTCGTTCTCAGGGCAACACCGGATGAGACTAGCTACGAGTAAAACCAACCCTCAAGTTGCCCCGAGGTGGCCCCGCAGGCAGCTCAGTTTGGACCAACACTTAGACAAGCACTGGCCCGGGGGGGCTAAAATAAAGATGACCCTCGGGTTGGCCGACCCAAGGGAAGGGTATAGGTGGTGGTGATGCAAATGGTAAAACCAAGGTTGGGCCTTACTGGAGGAGTTTTATTCAAAGCAAACTATCAAGGGGGTCCCATAAATCACCCAACCACGTAAGGAACGCAAAATCCGGGAACATAACACCGGTATGACGGAAACTAGGGCGGCAAGAGTGGAACAAAACACCAGGCATAAGGCCGAGTCTTCCACCGTTTACCAAGTATATAGATGCATTAATTAAATAAGAGATATTGTGATATCCCAACAAAAATCCTGTCCACCATGGAGCAATCTTCACCTTCACCTGCAACTAACAACGCTATAAGAGGGGCTGAGCAAAAGCGGTAACATAGCCAAGCAATGGTTTGCTAGGAAGGGTGTCAAAGGTTATAGGTTCATGGCAATTTGGGAGGCTTGAAGAGCAAAAGACAGGTAGCGCAGCAAAGCGATAGAGCGAAGCAACTAGCATAGCAATGATAGTAGTGAGATCCAGGGTAGCGGTCATCTTGCCTGAAATCCCGCAAGGAAGAAGAACGAGTCCGTGAAGAAGACAAGCGGACGAAGTCGAACGAATCCTCACAACTCCGGAATGAAACCGAAGCTAACGAGAGAAGCAAATCGGAAAGAAGCAAACAACATGGTAAACACACCAGCATAATCATGGCATGATGCACAAACAAGTATGATGCATGTCCAGTTTAAAGAGCATGGCATGGCAAAGTGCAAAAACGATCCTACAAATTAAGTGGAGCTCAAAATTCAAAACACCACATCAATTATTTAGTTCACTCCCGGTTAGGTACTCAACAATATTAAATGTTGTTAAACATGGCAAGAGGTGGAACATAAGTAATCTAACTATTTAGGCAAGTTTAAATGAGGCCGGAACAACAGACAACAATTCCGGAAAATCCCCATATGCATATTTTCGATTTGGTACTGTTCTGCCCTAAACCATATTTTAAGGTTGTTAAACAGGAAAATAAACTCGACCATGTTAAACTAGGCATTTTTCCGCCCCATTTACATATAAAGTTTATTAAAATTGGAGCTACGGTTATTTAGTTATGAAATAAATCATTTTAGCATGGCATTTGAGCAAATTAATTCGAACAACACATTTAAACAATTTAAACATGGATGAAAGTGGCAGATTATGAAACTAGATAACATTCTAAGCATTTTTCATATTTAAACCATTTTAATTCGATGCACGGTTTGAGAGATATTAAATGCATGAACATGAGGGTGCAATCTGTAAACATGCAGTTTTCTGAACAATTAGGAAAATCACAACGCACAGGAAAAAACATATGCGGGCCAAATCTGGTGGGCACTAGGGCGCTCACCATGGGCCAAGGCCCAGCTGGTGCAGCAGGCCGGCTGAGGAGGCGCTGGGGCAAAGAGACTGTTGGGCAACGCGGCGACAACGCGACCCAGGCGCAGTCAAAGCGAGGCGAGGCGACCGAGCTGATGCTCGTTATTGAAGAACAGAGGTAGCAATAGCAGGTAAGGCAGGGGGGCAGCAGTGCGATGCAGGGGCTCCGGCGGGGCGGCCTCGGCAGGGACCGGCTGGAACAGGACTGGGGCGACGGGATCCGACCGAGGGGACGGATCTGGAGCGAACGATGGTGGCTTGAGGCGCCAGCGCGGGCAGAGCTCAGCGAGGCCATGGCGCGGGGTGCTCCTATCGACAGAGAAAAAGAGAACAGAGAGAGATGTGAGCGAGAGAACAAACAGAGGAGGATTGAAGGAAGGAGAGGCAGGGGAGGAACGCACCCTGGCGGTGGAGGAGATGCTCGGGACCCTCCTGATCCAGATCGAGCGAGGAAGGGCTCGGGTTGCAGCCATGACGATGCAACACGAGGACGGTGGTGTCGAAGCCTTGTCCATGGCAGCAGAGAGGGAGCAGAGAGATTAGGGAGGTGGAAGAAGGACGGAGGAAAAGGAGAAGGGCGACGGGGGCTGGCCTCGTTGCGGTGGTCTCCATGGCTGACGAAGTGGCCGTCGGGGTGCGAGGCCGAGGCAGGGGAATGGTGAGACGATGGCTGGTCGTGGTCGCCGGTAGAACTGCTCGCCGTTGTCAACGGCAGGCGACCTAGAGGAGAGGTGCGGGGCTCAGTGGAAGGAGCACGTCGTGGAGGAGCACGGGAGGGTGCAGAGGTGCTCGGAGATCGATGGAGGGAGGTGGATCGATGGATTGGTCTGGTGGGGAAAACGAGGTGGAGCTCGGGCTGTGGTGGTTGGTGGGATGGGGATCCCGAGCTGGGTTATGAGACGGGCAGCGGATAGAGGATTCCTAGAAATTAGGGATTTGTCTGATGATTGCACTGTTATTTATAGTAGGTGGGTGTTTGGCTAGGGGCTAATCTGGATCCTTCGATCGAAATCGAGCGGTAGTGAATAAATGGCTTAGGGGAGTCCAACAAAGAATCGAGGATATAAGAGGGGTGTTTGGGGATGATCCGGACCCATCGGTCGTGACCGTGCGGTTCGGGTTCGGGGAAGTTTCGGACACGCACACGAGGGGTCTGAGATAGGTCAACGAGGACAAGGGCCTGGCAAAATACCAATGGAGGCAAAGAGAGAAAGGGCAACTGCGAACGGCTATGAGTTTTAAGAGAACATGCAGATGCAATGCACATGATGCTATGAGATGAAATGCATGAGATGAACAAAATGCAAAACAAAAGACAAAAACCCAACCACGAAGGAAATAACATAACACATAGTCGGAAATGGCAAGAGTTGGAGTTACAAATATGGAAAGTTGTATCCGGGGCGTTACATCTCGCCCCTCCCACGCCATGGGAGCCAAGGACCAGAGGGGAAACCCTTCTCCCATCTAGGGAGAAGTTCAAAGAAGAAGAAGAAGAAGGGGGGCTCTCTCCCCCTTGCTTCCGGTGGCGCCGGAGCGCTGCCGGGGGCCATCATCATCACCGCAATCTACACCAACACCTCCACCATCTTCACCAACATCTCCATCACCTTCCCCATCTATATTCAGTGGTGCATTATCCAACAACCCGTTGTACCCTCTACTTGAACATGGTGCTTTATGCTTCATATTATTATCCAATGATGTGTTGCCATCCTATGATGTCTGAGTAGATTTTCATTGTCATATCGGTGTTTGATGAATTGCTATGACTGGTTTAATTTGTTTGTGGTTATGTTGCATTCCTATTGTGCCCTCCATGGCGCGCAAGCGCGAGGGATTCCCGCTGTAGGGTGTTGCAATACGTTCATGATTCGCTTATAGTGGGTTGCTTGAGTGACAGAGGCATAAACCCTGGTAAGGGGGTTGTTGCGTATGGGATAAAGGGGACTTGATGCTTTAATGCTATGGTTGGGTTTTACCTTAATGATCTTTAGTAGTTGCGGATGCTTGCTAGAGCTCCAATCATAAGTGCATATGATCCAAGAAGACAAAGTATGTTAGCTTATGCCTCTCCCACATAAAACTTTCTATTGGTCTAGTAAAGTAGCCAATTGCTTACGGACAATTTCACAACTCCTACCACCACTTTTCCACACTCGCTATATTTACTTTATTGCTTCTTTATCTAAACAACCCTTACTTTTTATTTACGTGTTCTTTATTATCTTGCAAACCTACCCTATCACACCTACAAAGTACTTCTAGTTTCATACTTGTTCTAGGTAAAGAGAACGTCAAGCGTGCGTAGAGTTGTATCAGTGGTCGATAGAACTTGAGGAAATATTTGTTCTAACTTTATCTCCTCGTTGGGTACGACACTCTTACTTATCGAAAACTGTTGCGATCCCCTATACTTGTGGGTTATCAAGAAATAGATATATTCTTGATACCATTACCGGAGGGAACTTCTTGGGTAGCCACACTTTTGATGCTTATAATGACATGTTAGATTTGTTTGGTCCACCCCCTCTTTTGGTTAATGGAACTATTTTTACTTTGGAACATGTGATGCAAAGGCTTGAAATTATTGAAAATAAAGTTGCCACTGTTGAGTTAATTGAAAATTTATATAAAAAGATCCACAATCAAATTACCCAATATGGATCTAGGGTTGGAGTTACTTTGAATTTTTTTTAAAGAAAAGGAACCTATAGTTAATGAAAGAATAGATCTTGATTCTACAAGAATTGGTAGACATTATCACCAATTTAGGGTATGCCTGTTCTTCTGTGAAAAATACCTGAACACCTCCTACCAAAATTGCCAAGGTCATGTATGTGCCTAAAAATAAGGGTGAATCTTCTAGTAAAGGAAGTGCTGATCTCAAATCAATTAGTGTTCACCCCAATTTTCTTTCTATCATTAAGGAACCTTTTGCTACAAAATGAATTCCTTGATTTCCTACCTAGGAGCTTAATAATCACTAAAAAGAAAGAAACTCCTAGGTTTTACAAGTGCTCTATTGAAGAATTGAGTGCCAAATATGGCACTACTTAGATCTATCCTCGTTTTTATGCCTAGGTAGGGGCGTTAAACGATAGCACTAGTTGGGAGGCAACCCAATTTTATTTGTGTTTTTTTGTTTCTGTTTCTGTTTAGTAATAAATCTTGCATCTACCTTCTGTTTAGATGTGTTTTTATGTTTTAATTAGTGTTTGTGCCAAGTAGAACCTATAGGATAACCTATGGTGATAGTTAATTTGGTTCTGCTGAAAAACAAAAACTTTGCGTGCACGAAATTAATTTTAGTAATTCAGAGAAACGTGATTTTGCGTTGATTCTTTTTTCTGTGGATCAATAGACAAATTTCCCAGGACTTCCTATTTTGGTAGGATTTTTAGAGTTCTAGAAGTATTCGATAGTTACAGATTGCTACAGACTGTTCTGTTTTTCGTGTGTTGTTTGCTTATTTTGATGCATCTATAGCTAATATTAAGTGGTATGAATCATAGAGAACTTGAAATACATTAGGTTTAACACCAATATAAATAAATAATGAGTTCATTACAGTACCTTATGTGGTGGTTTTTCTTTCTTTCACTAACGGAGCTTATGAGATTTCCTGTTGAGTTTTGTGTTGTGAAGTTTTCAAGTTTTGGGTAAAGATTTGATTGACTATGGAATAAGGAGTGGCAAAAGCCTAAGCTTGGGGATGCCCCCGGAAGGCATCCCCTCTTTCGTCTTCGTTCATTGGTAACTTTACTTGGAGCTATATTTTTATTCGCCACATGATATTTGTTTTGCTTGGAGCGTCTTGTATGATATTAGTCTTTGCTTTTTATACCACAATTATCCTTGCTGTACACACCTTTTGGGAGAAGCCCACTTGATTGAAATTTATTAGAATACGCTATGTGCTTCACTTATATCTTTTAAGCTAGATAGTTTTTGTTCTAGTGCTTCACTTATATATTTTAGAGCACGGCGGTGGTTTAATTTTGAAGAAATTGTTGATCTCTCATGCTTCACTTATATTATTTTGAGAGTCTCTTAGAACAGCATGGTATTTGCTATGGTTATAAAATTGGTCCTAGAATGATGAGCATCCAAGTTGGGTATAATAAAAACTATCATAGAAAATGAATTGGATGCTATGATCAATTTGATGCTTGATAATTGTTTTGAGATATAGAGGTGATAATATTAGATTCATGATAGTTGGGTGATTATGAATTTAAAGAGTACTTGTGCTAAAGGTTGTGATTCCCATAGCATGCACGTATGGTGAACCGCTTTGTGATGATGTTGGAGCACAATTTTATTTATTGATTGTCTTCCTTTTGAGTCTCCTATGTTGTCACTTTCATATACTAGTGGGAATTTTTCATTATAGAACTTGGCTTGTATATTCCAATGATGGGCTTACTCAAAATGCCCTAGGTCTTCGTGAGCAAGCGAGTTGGATGCACACCCACTTAGTTTCTTTTGTTGAGCTTTCATACATTTATAGCTCTAGTGCATCCGTTGCATGGCAATCCCTATTCACTCACATTGATATCTATTAATGGGCATCTCCATAGCCCGTTGATACGCCTAGTTGATGTGAGACTATCTTCCTCCTTTTATGTCTTCTCCACAACCACCATTCTATTCCACATATAGTGTTATGTCCATGGCTCATGCTCATGTATTGCGTGAAAGTTGAAAAAGTTTGAGATTACTAAAGTATGAAATAATTGCTTGGCTTGTCATCGGGGTTGCGCATGATTAAATACTTTGTGTGATGAAGATAGAGCAACAGCCAGACTATATGATTTTGTAGGGATAACTTTCTTTGGCCATGTTATTTTGAGAAGACATGATTGCTTGATTGAGTATTCTTGAAGTATTACTATTTATTTTGTCAATATGAACTTTTTTTGAATCATTTGGATCTGAAGATTCATGGCACAATAAAGAAAATTACATTGAGAATTATGCTAGGTTGCATTCCATATCAAAAATTCTGTTTTTATCATTTACCTACTCGAGGATGAGCAGGAATTAAGCTTTGGAATGCTTGACACATCTGCAACGTATCTATAATTTTTGATTGTTCCATGCTATTATATTACCCGTTTTGGATGTTTATGGGCATTACTTTACACTTTTATATCATTTTTGGGACTAACCTACTAACCGGAGGCCCAGCCTGTATTGCTGTTTTTGCCTATTTCAGTATTTTTAAGAAAAGGAATATCAAACGGAGTCCAAACGAGATGAAACCATCGGGAGCGTGATTTTTGGAACGAACATGATCCAGAGGACTTGGAGTGCAAGTTAACAAGCAGCCGAGGCAGCCACGATCTTCTTTGAATCTCAATACCATGTTCTCCTCGATCTTCTTGGAGATCTATTTGATGTAACTCTTTTTGCGGTGTGTTTGTCGAGATCCGATGAATTGTGGGTTTATGATCAAGTTTATCTATGAGAAATATTTGGATCTCCTCCGAATTCTTTTATGTGTGATTAAGTTATCTTTGCAAGTCTCTTCGAATTATCAGTTTGGTTTGGCCTACTAGATTGATCTTTCTTGCAATGGGAGAAGTGCTTAGCTTTGGGTTCAATCTTGCGGTGTCCTTTCCCAGTGACAGCAAGGGCAGCAAGGCACGTATTGTATTGTTGCCATCGAGGATAAAAAGATGGGGTTTATATCATATTGCATGAGTTTATCCCTCTACATCATGTCATCTTTCTTAATGCGTTACTCCGTTCTTTATGAACTTAATACTCTAGATGCATGTTGGATAGCGGTCGATGTGTGGAGTAATAGTAGTAGATGCAGGCAGGAGTCGGTCTACTTGTCACGGACGTGACGCCTATATACATGATCATGCCTAGATAATCTCATAATTATTCGCTTTTCTATCAATTGCTCGACAGTAATTTGTTCACCCACCGTAATACTTATGCTATCTTGAGAGAAGACACTAGTGAAACCTATGGCCAACGGGTCTATCTTTTATCATATAAGCTTTCAATCTACTTCTATTTGCATCTTTACTTTTCCAATCTATATTATAAAATACCACAAATATATTTATCTTATCATATTATCTCTATTAGATCTCACTTTCGCAAGTGGCCGTGATGGGATTGACAACCCATTTATTGTGTCGGTTGCGAGTTCTTGTTTGTTTGTGTAGGTGCGTGGGACTTCTGAGGAGCCTCCTACTGGATTGATACCTTGGTTCTCAAAAACTGAGGGAAATACTTATGCTACTATTGCTGCATCACCGTTTCCTCTTCAAGGAAAACCGACGCAATCTCAAGACGTAGCAGGTAGCTCCTCCTTTCATTCCTCAGTGCATTACACCAAATTGTCTAGCATACGGGAATGAAGGAGAAGCTACCCCCACCACAACAGTCGGGATTCTTCGTCCTCTCATATATATATGGTTGAAGACTCTCCCTCATTGATTCCTCTCGACATTTGCGACCGTCGGTGATGGTAGCTCCTCCTTTCGTTCCCGAGTGCATTACACCAAATTGTGTCTAGCACACGGGAACGAAGGAGAAGCTACCCCCATGACAACAGTCGGGATTCTTCGTCCTCTCATATATGGTGGAGACTCGACAGACTTAAAGTCAACCCGAGGACTCATATTATAGGACTCATATTGACATGGAGATTTGGCTGGTCTCACCTCGAGGTTGGAGGGGGTCGGTGATGGGGACGCCGTCGCGGATGATGGAGGGGGCTCCTAGATTCCGGTAAAAACAAAAACCCTATAAGCTATCAAGTAATCAAATGCATACGCATTGCATAGTGCTCTCCAATTTTAGCATTCAAAGTAGGAGTACTTTTCCAATTGAAGAATTTAATAAGCAAAACCAAATCATAAAATAAAGTAGTATTCAAATTAGCATGCATTCAATTATAAGCAAAACTACATCATCTCTTGTGTCCGTACATCATCGAATATTATCACTAATACTCCTCGAATACTATCATACATATAGCATCGCTAATACAGCTAGAACCGTAGCGCCCGACGGGTATCGTCGCGGGGGGTGGACACCCAAAGAGAAGGAACCATCACAGGATCATAGCTCCAGTGAGATCCCTGAAGAACCTGCCAGGTATTGTCGAACCTGCCCTCCAACGCAACCATGTAGCGACGGACGTGCTCGTCCTCCTCGCTGACACGGTGACGTACCACCTCTGTGGTGTCCGGAATCCTCGGCAACATCACTTGCCCACGCGACCGCCACCAAACAAGGATCGGGTCAACGACGGGCTGGCTCCTCACCAACCTACGCCCCCCGAAAGGTAGCACCTCCCAATACCAGCCCGGCGGAGCTCAGTCCCGGACATGGCCCCTCTGATCAAGCCGGCCTCCTCCACCGAGTAGACGACGAGGATGCGGGATAGGCATCGTCAACGCCGATGCGGGAATAATTGCTTGAAATAAAAAAATAAACTATTTCTATTAATTTTCTTGCTAAAAATAAACTACTTCTATAGTAAAATAAATTAGTTTTACTAAATCAACTAGTTCAACTACTTAGCACTTATTATAAATAAAATAAAGTAGTACTTACTAAAAATAAACTATGTACTTCTATATATAGTAAAATAAACTAGTTTTATTTAATCAACTAGTTCAACTACTAAGCACTTACTATAAATAAAATAAAGTAGTACTTACTAAAAATAAACTAATTTAACTAGTTCTATTATTTTTCTAACTAATTATATTAAACACTTTCTCTTCTTATTTTCCTTTTTTCCTCTCCTGCTTTTTCTTCTAAATATGAACATATACAAAAATGACTTTGATCATACACAACTTTCCCATACATACACAATATGAACATATACATAAATTGACAAAGAAAATTCTATGAACAAAAAAATCATTAAAATTCTATGACCAAATTACAACAGAAAAAAATCATAAAAATTCTATGAACATAAAAAAATCATAAAAATTTGACATATTCTTTGCATATATATGAACATACAAACATTTGCATATTCAACAATAATATCACCAAAAAATCTATGAACAGAAAAAAATGCTAACACAATATGAACAAATTACAACAACTTAATTAACTACACATCTAAATTAACTACACATCTAAAATAGGAAAATTCATATATATGAGCTAACTTCACAAGGGGGCAGCGACGAGGAGGCAGGGCACGGGGATGGCGACGGTGAGGGGCGCGTCGACGAGCGACGATGAATGATACGTCTCCAACGTATCTACTTTTCCAAACACTTTTGCCCTTGATTTGGACTCTAACTTGCATGATTTGAATGAAACTAACCCGGACTGACGCTGTTTTCAGCAGAACTGCCATGATGTTGTTTTATGTGTAGAAAAGAAAAGTTCTCGAAATGTCCTGGAAATCCACGGAGGCTACTGTTACAACTACTACAAAAACCCAAAAACATTTACCTTTACTGTTGCTACTGTTACCATTACTATCATACCACTTTTGCTACTAAACACTTTGCTACAGATACTAAGTTATCCAGGTGTGGTTGAATTGACAACCCAACTGCTAATACTCAAGAATATTCTTTGGCTCCCGTTGTGTCGAATCAATAAATTTGGGTTGTACTTCACCCTCGAAAGTTTATGCGATCCCCTACACTTGTGGGTTATCAAGACTAAATTCTGGCGCCGTTGCCAGGGAGCATAGATCTATTCTCTGAGTCACTTGGGATTTATATCTGTTGATCACTATGAAGAACTTGAAAGGCATTAAGACCAAGATTTTGCCCTCAACTACGAGGGGAGGTAAGGAACTGCCATCTAGCTCTGCACTAGATTCTCCTTCCGTTATTAGTAGGCTTGCGACACCTAAACCTGATACTGCTATGAATTCTGATATGTCGCATGTTATTGATGATGCCACTTCTGCTATGCATGATGAAACTACTTCTGTGCGTAATACTACTTTGCCATTAGGTGAATTTCTTGATGAACAACTTGCTAGAGTTAGGGGAATGAAAATACTGAAGATGCTATTGATGATAGTGATGATGAACGTTCCCCAATGATTATGTATTACCTGTTGTTCCTAAGGGTTATGTTATGAATGAAGCAGCTGCTATGGAAATTCTTGCTTGCACTGATATATCTGATCTTAAGAAATTATTAGCTAAATGGAAGCAGCAGTCTCTTAATGCTAGAATGAAACCCGATCCTGCTTTTGCTACTTCACCTATCTGTGTTACTGATAAGGATTATGAATTCTCTATTGATCCTGATATTATTACTTTAGTTGAATCTGATCATTTTTATGGCCTTGAATCTGAAACTGTTGTGGCACATCTTACTAAGTTGAATGATATAGCCACCCTGTTTACTCATGATGAGAAGTCTTGCTATTTATATATCTTTAAGATATTTCCGTTCTCATTAAAGGGTGATGCTAAGACTTGGTATAATTCTCTTGCTCCTGGTTGTGTGCGTAGTCCCCAGGATATGATTTATTACTTCTCTGCTAAATATTTCCCTGCTCATAAGAAACAAGCTGCCTTGCGGGAAATATATAATTTTGTGCAAATCAAAGAAGGGAGTCTCCCACAAGCTTGGGGGAGGCTTCTCCGGTTACTCAATGCTTTGCCTGATCATCCTCTTAAGAAAAATAAAATACTTGATATCTTTTATAATGGACTAACCGATGCTTCCAAGGACTACTTGGATAGTTGTGCTGGTTGTGTTTTCAGGGAAAGAACAGTCGACGAAGCTGAAATATTATTGAATAATATGTTGACTAATGAAAATAATTAGACTCTTCCCGAGCCAGTTCTTGAAGTAATTCCTGAACCAATTGAGCCAAGTCCCGAGCCTATTCCTAAACCCACTCCGGAGAAGAGGGGTGTTTTATTTCTCAGTCCTGAAGATATGCAAGAGGAAAAAAGTCAATGAAAGAAAAAGGTATTAAAGCTGAAGATGTTAAGAATTTACCACCTATTGAAGAAATACATGGTCTTAATTTACCACCTGAAGAACCAGATTGTCTTGATAACCCGACACAGGTAGTAAAGGTAAATTCTCTCTATAGATATGATAAAGTTGAAGTACCCTCTACTAAATTTCATAGCCCATGCTTAGATGAATTTGATGACTTTATGGCTATACAAGAAAGTTTTAATGCTTATGTTGGTAGAGAGTGAGAGAATAATGCTTTCGAGATAGGACGCATAGGTGATAATCTGGCTAGAGTTAAAGATGAACTTCACCGCGTTAGCAAATATGCTTCTATGGTTGTTACTCAAGCTGAGAAAGTACTCAAAGCTCAAAATGATTTGCTTAATGAGTTGAATAATAAAAATGACTTTGCTGTTAGAGTGGCTACTAGAACTAGTAGAATGGCTCAGGAACCTTTGTATCCTGAGGGCCACCCTAAAAGAATTGAACAAGATTCTCAGAATAATAATCTAGATGTTCCTAGTTCTTCTAAGAAGAAGAAAAAGAAGAATGATAGGACTTTGCAAACTTCTAGTGAACCTAATGTAGAAACACTTGAGAATCCCAATGATACTTCTATCTCTGATGTTGAAACACAATCCGGATATGAACATGAACCTAATGATATTGCTAATAATGATGTTCATGTAGATGCTCAACCTAGTAATGACAATGATGTAGAGATTGAACCTACTGTTGATCTTGACAACCCACAATCAAAGAATCAACGTTATGATAAGAGAGATTTTGTTTCTAGGAAGCACGGTAAAGAAAGAGAACCATGGGTTCAGAAACCCATGCCCTTTCCTCCTAAACCATCCAAGTCAAAGGATGATGAGGATTTTGAGCGCTTTGCTGAAATGATTAGGCCCTTTTTCTTACGTATGTGCTTAACTGATATGCTGAAAGTAAATCCTTATGCTAAATATATGAAGGATATCATCAAAAATAAAAGAAAGATACCGGAAGCTGAAATTTCCACCATGCTTGCTAATTACACTTTTAAGGGTGGAATACCAAAGAAACTTGGAGATCCGGGTGTTCCAACTATACCATGCTCCATTAAAAGAAATTATGTTAGACTGCTCTATGTGATCTTGGAGCCGGTGTTAGTGTTATGCCTCTCTCTTTATATCGTAGACTTGAATTGAATAAGTTGACACCTACTGAAATATCCTTGCAAATGGCTGATAAATCAACTGCTATACCTGTCGGTATTTGTGAGGATGTGCCTGTTGTGGTTGCAAATGTCACTATCTTAAAGGACTTTGTTATTCTTGATATTCCCGAGGACGATAGTATGTCTATTATCCTTGGTAGACCTTTTGTTAATACTGCAGGGGCTGTTATTGATTGCAACAAAGGCAATGTCACTTTTCATGTTAATGGTAATGAGCATACGGTACACTTTCCGAGGAAACAATCTCAAGTTCATAGTATCAATTCTATTGAAAAAGTTCCGACTATCATTTTTGGAGGTTTCGAATTTCCTCTCCCTACTGTCAAGAAAAAGTATGATATTCTTATTGTTGGGCATTTTCATATCCCCGTTGAGGTAACTTAGTGTTATTCGAAATTTCTCTGGTTCCGTGTTATTCGGAATGAGTTTGTTAACAAGACTTGATCAACCTTGTTAGTGGATTGATTTTCATGATCACGAGATGGATGAAACTAGAAGACACAACCTTTTGTACCCTCTTTTTACTTTCTGTTATTTAGAATAAATAAAGCAAAAATAGTTTTGTCTGTCTGTTTTCTCATTTATCCGTGCATTAAAAAATAGTCCGAAATAAAAGTGCTCCAAATCCCCTGCAAATTTAGTATGATTTTTTCTCGAATATTTGAGGATTTTAGGCACTGAAAACACTGCAGGATGGCCAAACACCAGGCCACGAGAGAGGAGGGCGCGCCCCCCTGTAGGGCGTGCCCCCTGTCTTGTGGGCCCCTGGTGGCTCCCCTCCACTTATGCCAGCACCCACAAACTTCATCTTCTACCCAAAAAAATCTCCATCCAGCTCAAGCCCGAGTTCTAGCTCGTTTTGCTGCGATCTTCAATCTCTTAGCTCAAAGCTCCATTCGCAAAACTGCTTTGGGAGATTGTTGCTTGGTATGTGACTCCTCCATCGGTCCAATTAGTTTTTTTTCTAGTGCTTTATTCATTGCAAATTATTGCTGCATAGGTGACCATGTTCTTGAGCTTGCATGTTAAATTTTTGAGGTCCCAAGAAATTCCAATGCATGATATATAGGCTCTAGGCACTTGTAGGAGTAGTTGCTATCAATCCTGTTTAGTTTTATCTACTTTTATCTTGAAGTTACTAAAATTTCAGAAATTTTCAGAAAAAGAAATATGCTTAGAAGAATGTACCAAGGTGGTTCCTCGACAAAGAAAGGGCCCAGGATTGCTATACGTGAACAAGATGTTAATTTGCCAAGGGATGCAAATGTACGGGCTTGCGAGTGGCCATCCGATGATTGTATGGTCGAAGCAGGCTTCAAGGAGGAATTTGACGCGTATGTGCATAATGTCGAGCCGGAGGACTTCTTACAAGATAAGTGTCCTCAATATTATCAATTGACTGATTCCTTTGTGCGGAGGTCCGAATATATTTCTTCGCATAATTCTCCTAGTGTTATGTTTGATATTTATGATACATCTTATACCATGGATTTAGAGGATTTACAACTGTTTGCAAACTCCCTCAGTGGGGTAATATTAATGATCCTCCCAAATCTGAAGTTAGAAATTTTCTTGCTAGTATTACTGTGGGAGAACCTAGGGACGTAACACAAGCTACCATAGGGAGTATTCATTTTCCTGCTATAGATTACTTTGCTCTCTTTATTGGTAGATGCATTAACGGTAAGGACGAAGTATGTCACATGTGTGCCCCTGATCTTTGTGTCCTCAATAGTGTTGCGTCAGGTTATAAAGGCTATAACTTGGGGGCAATAGTTGCACGTAGGTTGCACAATAATAGTAAAAGGGGAGATTTCTTTGGAGGAATTTATGCAACCCGTGTGGCTAATTTTCTTAATGTAGCTCCACGAGAGGGGGATATGATTGTACCTCCTGTTTATTTGGATAAAGAAGCTATGTTTGATCATCAATTTCTTTAGAGGAATGAACAATTCCTCCATTATCGACTAATCTATGACAGATGCAACATCGTCCCTGTTACTCTTCCTGCTCCCTACCTTTTTGATTATCAGGCAAAAGGAAGATATGTTATCACCAGGGAAGAAGCAGCTGAATACGAGAGGGGAATGGAGGCAGCTCTCCAACATGCTGCTGCTCAGGAGGCGGTCACCTCTGCATCTCAGTACTACCCCATTTTCACTTATGGATATCAGCCAAGCGGTCCTTGGTATTAGACCAACTTAGGCCAAAAGCCTAAGCTTGGGGGAGTACGTATTTCTCACCGACTTTACATTCATGTTCACACACTAGTTGTCGGTGCTCATACTCTTTCATTGTATTATCCATGCTAGTTTAAATTTCTTTTTCTAGTTTTCTTCTTGTGTGTTTGATAAACCTTACAAAAACCAAAAAAATAGTTAATTTAATTTCCTTGCTCGTAGTAGCAACTAAAATGAAAACCCAAAAAGATTTCTTGTTCTTCTTTTACTTGTTGGGAGCTTTCCCTTGTAAATAGTTTTATTTTACTTTCTTTCTTTTGGGGGTCGAGAAGACCATGATGAAAATGCTTAGAGGCTCTTATATGCATGATTATTTATTTAATTTAGAGCCCATATTACTTGTCTTCTCTCTTGAGTTGAATGCTCGCAGATTCCAGCTTAGTCCAACGCACGTGCACTCTTATTATTATACACATCGTTCGGTTGTGCGAGTGAAAGGCAATAATGACGATATATAATGGACTTATTGGGATGAGAAAAGCTGGTATGAACTCGACCTCTCTTGTTTTTGTAAATATGATGAGTTCATCGTTCCTGAGTCAGCTATTATGAAGTAAACATTTTTGCAATGACATTTAGAGATTATAGTTACTTGTGCCATGCTTGATTAGCTATGAGTTATAATGGTTTACCTTGCGTGCCAACATGCTATTAGAATGATTATGATGCGGTATGATGGGACGGTATCGTCCTTTGAATGTATTAAGTGACTCGACTTGGCACATTTTCACGCATGTAGTTGAATCAAATCAACATAGCCTTCATGATATTTATGTTCATGGTGGATTATATCCTACTCATGCTTGTATTCAGTGTGAATTAATTTTAATGCATGCTTATGACTGTTGTCGCTCTCTCAGTTGGTCGCTTCCCAGTCTTTTGCTAGCCTTCACCTGTACTAAGCGGGAATACTTCTTGTGCATCCAAACTCCTTAAACCCCAAAGTTGTTCCATATGAGTCCACTATACCTTCCTATTTGCGGTATCTACCTGCCGTTCCAAGTAAATTTGTATGTGCCAAACTCCAAACCTTCAAATGAAATTCCGTTTTGTATGCTCGAGCAGCTCATGTTACAACTAGGGCTGCCTATATCTTCCATGCTAGGTGGGTTATTCTCATGAGGAGTGGACTCCGCTCCTCATTCATGAGAAAGGGCCGGTAACCGGGATGCCCAGTCCCATGATCCAAAAAGATCAAAGCAAATCAAAATAATTAAACAAAACTCCCCCAGGGCTGTTGTATGCTGGAGGCACTCGTTGTTTCGAGCAAGCCATGGAGTGATGCTTGTTGGTGGTTGGGGGAGTATAAACCTTTGCCATTCTGTTTGGGAACTGCCTATAATGCATGTAGTATGGAAGATACAACCATCTCATAGGTGTTGTGTTGACAACAAAAGTATGGCGCTCAAAATGTTATTCAATCTCTATTTTAAAAATCGAGCTCTGGCACCTCTACAAATCCCTGCTTCCCTCTGCGAAGGGCCTATCTATTTACTTTTTATGTTGCGTCATCATCCTTCTTATTAAAAGCACCCACTGGAGAGAACACTGTCATTTGCATTCATTATTATTGGTTTATATTGGGTATGACTTGACTGGATCTCTTTTACCATGAATTACAATGTTTAGTCAGTCCTTGATCTTTAAAGGTGCTCTGCATTTATGTTTTGCGGTCTCAGAAAGGGCTAGCGTGATACCATTTTGTTATATCATGTTATGATTATTTTGAGAAAGTGTTGTCATCCGAGTTTTATTATTATGACTCGCAAGCTGATTATGCTATTGATATGAGTAATTGTGAGACCTATGTGTTATTGTGAGTATGGTTAGTTCGTAATATTTGCTGAAACTTGAATGCTGGCTTTTCATGTTTACAACAACAAGAGCAAACAGAGTTTGTAAAAGTTTTTATTTATCACTTTCGGTTTATCAACTGAATTTCTTGAGGACAAGCAAAGGTTTAAGCTTGGGGGAGTTGATACGTCTCCAACGTATCTACTTTTCCAAACACTTTTGCCCTTGTTTTGGACTCTAACTTGCATGATTTGAATGAAACTAACCCGGACTGACGCTGTTTTCAGCAGAACTGCCATGATGTTGTTTTATGTGTAGAAAAGAAAAGTTCGCGGAATGTCCTGGAAATCCACGGAGGCACTTTTCAGAATTAATAAGAAATTTTGGCGAAAGAATCAAGGCCAGGGGGCCCACGGGCTGTCCACGAGACAGGGGGGCGCGCCCTCCTATCTCGTGGGCCCCCTGGACCTCCTCCGACCTCAACTCCAACTCCATATATACCGTCTCGGAGAGAAAAAAATCATAGAGAAAGTTTCATTGCATTTTACGACACGGAGCCGCCGCCAAGCCCTAATCTCTCTCAGGAGGGCTGATCTGGAGTCCGTTCGGGGCTCCGGAGAGGGGGATTCGTCGCCGTCGTCATCATCAACCATCCTTCATCACCAATTTCATGATGCTGACCGCCGTGCATGAGTAATTCCATCGTAAGCTTGCTGGACGGTGATGGGTTGGATGAGATTTACCATGTAATCAAGTTAGTTTTGTTAGGGTTTGATCCCTAGTATCCACTATGTTCTGAGATTGATGTTTCTATGACTTTGCTATGCTTAATGCTTGTCACTAGGGCCCGAGTGCATGATTTCAGATCTGAACCTATTATGTTTTCATCATTATATGTGTGTTCTTGATCCTATCTTGCAAGTCTATAGTCACCTATTATGTGTTATGATCCAACAACCCCGAAGTGACAATAATCGGGATACTTCTCGGTGATGACCGTAGTTTGAGGAGTTCATGTATTCACTATGTGTTAATGTTTTGGTCCGGTTCTCTATTAAAAGGAGGCCTTAATATCTCTTAGTTTCCGCTAGGACCCCGCTGCCACGGGAGGGTAGGACAAAAGATGTCATGCAAGTTCTTTTCCATAAGCATGTATGACTATTTACGGAATACATGCCTACATTACATTGATGAATTGGAGCTAGTTCTATAGCACCCTATGTTATAACTATTGCATGAGGAATCGGATCCGGCATAATTATCCATCACTGATCCATTGCCTACGACCTTTTCACATATTGTTCTTTGTTTATTTACTTTTCCGTTGCTACTGTTACAACTACTACAAAAACCCAAAATCATTTACCTTTACTGTTGCTACTGTTACCATTACTATCATACCACTTTTGCTACTAAACACTTTGCTGCAGATACTAAGTTATCCAGGTGTGGTTGAATTGACAACTCAACTGCTAATACTCAAGAATATTCTTTGGCTCCCCTTGTGATAAATTTGGGCTGTACTTCACCCTCGAAAGCTGTTGCGATCCCCTACACTTGTGGGTTATCAATGAAGCAGGGCACGATGACGGCGACGCTGAGGGGCTCGGCGATGGGCGAAGAGGAGGCAGGGCCGGCGGCGTCGGGGCAGGAGGGCGTGGGGCGGCGACGGCGTCTGGGCGGGGCCGGCGTTGTCGGGGCAGGGCGGTGCGGGGTGTCAGGACCCTGATCCCAAGTCACACCGATCTAGCATGTAACACATCATATCACTTTGCGGCCTCACGCACGGTATTCCCACGGGTGCCACCTTACCTGGCCCAGGACCGTTTGCGCCTTTTGGCTCACGTATATGATAGTGGCGCTAGCATCCATATGACAAAGAACCCGGGCTGACATGGCTAGTTGTGAACCCAAAGTGGCACTAACTTACAGGGACAGGAATACATGACCCAACAACGAACGTGTCGGTCATCAGCGAGTGAATCCGGGCTGTAGCAACTGGTGTCGTGGTGGGCGCACGACATATGCCAAGGGATGGCTAAAGAGAGGAGGAGGCTCAAGGGCGCTGGTGGGCTTTGGAGGCGAGGTTGATATGCGCAGGCGCGGGACGCCGGACATACCCAGGTTCGGGGCTCTCCGGAGAGATAACACCCCTAGTCCTGCCAAGCTTAGTTGGATGGTCGATAGTACAATGTCGCTCCAGGAGCTGTATGGAGGAGGGAGGAGGCTGGCCAAGGCTCGGGCTGCTCCTTCCCTCTGGTGTTGCTATGTAGTGGCTAGTCCTATCTTGCTTGCTTGCTTTATCTCGTATGGCTTTGCATGCTGGGGGTCTCACCTATCGTGCCCCTGTGGGCGTGGACTCCTGGGGGGTTTTATAGATCAACCCACCCAGGGTTACAATGGTAATATGCCGAGTCGGTGGGTCCGTATTGTCGGTGTCCGGGGTACCGGGTTGGGTCCCGCTTGGGGGCTTATGGTTCGCTGGGTTACCCTGGGTGCGGGCCCCACGTGCCTAGGGGGACTGTGCGCCGTCTTGTTGATCGTCATGGCGTGGCCAAGTCGAGCCGCGCATAGTGTTCTCCGTTAGGACGCAGCTTGCTGTCGTCAGTGGTGAGGACGGGAACACTGTTGCCGTGCCAGCCCTGCTCAGCGGGTAGGTAAGGGGCACTGTTGCCATGCTCTGGCTGACCACGGGCATGGGCGGGGGAACTGTAGTCTTAGTCATTGGTGATTGAGGTCTCGTCCCATCGTATGGCCTGGATGGGACGGGAGCTGACCCGTGGCTGGGTTGCCGTGGATGCCACGGGTGGGTTGGCTTGCTGGGGAAGCCAAGGTTGCGCCGGGCTGAGTCGCCTTGCGCCAGCCGCTGCGGCCGGGTCGACGTACCTTGCCAAGGCGAGGGTCTTGGCCGGATTGCGCGCCTTGCCGGGTCGAGCGACCCGGCCTGGCGCACGCCGGTTTGTGGGGTGATGCGGGGCCTGCTGTTTTTGAAATAGATCCGGGTTCCGTTGCCTGCCTAGGGTTCATCCCCCCGACAGTAGTCCCCAAAACTGTGAAGGTCCGTCGTCTTCGAATTAGTGGGCCTTCGCACCTTCCCCCTTGAGCAAGGCGGAATCTGCGAACGCCGGGTCCGACAACACCCACTGTGTGTCGGTTTTCTCGGAAACCGGATCGCGGCATCCCGGTCGTGGCGGGAACCGAGGAGTCCGTCGAATCTTGAGGCGATCTGTCGGGCTTCGCGCAGGCGCCACGTGGTGCCCGGAAGTCGGAGGGGCCTGACAGGCCACGCACGTGACGGGACTGGGCGACGGGCCGGGGCCAGCCGCCGCGCGACCTTGGCCACGCATGCGGATTTATTGCGGCCTCTGGGGGCTGGTTGCACTTCCCCGCGCAGTTAGTGCGTGTGTACATGCGCACTTATTGCGGGGTAGTGGAACGAGCGTGTGCAGACAATCCCCCTCCCCCATGTTTGAACCGGGGGTTATAAATTGAGGGGGGCAAGGGGGCGGCGAACATTATTCTCGCTCGCACCCTCCTGTTCCCCTGCTCTCGCTCTGCTTCTTGCCACCGACGCACAGCTGCGCCGCGACCTTGAGCAGAGACCTTCTCCGTCGTCCTTCTTCCTCTTCTTCTTCCGGTGATGTAGCTGCCGTCGGGCTCCTGGATGGGCTCGACCGTCACCCCTGACGACATCACCTACCTTCGGTCCTCGCGGCGCCTGCCGCGGGAGACGGACGTTGGCGTCCGTCTGCCGCATGGAGAGCAGAGGCCCCGGCCCGAGGGGTAGGAGCACGTCGTCTTCCTCACGCATTTTGAGCGCGGCTTCGGGTTGCTGCCGAGCGCTTTCTTCCGCGGGTTCTTGGAGTTCTTCGGGCTCCAGCCGCACCATCTTGGCGCCGGCGCCATCGTCCAGCTCTCCGGCTTTGTGACCCTGTGCGAAGGGTACCTGGGAGTCGAGCCCACCATTGATCTCTAGGCGCGCTTCTTCTCCTTGAAGCAGCAGGGCTCGTCGGCCGGGGAGTTCGCCGACTGCGGAGCCACTGTCATCTCGAAGCGGTCGGGGGCGGACTTCCCCAAAATCCCGCTCAAGGATTGTGCCAAGAAGCGGCAAAACTCCTTCTTCTACGTCCGCAACCATGGCGCGAACCACATCAACCTTCCCCCCTTTGTCGTCGCTCCGCCGCAGGCGAAAACAAACTGGGGCTACTCGCTCCGGCGCCCGTCGCAGGAGATCGTCAACCTCTGCGAGCGGGTCACGGTGATGACGACGCAGGAGGGGCTCACTGGCACCAACCTCCTCGCTGCGTTCATCACCCGCCGGGTCCTCCCGCTTCAGAGGCGCTCCTGCCTCATCAGCGAGATGATCGGGCTTCAGGATCCCAACCGGATGGGATTCACGTGACTTTGTGCGGAGCAGGTCACGCGAGACGTGAACGACATCTCCAAGGCCAACCTTGGATAGGACTGGCGATTCGGCAAGGCACCGTACAGCCAGGCGAACCCCGCGCCGCAGGTGAGCATCTGGTCTTGCTACGTTTCCGCCGCGCATCTTCTCATCCATCCCGACACGTCGCGGGAGATTCTTCTGAACGCGAGCCGACACCCTTACGCCCGGGATCCGCTGCAGGTGGTGCCGGTGGCACCAGAGGAGCCCGTGGCTCACGGCGGTGAGGAGGTGGCCGAATCCAACACCGGCGCAGGGCGTCGCACGAGTAAGCTTCGAGTCTTTCTCTTCTTCATTTGTCTTGGATCATTTGGGCGTGCTGCAGCATAGGCGACGCTAACGCCAATTGTTGATGTAGCGGCGTTGGATGGGGGAGGCGGCAAGGCGGGCGGAGCCGGGTCCTCACATGGGGCGGCGCCGAGCCGCCTGCACGGGAAGGACAGCGTCGCGCCGCGACCCCGGGCCTCGAAGCGCATGGCGGATCCGACCGAGCCTGGGAGGCCGGCCAAGAGGAGGCGCGGGAAACCGACCCCGGTCCCAGTCTTGTCGGGGTAAGTCTTGTTTCTTGCTTGCACACTGATTTCTTGGGCCAGCCTTGTCTTTACTTGCTCATTCTTCTTTTTCTTCAGGTCGCTGATCGCGCTGGCGAGGGCGGCGGTGGAGGCCGCGGCTGCCGAGGGGGCCGCGTTCCGTAGGAGCCGGTCCGACATCGCCGGCCTGGCCGAGAAGGAGGGACGGGGCAACTCGGACCTTGGCCCAGACCTGGATGACGCCGAGGCCTTAGTCTGGCGGGACAGGAACCGGGCCGAGGCGGAGTTGGAGGCGGCGTTGGTCCGGACTTGGACCGACGCGGCGGCAGCATGGGCGCGAGGCAGTGCGGAGCCGGCCTGGCACGAGATGCCGGAGGGCACGGTGGTCGTGGCGACAATTTTTGAGCCGTCGACGGTGAGGGAGCGCGGCCGCGGAGGTCAGGCTGAGATGGTGATCCTCGACTGGGAGGTCGTGGAGGTGGGGGATGGAACCCCGCCGCGGGCCGAAGCGGTCGAGCGCACGGGGACCAATGTCGGTGGAGGCAGCGTCGCTCTGGAGGAGGCACCGCAGGTTGTGGTGCCGGAAGTGCCGCCGGTTGTCGAGGAGGCACCGCAGGCGCTGGTGCCTGAGGTGGCGACGCAGGGCGTCCCGGCGTCCGAGGAGGTGACAACGCCGGGAGGGGCGTCGGAGGAGGTGCTGGCTGCGTCAGAAGCGGCCAGTGGTGGGCGTGCCTTGGTGCTCCGTCCGGGAGTGCGTCGAGCTGCCGTACCGCCGCCCGCGCGAAGCAGGGGCGCGACCGTCTTTGGGCCCCAGACCCAGGAGGAGGCGGCACTGAACGACGTTAGCCGCTGCCTTCGAGGTCGGACGGAGCGGCTTGAGGCCTTTGCCCAGGCCGAGGTGGAGCGGACGCACGACTTGGAGCGTGCTGTCTTGGTAAGTTCTTCTTTCCTTCTTTCTTTCTTGTCATTTCATCTTTGTGTGGGCGCGCCAGCGCACCCACTGGGTGTAGCCCTCGAGGTTCGGGCCAACTATGTAGTAGTTGGGTTGAACCTTAGGAGCATTGGCCTTGTGTTGACTTTGGTCTTCTCTTCAGCACCTTGACGCCTTCCGGGTTGCCGCCTTCAATCGGCTCCTGGGCAAGCTTCGGGAGCTCAAGGAGCAGCTTGCCGCCAAGGGGGCGGAGCTTCACGTCGCCGCAGGTACTTTTTTGTGTTCTTTTCTTCTAGTGGGGGCACGCTAGCGCACCCACTGGGTGTAGCCCCCGAGATTCGGGCCAACTGTGTAACAGTTGGGCAAAATCTTAGGTCTTGTATTTTTCTTTCTTTCTGCTGAGTTCTTCTTCTTCGCAACCGATGTGCTGTCTTGGAGGACCCGGCTGTTCCGGGCTGGTCATCACTATGACCAGCTTGTTGCTGATTCCGGCCGTCTCGGCGTCGAGGCAGCGCAGGCGAAGGCGGAGGCGGCCGCGGCCCGGCGGTCTCTTGACGAGGCCAACCAACTGCACGAGGAGCTGGCGGGTAACAAGAGCCGCCTCGAGGCCGATGTGGAGCTTCTTAAGGCGGAGGCTGCCAAGGTGGTGGAGACGCAGCAGGCCCTGGTCAAGGCGGACCAGCAGCGTGGCCAGCTGGTCGACGGCAAGGGCCGTCTCCAGGCCGAGGTGGAGCGCCTGCGGGAGCAGGCCACCACGGCTGAGGAGGCCCGCCAGGCCGAGGCTCGCTGCCGTGAGGTGGCCGAGAAGGCGGCCGAAGACAAGGACGCCGAGCTGAAGGCAGCCCTTGCTAAGGTGGCCGACCTAGAGAAGGCGCTCGAGGAGTGGGTGTTGGGGAACATAGTAATTTCAAAAAAATTCCTACGCACACGCAAGATCATGGTGATGGCCTAGCAACGAGAGGGGAGAGTGTTTGTCCACGTACCCTCGTAGACCATATGCGGAAGCGTTATGACAACGCGGTTGATGTAGTCGTACGTCTACACGATCCGACCGATCCAAGCACCGAACGTACGGCACCTCCGAGTTCAGCACACGTTCAGCTCGATGACGATCCCCTGGCTCCGATCCAGCAAAGCTTCGGAGATGAGTTCCGTCAGAACGACGGCGTGGTGACGATGATGATGTTCTACTGGCGCAGGGCTTCGCCTAAACTCTGCGACGATATGACCGAGGTGGAATATGGTGGAGGGGGGCACCGCACACGGCTAAGGAACGATCCGTAGATCAACTTGTGTGTCTTTGGGGTGCCCCCTTGCCCCCGTATATAAAGGAGGGGGGGAGGCCGGCCGGCCCCTTGGGCGCGCCGAGGGAGGAGGAATCCTCCTCCTAGTAGGAGTAGGACTCCTCCTTTCCTACTCCTACTAGGAGGGGGAAGGAAGTGGGAGAGGGGGAAGGAAAGAGGGGGGGGGGCGCCGCACCCCCTCCTAGTCCAATTCAGACCAGAGGGTGGAGGGGGCGCGGCCCATGCTGGCCGCCCCTCTCTCCTTTCCCCTAAGGCCCATAAGGCCCAATACTCTCCCGGGGGGTTCTGGTAACCCCCCAGGCACTCCGGCTTTCTCCAAAATCATCCGGAACACTTCCGGTGTCCGAATATAGTCGTCCAATATATCAATCTTTATGTCTCGACCATTTCGAGAGTCCTCGTCATGTCCGTGATCACATCCGGGACTCCGAACAAACTTCGGTACATCAAAACTTATAAACTCATAATAAAACTGTCATCGTAACATTAAGCGTGCGGACCCTACGGGTTTGAGAACTATGTATACATGACCTAGAACCGTTCTCGGTCAATAACCAATAGTGGGACCTGGATGCCCATATTGGTTCCTACATATTCTACGAAGACTTTATCGGTCAAACCGCATAACAACATACGTTGTTCCCTTTGTCATCGGTATGTTACTTGCCCGAGATTTGATCGTCGGTATCCAATACCTAGTTCAATCTCGTTACCGGCAAGTCTCTTTACTCGTTCTGCAACACATCATCTTATAACTAACTCATTAGTTACAATGCTTGCAAGGCTTAGGTGATAAGTATTACCGAGAGGGCCCAGAGATACCTCTCCGACAATCGGAGTGACAAAACCTAATCTTGAATTATGCCAACCCAACATGTACCTTCGGAAACACCTGTAGAGCACCTTTATAATCACCCAGTTACGTTGTGACGTTTGGTAGCACACAAAGTGTTCTTCCGGTAAACGGGAGTTGCACAATCTCATAGTTGCAGGAACTTTGTATAAGTCATGAAGAAAGCAATAGCAATATACTAAACAATTAAGTGCTAGGCTAACGGAATGGGTCATGTCAATCACATCATTATCCTAATGATGTGATCCCATTAATCAAATGACAACACATGTCTATGGTTAGGAAACATAACCATCTTTGATTAATGAGCTAGTCAAGTAGAGGCATACTAGTGACTTTATGTTTGTCTATGTATTCACACATGTATTATTTTTCCGGTTAATACAATTCTAGCATGAATAATAAACATTTATCATGATATGAGGAAATAAGTAATAACTTTATTATTGCCTCTAGGGCATATTTCCTTCAGTCTCCCACTTGCACTAGAGTCAATAATCTAGATTACATAGTAATGATTCTAACACCCATGGAGTCTTGGTGCTGATCATGTTTTGCTCGTGAGAGAGGCTTAGTCAACGGGTCTGCAACATTCAGATCCGTATGTATCTTGCAAATCTCTATGTCTCCCACTTGGACTTGGTCCCTAATGGAATTGAAGCGTCTCTTGATGTGCTTGGTACTCTTGTGAAATCTGGATTCCTTTGCCAAGGTAATTGCACCAGTATTGTCACAGAAGATCTTCATTGGTCCCGATGCACTAGGTATGACACCTAGATCGGAAATGAACTCCTTCATCCAGACTCCTTCATTTGCTGCTTTTGAAGCAGCTATGTACTCCGCTTCACATGTAGATCCTGCTACGACGCTTTGTTTAGAACTGCACCAACTTACAGCTCCGCCGTTTAATAAAAACACGTATCCGGTTTGCGATTTAGAATCGTCCGGATCAGTGTCAAAGCTTGCATCGATGTAACCGTTTACAACTAGCTGTTTGTCACCTCCATATACGAGAAACATATCCTTAGTCCTTTTAGGTATTTCAGGATGTTCTTGACCGCTGTCCAGTGATCCACTCCTGGATTACTTTGGTACCTTCCTGCCAAGCTTATTGCTAAGCATACGTCAGGTCTGGTACACAACATTGCATACATGATAGAGCCTATGGCTGAAGCATAGGGAACATTTTTCATTTTCTCTCTATCTTCTGCTGTGGTCGGGCATTGAGTTTGACTCAACTTCACACCTTGTAGCACAGGCAAGAATCCTTTCTTTGCCTGATCCATTTTGAACTTTTTCAAAATTTTGTCAAGGTATGTGCTTTGTGAAAGTCCTATTAAGCATCTTGATCTATCTCTATAATTCTTGATGCCCAATATGTAAGCAGCTTCACCGAGGTCTTTCATTGAAAAACTTTTATTCAAGTATCCTTTTATGCTATCCAGAAATTCTATATCATTTCCAATTAATAATATGTCATCTACATATAAAATTAGAAATGCTACAGAGCTCCCAGTCACTTTCTTGTAAATACAGGCTTCTCCAAAAGTCTGTATAAAACCATATGCTTTGATCATACTATCAAAGCGTTTATTCCAACTCCGAGATGCTTGCGCCAGTCCATAAATGGAACGCTGGAGCTTGCACACTTTGTCAGCACTTTTTGGATCAACAAAACCTTCCGGCTGCATCATATACAACTCTTCTTCTAGAAATCCATTCAAGAATGCAGTCTTGACATCCATTTGCCAAATTTCATAATCATGAAATGCAGCAATAGCTAACATGATTCGGACGGACTTAAGCATCGCTACGGGTGAGAATGTCTCATCGTAGTCAACCCCTTGAACTTGTCGAAAACCTTTTGCAACAAGTCGAGCTTTATAGACAGTTATATTACCATCAGTGTCAGTCTTCTTCTTAAAGATCCATTTATTCTCAATGGCTTGCCGATCATCGGGCAAGTCAACCAAAGTCCATACTTTGTTTTCATACATGGATCCCATCTCAGATTTCATGGCTTCTAGCCATTTTGCGGAATCCGGGCTCATCATCGCTTCCTCATAGTTCGTAGGTTCATCATGGTCAAGTAACATGACTTCCATAATAGGATTACCGTACCACTCTGGTGCGGATCTTACTCTGGTAGACCTACGAGGTTCAGTAGAAACTTGATCTGAAGTTTCATGATCATTATCATTAGCTTCCTCACTAATTGGTGTAGTTGTCACAGGAACCGGTTCTCGTGATGAACTATTTTCCAATAAGGGAGTAGATATAGTTATCTCATCAAGTTCTACTTTCCTCCCACTCACTTCTTTCGAGAGAAACTCCATCTCTAGAAAGGATCCATTCTTAGCAACGAATGTCTTGCCTTCGGATCTGTGATAGAAGGTGTACCCAATAGTCTCTTTTGCGTATCCTATGAAGACACATTTCTCCGATTTAGGTTCGAGCTTATCTGGTTGAAGTTTCTTCACATAAGCATCGCAGCCCCAAACTTTAAGAAACGACAACTTTGGTTTCTTGCCAAACCACAGTTCATAAGGCGTCGTCTCAATGGATTTTGATGGTGCCCTATTTAACGTGAATGCGGCCGTCTCTAAAGCATAACCCCAAAATGATAGCGGTAAATTAGTGAGAGACATCATAGATCGCACCATATCAAGTAAAGTACGATTATGACGTTCGGACACACCATTTCGTTGTGGTGTTCCAGGTGGCGTGAGTTGCGAAACTATTCCACATTGTTTCAAGTGTAGGCCAAACTCATAACTCAAATACTCTCCTCCACGATCAGATCGTAGAAACTTTATTTTCTTGTTACGATGATTTTCCACTTCACTCTGAAATTCTTTGAACTTTTCAAATGTTTCAGACTTGTGTTTCATCAAGTAGATATACCCATATCTACTCAAATCATCTATGAAGGTGAGAAAATAATGATACCCGCCGCGAGCCTCAACATTCATTGGGCCACAAACATCAGTATGTATGATTTCCAACAAATCAGTTGCTCGCTCCATAGTTCCGGAGAACGGCGTTTTAGTCATCTTGCCCATAAGGCACGGTTCGCAAGTACCAAGTGATTCATAATCAAGTGATTCCAAAAGTCCATCAGTATGGAGTTTCTTCATGCGCTTTACACCGATATGACCCAAACGGCAGTGCCACAAATAAGTTGCACTACCATTATTAACTCTGCATCTTTTGGTTTCAACACTATGAATATGTGTATCACTACTATCGAGATTTAATAAAAATAGACCACTCTTCAAGGGTGCATGACCATAAAAGATATTACTCATATAAATAGAACAACCATTATTCTTTGATTTAAATGAATAACCGTCTCGCATCAAACAAGACCTAGATATAATGTTCATGCTCAACGCTGGCACCAAATAACAATTATTCAGGTCTAAAACTAATCCCGAAGGTAGATGTAGAGGTAGCGTGCCGACCGCGATCACATCGACTTTGGAACTGTTTCCCACGCGCATCGTCACCTCGTCCTTGGCCAGTGCTCGCTTATTCCGTAGTCCCTGTTTCGAGTTGCAAATATTAGCAACAGAACCAGTATCAAATACCCAGGTGCTACTACGAGCTCTAGTTAGGTACACATCAATAACATGTATATCACATATACCTTTGTTTACTTTGCCATCCTTCTTATCCGCCAAATACTTGGGGCAGTTCCGCTTCCATTGACCAGTCTGCTTGCAGTAGAAGCACTCAGTTTCAGGCTTAGGTCTAGACTTGGGTTTCTTCTCTTGAGCAGCAACTTGCTTGCTGTTCTTCTTGAAGTTCCCCTTCTTCTTCCCTTTCCCCTTTTTCTTGAAACTAGTGGTCTTGTTGACCATCAACACTTGATGCTCCTTCTTGATTTCTACTTCCGCACCTTTTAGCATTGCGAAGAGCTCGGGAATAGTCTTGTTCATCCCTTGCATATTATAGTTCATCACAAAGCTCTTGTAGCTTGGTGGCATTGATTGGAGAATTCTGTCAATGACGCTATCATCCAGAAGATTAACTCCCAGTTGAATCAAGTGATTATTATACCCAGACATTTTGAGTATATGCTCACTAACAGAACTATTCTCCTCCATCTTGCAGCTGTAGAACTTATTGGAGACTTCATATCTCTCAATCCGGGCATTTGCTTGAAATATTAACTTCAACTCCTGGAACATCTCATATGCTCCATGACGTTCAAAACGTCGTTGAAGACCCGGTTCTAAGCCGTAAAGCATGGCACACTGAACTATAGAGTAGTCATCAGCTTTGCTCTGCCAGACATTCTTAACGTCGTCAGTTGCTTCAGCAGCAGGCCTGGCACCCAGCGGTGCTTCCAGGACGTAACTTTTCTGTGCAGCAATGAGGATAATCCTCAGGTTACGGACCCAGTCCGTGTAATTGCTACCATCATCTTTCAACTTTGCTTTCTCAAGGAACGCATTAAAATTCAACGGAACAACAGCACGAGCCATCTATCTACAAACAAACATAGACAAGCAAAATACTATCAGGTACTAAGTTCATGATAAATTTAGGTTCAATTAATCATATTACTTAATGACTCCCACTTAGACAGACATCTCTCTAGTCATCTAAGTGATCACGTGATCCAAATCAACTAAACCATAACCGATCATCACGTGAGATGGAGTAGTTTTCAATGGTGAACATCACTATGTTGATCATATCTACTATATGATTCATGCTCGACCTTTCAGTCTCCGTGTTCCGAGGCCATATCTGCATATGCTAGGCTCATCAAGTTTAACCTGAGTATTCCGCGTGTGCAAAACTGTCTTGCACCCGTTGTAGATGGACGTAGAGCTTATCACACCCGATCATCACATGGTGTCTGGGCACGACGAACTTTGGCAACGGTGCATACTCAGGGAGAACACTTCTTGATAATTTTTTAGTGAGAGATCATCTTAAAATGCTACCGTCAATCAAAGCAAGATAAGATGCATAAAGGATAAACATCACATGCAATCAATATAAGTGATATGATATGGCCATCATCATCTTGTTCTTGTGATCTCTATCTTTGAAGCACCGTCGTGATCACCATCGTCACCGGCGCGACACCTTGATCTCCATCGTAGCATCGTTGTCGTTACGCCATCTATTGCTTCTACGACTATTGCTACCGCTTAGTGATAAAGTAAAGCAATTACAGGGCGTTTGCATTTCATACAATAAAGCGACAACCATATGGCTCCTGCCAGTTGCCGATAACTTCGGTTACAAAACATGATCATCTCATACAATAAAATATAGCATCACGTCTTGACCATATCACATCACAACATGCCCTGCAAAAACAAGTTAGACGTCCTCTACTTTGTTGTTGCATATTTTACGTGGCTGCTACGGGCTTTAGCAAGAACCGTTCTTACCTACGCATAAAAACCACAACGATAGTTCATCAAGTTGGTGATGTTTTAACCTTCGCAAGGACCGGGCGTAGCCACACTCGATTCAGCTAAAGTGAGAGAGACAGACACCCGCCAGCCACCTTCAAGCACGAGTGCTCGCAACGGTGAAACCAGTCTCGCGTAAGCGTACGCGTAATGTCGGTCCGGGCCGCTTCATCTCACAATACCGCCGAACCAAAGTATGACATGCTGGTAAGCAGTATGACTTGTATCGCCCACAACTCACTTGTGTTCTACTCGTGCATATAACATCAACGCATAAAACATGGCTCGGATGCCACTGTTGGGGAACGTAGTAATTTCAAAAAAATTCCTACGCACACGCAAGATCATGGTGATGGCATAGCAACGAGAGGGAAGAGTGTTCGTCCACGTACCCTCGTAGACCGTAAGCGGAAGCGTTATGACAACGCGGTTGATGTAGTCGTACGTCTTCACGATCCGACCGATCCACCTCCGAGTTCAGCACATGTTCAGCTCGATGACGATCCCCGGGCTCCGATCCAGCAAAGCTTCGGGGATGAGTTCTGTCAGCACGACGGCGTGGTGACGATGATGATGTTCTACCGGCGCAGGGCTTCGCCTAAACTCCGCGATGATATGACCGAGGTGGAATATGGTGGAGGGGGGCACCGCACACGGCTAAGGAACGATCTGTAGATCAACTTGTGTGTCTTTGGGGTGCCCCTTTGCCCCCGTATATAAAGGAGGGAGGGGGGAGGCCGGCCGGCCCCTTGGGCGCGCCAAGGGAGGAGGAATCCTCCTCCTAGTAG
>NC_041387.1:35046262-35054251 GCF_002162155.2 Triticum dicoccoides | reverse complement strand
CCCCCCCCCCTCCTAGTCCAATTTGGACCAGAGGGTGGAGGGGGCGCGCGGCCCATGCTGGCCGCCCCTCTCTCCTTTCCCCTAAGGCCCATAAGGCCCAATACTTTCCCGGGGGGTTCCGGAAACCCCCCCCCCCAGCACTCCAGTTTTCTACGAAATCATCCGGAACACTTCCGGTGTCCGAATATAGTCGTCCAATATATCAATCTTTATGTCTCGACCATTTCGAGACTCCTCATCATGTCCGTGATCTCATTCGGGACTCCAAACAAACTTCGGTACATCAAAACTTATAAACTCATAATAAAACTGTCATTGTAACGTTAAGCGTGCGGACCCTACGGGTTCGAGAACTATGTAGACATGACCTAGAACCATTCTCGGTCAATAACCAATAGCGGGACCTGGATGCCCATATTGGTTCCTACATATTCTACGAAGATCTTTATCGGTCAAACCGCATAACAACATACGTTGTTCCCTTTGTCATCGGTATGTTACTTGCCCGAGATTTGATCGTCGATATCCAATACCTAGTTCAATCTCGTTACCGGCAAGTCTCTTTACTCGTTCTGTAACACATCATCTTATAACTAACTCATTAGTTACAATGCTTGCAAGGCTTAGGTGATGAGTATTACCGAGAGGTCCCAAAGATAACTCTCCAACAATCGGAGTGACAAAACCTAATCTCGAATTATGCCAACCCAACATGTACCTTCGGAAACACCTGTAGAGCACCTTTATAATCACCCAATTACGTTGTGACGTTTGGTAGCACACAAAGTGTTCTTCCGGTAAACGGGAGTTGCACAATCTCATAGTTGCAGGAACTTTGTATAAGTCATGAAGAAAGCAATAGCAATATACTAAACGATTAAGTGCTAGGCTAACGGAATGGGTCATGTCAATCACATCATTATCCTAATGATGTGATCCCATTAATCAAATGACAACACATGTCTATGGTTAGGAAACATAACCATCTTTGATTAATGAGCTAGTCAAGTAGACGCATACTGGTGACTTTATGATTGTCTATGTATTCACACATGTATTATGTTTCCGGTTAATACAATTCTAGCATGAATAATAAACATTTATCATGATATGAGGAAATAAATAATAACTTTATTATTGCCTCTAGGGCATATTTGCTTCAGTGGGACCATGTCTTGGAGCGGGAGCAATGTGGTACGTTGCTCGAGGCGCAGCACCTAGAAGAGTCTTTCTCCAGTAAGTGTTGCTTCTTTGTTGTTTGTCGGGTCGGGACCCTGCCCTTTCTTCTTTGTTGCTCTTTTGACTTGCTTCTTTTTTGGCTACAAGGGCCTTTCCGGAGACGCAGCGGCTGGCGGAGGAAGATGTCCGCTATTAGTGCGACCCGACCGGCGTTGTTGGGTCCAGGACGGATCCGCTGACGGCTTGGACCTTCCCGGAGATCATTGCCACTGCTGAGGCCCGGCTGCGGGTCTTGGGGACGCAGATGGAGCAGCTGTCCCAAGCCGGCACCGCGATGAAGGCGGCCTTATGGCCGGACTCCATCCATCCGCGCAGCTTCTCGTGCCTGGCACGCTGGTTGGAGATGGGCCCGGATCGCCTTAGCGACTGGCGCGTCACTACAAGAAATATGTCAACTTATGACCTTCTGTCAGTGACCCTGGAAGAATTGGTCATAGATTTATGACCATTTGAGACCAATTGGTCAAAAGCTGTTCGAGGGGCTCCAAACCCGAAACCATTGCGACCATTTTGGTCAGAAATGTCATAATTTCCTTACATGAAATGGTCATAAAGCTAACAGCGCTAGTCCGCTGCCTTATTTCTAGTTGTTAACGACCAATATAGATGGCCATAGCCTTGTAAATTATGGTGGGTTGCTATGACTAGGCGCCACCTCATCAGTTTTGCCTATGTGTCATGTCCATGTGGCAGTTTTTGCCCTAGGTTGTGAAGCAACCTATATTTCTGTCATTCTCAAAATTCCCAAAAAAATCTCATAAATTCTTTGGGTCATATCTTCGTCAAATATGTAAAAACCTTCCTTGCCTAGTTCAAAAATAATTCAAAAATATTCATTTTCCTATTCTGTTCAGAGTAACAGTTTGTGAAGGAAGTACCACTTTGGCATGTCCAAATAGCATCCATTTTCTATAGTGCTTTCCTATGCCCAAATAACCATCCTCCACCAAATGCCAGCTCAATCCATTCATTATTTTGAGCCGAGCTTCAACATTCGTATTTATGTCCAGTGTGGTGGTTTGCAAAGCAAGTACCACCTAGGCTCCTCCTTTTGAGCGGAAAATTTGTGAAAACGGTCTTCTTAGTAACTGATCATCCTCAGCCAAAACTCACGCTCATTAGCCATGTACATTTCCCGTACCGCTAATCAAACACTTGGCTGCTAATTCATGTTTGAGCATCGATTGGTCTCCTCGTGAGAATCTTATGTTGTAATTTTCTTCCTAGCACCAACCTGGGGAGTGCCCAACCCACTAGACATGCCTAGGCCACCCAGAACACATGGCAACGCCACAGTCACGCGGTGACCACGCGGCGGGCATGCGAGTTTACGCGCTCTAGAGTTGGGGCCCTCGGACACCGCCCAAACCTCGATGTATCGCCACCAAACCATGTATTTATGATTAAATAGGTCCTTATGTACCTAGAAATGATTTTTGGAAAAAATTAATAGCAAACTATGAGGCAGCTGCAGTTCAAATTTGACCCGCTTCCAACTAAATCGGCAGAAATTTGTCTTTTTCGCGAGAGGTGGATCAAAAAAATTTACACCAGACCATTTTGTCAATTGTGCATTAAATATGGCCTAGTATTTTATAAAAATGTTTTGGTCCAATTTTGCAACAATTATTTGGTAGTTCCTTCACAAAAAAACCTCATTTCGGGCACTCAAAAAATGGAAAATGGTTTTTTCGTCCAACGAAAATGAAAACTTCCTTAGGCAACATTGTTTGCCATTCCAATATGCACCCTTGTGCACAATATGAGATCATTTGAACAAACTATGCCATGAATGTGGCCATAAGATTGATCATTTGGCTTGAAAGCCATGAATCTTCACACTTGATAGCTCATTTCTGAGAACACTTTTCTAAAATAATTACCGTATTACAATTTTATTATTTTTCTTGGAAACTTGTTCACATATAATGACACAATGCGAAGGTTTTCCAATTTTTTGATTTTTTTTAAATTTTTATGCCCGTTTCAAAATGCGGTCAAAACGGCGGGCTTGACCGTTCCTACCTAGTGGTTGAATATTGGAATTGTTTTGGTGTTTCTCTGATTAAATAGATACTTATGTACCTAGAAATGATTTTTGGAAAAAATAAATAGCAAACTATGAGGTAGTTGCAGTTCAAATTTGACCCGCTTCCAACTGAATCAGCCGGAATTTGTCTTTTTCACGAGAGGTGGATCAAAATTTTTTACACCAGACCATTTTGTCAATTGTGCAGTAAATATGGCCTAGTATTTTATAAAAATGATTTGGTCAATTTTGCAACAATTATTTGGTAGTTCCTTCACAAAAAAACCTCATTTCGGGCACTCGAAAAATGGAAAATGGTTTTTTCGTCCAACGAAAATGAAAACTTCCTTAGGCAACATTGTTTGCCATTCCAATATGCACCCTTGTGCACAATATGAGATCATTTGAACAAACTATGCCATGAATGTGGCCATAAGATTGATCATTTGGCTTCAAAGCCATGAATCTTCACACTTGATAGCTCATTTCTGAGAACACTTTTCTAAAATAATTTCCGTATTACAAGTTTATTATTTTTCCTGGAAACTTGTTCACATATAATGACACTAATATATGGTAGATCCTTCAGAAAAAACCCGATTATTGGCACTCCAAAAATTAAAAAATGATTTTTTGTGCAAAGAAAACGAAAACCCCTAAAATCAACATTGTTTGTCGTCCCAAGATACACACTTGTCCAAAATATTGGGTCATTTTAACAAATATAAGCGGGTAATATGTTGAATGTTTACCTAGAATAAGCGGGTACAAAATATAAAAAAACAAAAGAAAAAACAAAATTACACAAGCTGAATGATGATAGGTGGAATCTGGCGTGGCATGGATCAGTGACGTGGCAAACATCCATCCATCGATCAATTCATCCAGCCCATCGCAGAAAGCATCCATCCATCGATCCATTCATCCAGCCTCTCTCCCTCTTGCCCGAACCCTAGAGCTCCGTTCCTCCCTACCGCCGCCACCTCCACCTCCCTCTCCCCGATCCACCACCCATGGCGCCAGCCAGAGCAGCCACCGGCGATGGCGACGGCGAGGCTAGAGGCCGCCGGATCCAGGATCAGGGCGGCGCATAGCCCCTCCTGCCGTGAGATCCGGGACGCCGCCACCTATCTGGATCGAGCAGCTCCTCTGCCCGCTGCATCGTCTCCCCATCGAGATCGAGCAGTTCCACCGGGCTCTCCTCTGGCCACTGCACCATCTCCATCGACCGGATTTGGTGCTCCTCGCGCGACCCACCCACCAGCACGCGGCTAACCCTAGCCGCCCCCACGGATGCCGTCTCTTGGCGAGGTTCATCTTGTCCCCATCCCCTCCTCCTCCTCCTCCTCTGCCTTTCCCTTCCCTCTCCGTCACCTTGCGGCCTCTGTGTCTCACAAGGAATGAATAGCAGCTCTAGCCAAGGCCATGGACGCCACCAGCAGAAGCTCCGCCTCGGATCTTGCGACCTCATCGACTGGATCCAGCCGGCCCCCGCCGCTGCGCCAAGATCCTCCCCTCCCTCCCAGAGAGGCCCTCTCTCCCACACGCTCTGCATCCGCTACGGCCGTCGCAGCTTCCACCTCTAGAAGAGCACCTGCTCCTCGTGCGGTTACCCGGCCGCCCGCATCCGCAATTGTAAGCTCCGTTCCATGCTCTTGATGTGCACTGGTGAAGAAATAGAGAGATCGTCTATACTATTCATCTTCAGAACTTAATGTTGCTGTACTGGCAAGAGTTCAGTTAGGATCTATGTGTGTTCAGTTTACTTCATATATCTTTGTGAAGAAGTGTTGCTGTATTGGCAAAGGTTTAATTATAATCTATGTCTGTTCAATTCATACATGCTTGTGCAAAATTACTGTTGTACTGGTCAGAATTCAATGCACTACCCCAGCTGAAGGGGCCGGCCTGGGCAGCTACTGTTGGCTTCTTCCCGTGCTTGGCCTTGTTGCTTTTATTATTGTTGCTTGCTGAGTGTATAGAGATGCTGATGCTTGATTGTTTGTTCATTAGCAGACCACAAAATTGAGATGAATTACCGTGCGATGGGCAGCAGCAAAGTGCAGCGGTGGTTGTGCAGCCATGGATTTGGGTTCCTCAAGGCTGCCTAATTACTTTACTTTGTATGGATCCAATAATTTTGTTTGCTACAGAATAGCACCACCCTAGTTTGTCTACAATTATGTTTACGGTGATGCCCCTGCACAGGATGTGCAGCAAGCCTTCCAATCTGCTTGTTTTGTTTCTGTTAGTGTGTGTATGTGCAAAATGATAGGCGCCTACCTTGTATCTTTCTTTCTAGATAGCATTCTAGTGTGGTAACATATGATTTACAGTTGCCTGTTCATGATGCTATACAAACTCTGTAAGTTGGTACTTCAGTCAAATGTGCTTCCTTTCTGAACAATTGTTTCTACTTCTCCATCCTGGAAACCGATTGCATGCTATCGTAGATGGGTCTGGGTGTGCAGTGTTGCTGTTGTGTTACTACTGCTGTGGTTTATGTTGACTGAAAATGGGCTGCTTTCTTTCAGAGGAGTGCCGCTGATCTGATACTGCGGGATCTGCAAAATAACCCTGAGATGTGGCTGCAAGTGGTGCACATCCTGTAGAACTCCCAGAACCTCAACACCAAGTTCTTTGCCCTTCAAGTAAGCTTCTGCTCCAGAATGTTTGAATTTCAGTAGTTTACAAGGTTGTTCTCAACTGAATGAAGGTTGATCCATGTCGTGGCTGCAGCGGATCTTCGATTTGACCATGCATGTTTTGCATTCAGTACAGCCAGCACTCTCCATTAATTACACTCTATTGTGGTTCACCGATTATATTAGGAAATGGCGCTGCTAATATTTTTCTTGTCGAATTCGTAACCGGTTTTAAGCAGTTAAAATGCCCAGTTGCTTCGTATCCTACTGGGCCATCTTTGTTTGTGTTTCCCTATTTATTTCGTAGTCGACCAGTTCTATCCTTGCCAAACATGTATGTTCTGCACCAAGGAAACATTATATCCTGTTTTGTGTAATTGCAATTGACAAACAAATGCACATCAAAGCTAATACTAATGATATTATTGTTCATACCATTGCTCTTCAGCATACGTGCCATTGATACTTGAGTAAATTAGATGTTTGCTTGATCAAAAGCTTTTGTGCATGAATCTGTTCGTATTCTTACAACTGAGATACAACATGATACTATGTGCATAAATCTATTTGCATTTCTTGATGTCATTTCTAGTACCAAATTCCAATCATATGACATGTCTCATTCTGAAAATGAATATGTAGAGATGCTTCATGATTTAGTCCCTAGCTGCTTTCTATATTTTTTTAATTTTTTCTAACTCTTTTGATTTATTGGTAGGTGCCTTCGTTCAGCGTGTATGAACATATCAAGAAATGGTGTTTCCTCTCACTTAAGAAGCTCCAGCCTAAAAGTGAAAGTGAAAAAGGCAGGAGTGTAGTTGTAGTAGTTATATGTTGTGATAGTATCACATGTAATGGTGATGGTGAAATGAATTATGTAAAGATTGTGCGCTTAGCCAAAATTGGCATGTGGTTTGAAAATTTTCATTTCTTTGCTGTTTTGACTGAAATAATTGTGTGCAAATTGAAACCTGGTTTGTCTTTAATTAGAACCTGACAAGTGGGGCCTAATAGTATTTGGCATCTAAAATGGGCATTTTCCAAATAATATTCATAGGGAAAAAACTAAAAATTAAGGAAATGGACTGTAAAAAGGCTGAAGCCCAATTGAGAAATAGATGCGACCCAAAAAATAAATGGTCTAAAAAAGAATCACGCCCTGGAAATAAAAAGGCTGCAATGTTGGGCTTGGCCCATGAAGTCAACCCAAAATTGACAGACAAAAAAACACAAATAGGCTGAATTGTTGGGCTCGGCCCATGTAGAAAATCGAATTGGACCGGGCTGAATCTTGTGCCACATCAGCTTGCCACGCTGGATGCCTACGTGGCATGGGGGAGGTTGCTAGTGACCAAAACATCACAGTAGGAATATTTTGGTCGTAAACGTCTTTGACCATTCCAGAAGAAAGGTCGCTATAGTCAGTTTACGACGCCCAGCTTTTGACCTTCTGTTTTTGGTCACAAAAAGGTCGTAAATGAAAATTTGTGACCTTTCAGTGACCAATAGTGGTGGTCACAAGTTGACATATTTCTTGTAGTGCGTTTCCACCGCCCTGGCCGGTGCTGAGATGGTGCTCCAGATCGCGCTGTCTTGGCATCCGGATCTTCAGCTGGACGCGCTGATGGGTCAGCGCGCTGGCTCGAAGCAGTTGCTGCAGGAGCAGGCTGGCCGGATCGCCTCCCGGGCCAGCTATATCGCCGAGTTCGCCTTCCATGATGAGTTCCATCCAGAACAGACGGAAGACGGCGCGGTCGTGGATGGCGACGACTACGACTTGCTTATTCGCGACCCAGAGGACAGCTCGGAGGAGATGGGCGTCTACGGCGACGCGGAAGCTGAAGAGGACACCGGTGCTTTGCTGGACCCGGAGGCCGGTCGAGGGGAGCCGTCGACATTGCAACGCGGCGCTGGGAATGCCTGAGAATCTTTGTAGAAAATTCTGTTAAGTAGCAGGTCCACCCACCCACTGGGGGTTTTCAGGGTGTAATGAACTCGGGCCATGGGCCTTTCCTTGAAACATTTATGTATAAATGTTGTGAGTGTTTATTTGCTTTTGCCTTCTGCTTTTTTCGA